>NC_053392.1:400707898-401035398 GCF_905171765.1 Bufo bufo
TCTGTGGGCCTGACACTCACTGGCAGGCAACTGCAATTACAGTTGCAAGAAAAAGTATGTGAACCCTTTAGAATGATATGGATTTCTGCACAAATTGGTCATAAAATGTAATCTGATCTTCATCTAAGTCACAACAATAGACAATCACAGTCTGCTTAAACTAATAACACACAAAGAGTTAAATGTTACCATGTTTTTATTGAACACACCATGTAAACATTCACAGTGCAGGTGGAAAAAGTATGTGAACCCCTAGACTAATGACATCTCCAAGAGCTAATTGGAGTGAGGTGTCAGCCAACTGGAGTCCAATCAATGAGATGAGATTGGAGGTGTTGGTTACAGCTGCCCTGCCCTATAAAAAACACACACCAGTTCTGGGTTTGCTTTTCACAATAAGCATTGCCTGATGTGAATGATGCCTCACACAAAAGAGCTCTCAGAAGACCTACGATTAAGAGTTGTTGACTTGCATAAAGCTGGAAAGGGTTATAAAAGTATCTCCAAAAGCCTTGCTGTTCATCAGTCCACGATAAGACAAATTGTCTATAAATGGAGAAAGTTCAGCACTGCTGCTACTTTCCCTAGGAGTGGCCGTCCTGTAAAGATGACTGCAAGAGCACAGCGCAGACTGCTCAATGAGGTGAAGAAGAATCCTAGAGTGTCAGCTAAAGACTTACAAAAGTCTCTGGCATATGCTAACATCCCTGTTAGCGAATCTACGATACGTAAAACACTAAACAAGAATGGATTTCATGGGAGGATACCACAGAAGAAGCCACTGCTGTCCAAAAAAAACATTGCTGCACGTTTACAGTTTGCACAAGAGCACCTGGATGTTCCACAGCAGTACTGGCAAAATATTCTGTGGACAGATGAAACCAAAGTTGAGTTGTTTGGAAGAAACACACAACACTATGTGTGGAGAAAAAGAGGCACAGCACACCAACATCAAAACCTCATCCCAACTGTGAAGTATGGGGGTGGGGGCATCATGGTTTGGGGCTGCTTTGCTGCGTCAGGGCCTGGACAGATTGCTATCATCGAAGGAAAAATGAATTCCCAAGTTTATCAAGACGTTTTGCAGGAGAACTTAAGGCTATCTGTCCACCAGCTGATGCTCAACAGAAGATGGGTGTTGCAACAGGACAACGACCCAAAGCATAGAAGTAAATCAACAACAGAATGGCTTAAAAAGAAGAAAATACACCTTCTGGAGTGGCCCAGTCAGAGTCCTGACCTCAACCCGATTGAGATGCTGTGGCATGACCTCAAGAAAGTGATTCACACCAGACATCCCAAGAATATTGCTGAACTGAAACAGTTCTGTAAAGAGGAATGGTCAAGAATTACTCCTGACCATTGTGCACGTCTGATCTGCAACTACAGGAAACGTTTGGTTGAAGTTATTGCTGCCAAAGGAGGTTCAACCAGTTATTAAATCCAAGGGTTCACATACTTTTTACACCTGCACTGTGAATGTTTACATGGTGTGTTCAATAAAAACATGGTAACATTTAATTCTTTGTGTGTTATTAGTTTAGGCAGACTGTGATTGTCTATTGTTGTGACTTAGATGAAGATCAGATCACATTTTATGACCAATTTGTGCAGAAATCCATATAATTCCAAAGGGTTCACATACTTTTTCTTGCAACTGTATATTACAGAGGAAAAATTAAATGAATTTTTTAACAGCAAGGTGCTGTTCCACCCTAAATGAGTGGTGGGCAGTGGGCACAGTACAGTCTGTGGACCTGACACTCACTGGCAGGCAACTGCAATTATATTACAGAGGAAAAATGTAATGAATTTTTTAACAGTTAGGTGCTGTGCCACCCTATATGAGTGGTGGGCAGTGGGCACAGTACAGTCTATGGGCCTGACACTCACTGGCAGGCAACTACAATTATATTACAGAGGAAAAATGAAATGACTTTTTTATCTGCAAAGTACTGTGCCACCCTATATGAGTGGTGGGCAGTGGGCACAGTACAGTCTGTGGGCCTGACACTCACTGGCAGGCAACTGCAATTATATTACAGAGAAAAATGTAATGACTTTTTTATCTGCAAGGTACTGTGCCACCCTATATGAGTGGTATTAGGCAAGTTGTATTTTTGAGGATTAATTTTATTATGGAACAACAACCATGTTCTCAATGAACCCAAAAAACTCATTAATATCTAAGCTGAATATTTTTGGAAGTAGTTTTTAGTTTTTTTTTTGTTTTAGCTATTTTAGGGGGATATCTGTGTGTGCAGGTGACTATTACTGTGCATAATTATTAGGCAACTTAACAAAAAACAAATATATACCAATTTCAATTATTTATTTTTACCAGTGAAACCAATATAACATCTCAACATTCACAAATATACATTTCTGACATTCAAAAACAAAACAAAAACAAATCAGTGACCAATATAGCCACCTTTCTTTGCAAGGACACTCAAAAGCCTGCCATCCATGGATTCTGTCAGTGTTTTGATCTGTTCACCATCAACATTGCGTGCAGCAGCAACCACAGCCTCCCAGACACTGTTCAGAGAGGTGTACTGTTTTCCCTCCTTGTAAATCTCACATTTGATGATGGACCACAGGTTCTCAATGGGGTTCAGATCAGGTGAACAAGGAGGCCATGTCATTAGATTTTCTTCTTTTATACCCTTTCTTGCCAGCCACGCTGTGGAGTACTTGGACGCGTGTGATGGAGCATTGTCCTGCATGAAAATCATGTTTTTCTTGAAGGATGCAGACTTCTTCCTGTACCACTGCTTGAAGAAGGTGTCTTCCAGAAACTGGCAGTAGGACTGGGAGTTGAGCTTGACTCCATCCTCAACCCGAAAAGGCCCCACAAGCTCATCTTTGATGATACCAGCCCAAACCAGTTCTCCACCTCCACCTTGCTGGCGTCTGAGTCGGACTGGAGCTCTCTGCCCTTTACCAATCCAGCCACGTGTCCATCCATCTGGCCCATCAAGACTCACTCTCATTTCATCAGTCCATAAAACCTTAGAAAAATCAGTCTTGAGATATTTCTTGGCCCAGTCTTGACGTTTCAGCTTGTGTGTCTTGTTCAGTGGTGGTTGTCTTTCAGCCTTTCTTACCTTGGCCATGTCTCTGAGTATTGCACACCTTATGCTTTTGGGCACTCCAGTGATGTTGCAGCTCTGAAATATGGCCAAACTGGTGGCAAGTGGCATCTTGGCAGCTGCACGCTTGACTTTTCTCAGTTCATGGGCAGTTATTTTGCGCCTTGGTTTTTCCACACGCTTCTTGCGACCCTGTTGACTATTTTGAATGAAACGCTTGATTGTTCGATGATCACGCTTCAGAAGCTTTGCAATTTTAAGAGTGCTGCATCCCTCTGCAAGATATCTCACTATCTTTGACTTTTCTGAGCCTGTCAAGTCCTTCTTTTGACCCATTTTGCCAAAGGAAAGGAAGTTGCCTAATAATTATGCACACCTAATATAGGGTGTTGATGTAATTAGACCAAACCCCTTCTCATTACAGAGATGCACATCACCTAATATGCTTAACTGGTAGTAGGCTTTCGAGCCTATACAGCTTGGAGTAAGACAACATGCATAAAGAGGATGATGTGGTCAAAATACTAATTTGCCTAATAATTCTGCACGCAGTGTATATATGTATATATATATATATATATATATATATATAAAAATAAAAAATAAAGCAGACTGATGTACCAGCCCTTAAAAGGGCTTTTTGGGGTGCTGTCAGGGCGCTATCCTTACAGCAGATGAGTCTTTGAGGACTGGAGTGGATACAGAACACTGGCCTAGCTAACGATTTCCCTATTATATCAGCAGCAGCACTCTCCCTGCTCTAACTAACACTGCAGCTTCAGAATGAATTTAAGAGGACTGCCGTCCTTGCTTTTTTAGAGGAGGTGGGAGGGTCTGGGAGCGAGGGTATGCTGATTGGCTGGAATGTGTCTGCTGACTGTGAGGTACAGGGTCAAAGTTTGCTCAATGATGACGTATAGGGGGCGGACTGAACATCGCATATGTTCGCCCGCCACGGCGAACGCGAACAAGCAATGTTCGCCAGGAACTGTCTGCCGGCGAATAGTTCGGGACATCTCTACTGAGGACATGGGTTGTTAGATGGCCACTATCACATCCGCAATAACTAGTCCCCATAGCTCTGTGTGCTTTTCTTGTGTAAAAAAACCGATTTGATACATATGCAAATTAACCTAAGATGAGCCCTGTACGTGAGATGAGTCAGGGACAGGACTCATCTCAGGTTAATTTGCATATGTATCAAATAGTTTTTTTTTACAGAATAAAAGCACACAGAGCTATGGGGACTGGGTATTGCGGATGTGCTAGCGGCCATCTAGCAACCTATGTCCTCACCTCTATACACAAAATCCCAGTGACAGGTTCCCTTTAACACTGACAAATGTAAGGTTATGCACATGGGAAGGAATAATGCAAATCACCCGTACATACTAAATGGTAAAACACTCGGTAAGACTGACATGGAAAAGGACCTAGGAATTTTAATAAACAGCAAACTAAGCAGCAAAAACCAGTGTCAGGCAGCTGCTGCCAAGGCCAATAAGATAATTTGTTGCATCAAAAGGGGGATAGATGCCTGTGATGAGAACATAGTACTAACACTTTACAAATCACTAGTCAGACCACACATGGAGTACTGTGTACAGTTCTGGGCTCCTGTGAACAAGGCAGACATAGCACAGCTGGAGAGGAGTCAGAGGAGGGCAACTAAAGTAATAACTGGAATGGGGCAACTACAGTACCTGGAAAGATTATCAAAATTTGGGTTATTCACTTTAGAAAAAAGACGACAGAGGGGAGATCTAATTACTATGTATAAATATATCAGGGGTCAGTACAGAGATCTATCCCATCATCTATTTATCCCCAGGACTGTGACTGTGATGAGGGGACGCCCTCTGCGTCTGGAGGAAAGAAGGTTTGTACACAAACATAGAAAAGGATTCTTTACGGTAAGAGCAGTGAGACTATGGAACTCTCTGCCTGAGGAGGTGGTTATAGTGAGTACAATAAAGGAATTCAAGAGGGGCCTGGATGTATTTCTGGAGTGTAATAATATTACAGGATATAGCTACTAGAGAGGGGTCGTTGATCCAGGGAGATATTCTGATTGCCTGATTTAGAGTCGGGAAGGAATTTTTTATTCCCCTAAAGTGAGGAAAATTGGCTTCTACCTCACAGGGTTTTTTTGCCTTCCTCTGGATCAACTTGCAGGATGACAGGCCGAACTGGATGGACAAATGTCTTTTTTCGGCCTTATATTCTATGTTACTATACTATGTTACTATGTTACTTTAACAGAAAAAGCCTTACACCAAATTGCACTTGGGCCATATATATTATTACTGTGTGCCATTTAATAAATTTGCCACAAGTTCACAAAGCAAAGACAGAACTGACACCAAAACCACCACAAATAATAAATTCCCCATATGTTTAACATAAAACCATTACTTAAGGAAGTCCCCTTAAGTCCATTTAGTTTCCAGTAGAGGGCAGAAAATGCTTACGATTTTGCTTTACTTTTTCCCCACTCCAAATTCTGTACTTCTTAACAGATGAATTCATTAAAAAAAATTATCTAATATGTACAGAACAGGATTACTTAATAGCTGATTCACTAGCCCTGACAAGGCTCTCTACCAACACAGCAATTGTTTTCAGAATGCTGTGTTGGTAGAGTTGGTAGATCAAAAATGGATCATGAAAGGTCATTCTGAAAAGTCTTTTTTTCTACCCAAGGACAACATCCTTTGTGTATAACTTTACTGAGCATGCCATATCTGAGACATTTTGAAACAAGTGTCAAAACATAAATTGCATTTAATCTAACTGTACTTATAAGTAGAGTTGAGCGAACACCTGGATGTTCGGGTTCGACGAGTTCGGCCGAACTTTCGAAAAATGTTCGGGTTCGGGATCCGAACTCGACCCGAACTTCATCCCGAACCCGAACCCCATAGAAGTCAATAGGGACCCGAACTTTTGGGCACTAAAAAGGCTGTAAAACACACCCGGAAAGGGCTAGAGGGCTGCAAAAGGCAGCAAAATGTAGTTAAATCCCCTGCAAACAAATGTAGATAGGGAAATGATGAGTTAACATAAAATAAATAAAAATTAAACAATATTAATTGGAGTGAGGTCCCATAGCACAGAATCAGGCTTCAAGTCACCCACCAATGGAGAAGGTCACTTACTATTATTTTGACCACAGCACCCAGACAAAGGAGAGAGGTCCCACAGCAGAGAACCAGGCATCATATCACCCACCACAGGAGTAGGCCACCATTTAGTTACTTTGACCCCTACACCCAGACGGAGGAGAGAGGTTACACAGCAGAGAATCAGGCATTTAGATCACCCACCACAGGAGTAGGCCACCATTGAATCAGACCCCGGCAACCATGTCAGATGGCACAAGCATAAGCTTTATATCAATCAGCACAGGAGAAGGCGACTTTGACAGACTTTGACCCCTACACCCGGACGGAGGAGAGAGGTTTCACAGCAGAGAATCAGGCATTTAGATCACCCACCACAGGAGTAGGCCCCAATTTAATGGGACCCCGGCAACCATGTCAGATGGCACAACCATCAGCTTCATATCAATCAGCACAGGAGAAGGCGACTTTGAAAGACTTTGACCCCTACACCCAGACGGAGGAGAGAGGTTTCACAGCAGAGAATCAGGCATTTAGATCACCCACCACAGGAGTAGGCCCCCATTGAATCAGACCCTGGCAACCATGTCAGATGGCACAACCATCAGCTTTATATCAATCAGCACAGGAGAAGGCGACTTTGAAAGACTTTGACCCCTACACCCAGATGGAGGAGAGAGGTTTCACAGCAGAGAATCAGGCATCATATCAACCACCACAGGAGAAGCCACCATTTAGTTACTTTGACCCCTGCACCCAGGAAGAGGAGAGAGGCACCACAGCACATATTCTGGCATCATATCAGCCACCACAGGAGAAGCCACCATTGAGTTACTTTGACCCCCGCACCCAGGAAGAGGAGAGAGGCACCACAGCACATATTCTGGCATCATATCAGCCACCACAGGAGAAGCCACCATTGAGTTACTTTGACCCCCGCACCCAGGAAGAGGAGAGAGGCACCACAGCACATATTCTGGCATCATATCAGCCACCACAGGAGAAGCCACCATTGAGTTACTTTGACCCCTGCACCCAGGAAGAGGAGAGAGGCCCCACAGCACATATTCTGGCATCATATCAGCCACCACAGGAGAAGCCACCATTTAGTTACTTTGACCCCTTCACCCAAACAGAGGAGAGAGGTTCCACATCAGAGAATCAGGCATCATATCAACCACCACAGGAGTAGGCCACAATTTAATGGGACCCCGGCAACCATGTCAGATGGCACAACCATCAGCTTCATATCAATCAGCACAGGAGAAGGCGACTTTGAAAGACTTTGACCCCTACACCCAGACGGAGGAGAGAGGTTTCACAGCAGAGAATCAGGCATTTAGATCACCCACCACAGGAGTAGGCCCCCATTGAATCAGACCCTGGCAACCATGTCAGATGGCACAACCATCAGCTTTATATCAATCAGCACAGGAGAAGCCACCATTGAGTTACTTTGACCCCTGCACCCAGGAAGAGGAGAGAGGCCCCACAGCACATATTCTGGCATCATATCAGCCACCACAGGAGAAGCCACCATTGAGTTACTTTGACCCCCGCACCCAGGAAGAGGAGAGAGGCCCCACAGCACATATTCTGGCATCATATCAGCCACCACAGGAGAAGCCACCATTGAGTTACTTTGACCCCCGCACCCAGGAAGAGGAGAGAGGCACCACAGCACATATTCTGGCATCATATCAGCCACCACAGGAGAAGCCACCATTGAGTTACTTTGACCCCTGCACCCAAGAAGAGGAGAGAGGCCCCACAGCACATATTCTGGCATCATACTAACCACCACAGGAGAAGCCACCATTGAGTTACTTTGACCCCTGCACCCAGGAAGAGGAGAGAGGCCCCACAGCACATATTCTGGCATCATATCAGCCACCACAGGAGAAGCCACCATTGAGTTACTTTGACCCCCGCACCCAGGAAGAGGAGAGAGGCACCACAGCACATATTCTGGCATCATATCAGCCACCACAGGAGAAGCCACCATTGAGTTACTTTGACCCCCGCACCCAGGAAGAGGAGAGAGGCACCACAGCACATATTCAGGCATCATATCACACACCACAGGAGAAGGCCTCTTTCAGTGATTTAGGCCTTTGGACCCAGACAGAGGAGAGAGGCCCCACAGCACATATTCTGGCATCATATCAGCCACCACAGGAGAAGCCACCATTGAGTTACTTTGACCCCTGCACCCAGGAAGAGGAGAGAGGCCCCACAGCACATATTCTGGCATCATATCAGCCACCACAGGAGAAGCCACCATTGAGTTACTTTGACCCCTGCACCCAGGAAGAGGAGAGAGGCCCCACAGCACATATTCTGGCATCATACTAACCACCACAGGAGAAGCCACCATTGAGTTACTTTGACCCCTGCACCCAGGAAGAGGAGAGAGGCCCCACAGCACATATTCTGGCATCATATCAGCCACCACAGGAGAAGCCACCATTGAGTTACTTTGACCCCCGCACCCAGGAAGAGGAGAGAGGCACCACAGCACATATTCTGGCATCATATCAGCCACCACAGGAGAAGCCACCATTGAGTTACTTTGACCCCTGCACCCAGGAAGAGGAGAGAGGCCCCACAGCACATATTCTGGCATCATATCAGCCACCACAGGAGAAGCCACCATTGAGTTACTTTGACCCCCGCACCCAGGAAGAGGAGAGAGGCACCACAGCACATATTCTGGCATCATATCAGCCACCACAGGAGAAGCCACCATTGAGTTACTTTGACCCCCGCACCCAGGAAGAGGAGAGAGGCACCACAGCACATATTCAGGCATCATATCAGCCACCACAGGAGAAGCCACCATTGAGTTACTTTGACCCCCGCACCCAGGAAGAGGAGAGAGGCACCACAGCACATATTCAGGCATCATATCACACACCACAGGAGAAGGCCTCTTTCAGTGATTTAGGCCTTTGGACCCAGACAGAGGAGAGAGGCACCATAGCACATATTCTGGCATCATATCAGCCACCACAGGAGAAGCCACTATTGAGTTACTTTGACCCCCGCACCCAGGAAGAGGAGAGAGGCACCACAGCACATATTCAGGCATCATATCACACACCACAGGAGAAGGCCTCTTTCAGTGATTTAGGCCTTTGGACCCAGACAGAGGAGAGAGGCACCACAGCACATATTCTGGCATCATATCAGCCACCACAGGAGAAGCCACCATTGAGTTACTTTGACCCCTGCACCCAGGAAGAGGAGAGAGGCCCCACAGCACATATTCTGGCATCATATCAGCCACCACAGGAGAAGCCACCATTTAGTTACTTTGACCCCTGCACCCAGGAAGAGGAGAGAGGCACCACAGCACATATTCTGGCATCATATCAGCCACCACAGGAGAAGCCACCATTTAGTTACTTTGACCCCTTCACCCAAACAGAGGAGAGAGGTTCCACATCAGAGAATCAGGCATCATATCAACCACCACAGGAGTAGGCCACAATTTAGTTTATTTGACCCCTGCACCCAGGAAGAGGAGAGAGGCCCCACAGCACATATTCTGGCATCATATCACACACCACAGGAGAAGGCCTCTTTCAGTGATTTAGGCCTTTGGACCCAGACAGAGGAGAGAGGTCAGAGATTAGCTTCATATCCCCCAGCACAGCAGAAGACCGCTTTATTTGACTTAGGCCTCAGCACCCAGACAGAAGACAGAGGTAGCATGGCAGAGGTTATGGCTTCATGTCACCCGTTAGTTTAACCGGCCACTTTCATCTGGTTAGGCCCCGGCGCCCAGACAGAGAAGAGTTTCATTAAACTGTGGGTTTCATAAAATTTGTATCAAATAAAGAAGTGGCCCGTAGCACAACAAGACATGTTTTAGGCAGTTAATAAGGACTACTCTGCACAAGGGAGGGACAGGTCCTGTGGGATCCATGCCTGGTTCATCTTTATGAAGGTCAGCTTGTCCACGTTGGCTGTGGACAGGCGGCTGCGCTTGTCAGTAATGACGCCCCCTGCCGTGCTGAATACGCGTTCAGATAAAACGCTGGCCACCGGGCAGGAAAGCACCTCCAAGGCATAACATGCTAACTCTGGCCACGTGGACAATTTTGAAACCCAGTAGTTGAATGGGGCCGAACCATCCGTCAGGATGTGGAGGGGTGTGCAGACATACTGTTCAACCATGTTAGTGAAATGCTGCCTCCTGCTAACACGTTCCGTATCAGGTGTCGGTGCAGATAGCTGTGGCGTGGAGACAAAACTTTTCCACATTTCTGCCATGCTAACCCTGCCCTCAGATGAGCTGGCCGTGACACAGCTGCGTTGGCGACCTCTTGCCACTCCTCTGCCTTCACCTTCCACCTGTTCCCCTGTGACATGTGGGAATGCTCTCAAGAGCGCCTCTATCAGCGTGCGCTTGTACTCGCGCATCTTACGGTCGCGCTCCAGTTCAGGAATTAAAGTGGGCACATTGTCTTTATACCGGGGATCCAGCAGGGTGGCCACCCAGTAGTCTGCACACGTTAAAACGTGGGCAACTCTGCTGTCGTTGCGCAGGCATTGGAGCATATATTCGCTCATGTGGGCCAGGCTACCCATGGGTAAGGACAAGCTGTCCTCTGTGGGAGGCGTATCGTCATCGTCCACCGTATCCCCCCAGCCACGCACCAGTGATGGGCCTGGGCTGCCACCCCGCTGTGAACTTGCGTCATCCTCGTCCCCCTCCACCTCCTCCTCCTCATCCTCCTCGTCCTCCAGTACAGTGCCTTGGCTGGCGACTTGTGAACCTGTCCTCTGCTGCTTAAACAAACCTCCCTCTGAGCCACTTCGAACAGACTGGCCCGAAAGTGTTAGAAACGAGCCCTCATCCTCCTCCTCCTCCTCCACCTGGGCCACCTCCTCTAACATCATTGCCCTAAGTGTTTTCTCAAGGAGACATAGAAGTGGTATTGTAACGCTGATAACAGTGTCATCGCCACTGGCCATGTTGGTGGAGTACTCGAAACAGCGCAGCAGGGCACACAGGTCTCGCATGGAGGCCCAATCATTGGTGGTGAAGTGGTGCTGTTCGGCAGTACGACTGACGCGAGCGTGCTGCAGCTGAAACTCCACTATGGCCTGCTGATGCTCGCACAGTCTCTCCAGCATGTGCAAGGTGGAGTTCCACCGGGTGGGCACGTCGCATATGAGGCGGTGAGCGGGAAGGCCGAAGTTCCGCTGTAGCGCAGACAGGCGAGCAGCGGCAGGATGTGAACGGCGGAAGCGCGCACAGACGGCCCGCACTTTATGCAGCAGCTCTGACATGTTGGGGTAGTGGTGAATGAACCTCTGCACCACCAAGTTCAGCACATGCGCCAGGCAAGGGATGTGCGTCAAACCGGCTAGTCCCAGAGCTGCCACGAGATTTCGCCCATTATCGCATACCACCAGGCCTGGCTTGAGGCCCACCGGCAGAAACCACTCGTCGGTCTGTTGTTCAATACCCCGCCACAACTCCTTTGCGCTGTGGGGCCTGTCCCCCAAACATATGAGTTTCAGAATGGCCTGCTGACGTTTACCCCGGGCTGTGCTGAAGTTGGTGGTGAAGGTGTGTGGCTGACCGGATGAGCTGGTGGAAGCAGTGGAGGAGGAAGCCGAGTAGGAGGAGGAGGCTACAGGAGGCAGAGAATGATGCCCTGCGATCCTAGGGGGCGGAAGGACGTGCGCCAAGGAACTGTCCGCCGGGGGCCCAGCCGCCACTACATTCATCCAGTGTGCAGTTAGTGAGATATAGCGTCCCTGGCCGTGCTTACTGGTCCACGTATCTGTGGTTAGGTGGACCTTGCCACAAATGGCGTTGCGCAGTGCACACTTGATTTTATCGGACACTTGCATGTGCAGGGAAGGCACGGCTGTCTTGGAGAAGTAGTGGCGGCTGGGAACCACATACTGCGGGACAGCCATGTCCATCAGCTGTTTGAAGCTGTCTGTGTCCACCAGCCGGAATGACAGCATTTCAAAGGCCAGCAGTTTAGAAATGCTGGCGTTCAGGCCAAGGGCTCGAGGGTGACTCGGGGGGAATTTGCGCTTCCTCTCTAAGGTTTGAGATATTGAGAGCTGAACGCTGCTGTGTGATATAGTGGAGACGCTAGTTGACGGTGGCGGTGGTGGTGGTGTCGGTGGCACATCCTCTGTTTGCTGCTCGGCAGGTGGCAACATTCCTCTCGAGGCGGAAGCCGAGGCAGCAGCGGTAGAGGGAGCAGGGGGAGCCTCAGCGAGTGCCTGGTTTTTAAGGTGTGTACCCCACTGCAGTTCATGCTTTGCATGTAGATGCCTGGTCATGCAGGTTGTGCTGAGGTTCAGAACGTTAATGCCTCGCCTCAGGCTCTGATGGCAGAGCGTGCAAGTCACTCGGGTCTTGTCGGTAGGACATTGTTTAAAGAAGTGCCATGCCAGGGAACTCTTTGAAGCTGCCTTTGTGGGGCTGGGTCCCTGTTGGCGATGTCCAGTAGCAGGCGAACTCTGGGGGCGGCGGCTCGTCTGCTTTGGCCCCCTGCTCCCTCTTTGGCTTCGCTGTTGTCTCGGTCTCACCACTACCTCTTCCTCTGAACTGTGAAAGTCATCGCCACGACCTTCAGTCCATGTGGGGTCTAAGACCTCATCGTCCTCTGCATCGTCTTCCACCCAGTCTCCCTCCCTGACCTCCTCCTGTTCAGTCTGCACACTGCAAAAAGACGCGGCAGTGGGCACCTGTGTTTCGTCATCATCAGAGAGTCGGTGACTCTGCTGTGGTGGTATTCCCATGTCCTCTTCATCTGGAGACATAAGTGGTTGTGCGTCAGTGCATGGTATGTCTTCCTCCACTGGGGAAGGGCTAGGTGGACGCCCCTGGGAAACCCTGGAAGCAGAGTCTTCAAACAGAAGAAGAGACTGCTGCATAACTTGTGGCTCAGACCGTTTCCCTGATATGCTTGGGGGTGATGTGACAGACTGATGGGCTTGGTTTTCAGGTGCCACCTGTGCGCTTTCCGCAGAAGACTGGGTGGAAGACCATGTGGTGAACGTGCTGGAAGCACTGTCGGCCACCCAATCGATTAATGCCTGTACCTGCTCAGGCCTTACCATCCTAAGAGCGGCATTGGGCCCCACGAGATATTGCGGTACATTCTGCCGGCTAGTTGAGGGAGTTCGTTCCCTACTGTGTGCGCCTGGGGCCGAACGGCCACGTCCTCTACCAGCAACAGAGGCTCCACGGACACCACCACGACCGCGTCCTCGTCCCTTAATAGTATTTTTCTTCATTGTTGCGATTCAACTCGCACCACAATGAAATATATTATTTTTTATAAGCAAAATCCCCTCACTGGAATACTTTCAGTCTTTTGACTGTATGGATTACAGATGGAATGACTGTTATATGTGAGTACCGCTTTCTTTGACAGATTCTAGTATGGGTACATATATGTTTTCCCAACCCCAGCACATTAGTTTGCTAATTCCAGATGTATGAAACGCAGGCCTAACTGTATCTAGTATATTGAACGCCAGATAAACTAACTTGGCCTTTTTTAAATAAAAAAAAAATTCCCTCACTGGAATACTTTCAGTCTTTTGACTGTATGGATTACAGATGGAATGACTGTTTTATGTGAGTACCGCTTTCTTTGACAGATTCTAGTATGGGTACATATATGTTTTCCCAACCCCAGCACATTAGTTTGCTAATTCCAGATGTATGAAACGCAGGCCTAACTGTATCTAGTATATTGAACGCCAGATAAACTAACTTGGCCTTTTTTAAATAAAAAAAATCCCCTCACTGGAATACTTTCAGTCTTTTGACTGTATGGATTACAGATGGAATGACTGTTATATGTGAGTACCGCTTTCTTTGACAGATTCTAGTATGGGTACATATATGTTTTCCCAACCCCAGCACATTAGTTTGCTAATTCCAGATGTATAAAAACGCAGGCCTAACTGTATCTAGTATATTGAACGCCAGATAAACTAACTTGGCCTTTTTTAAATAAAAAAAAAATTCCCTCACTGAAATACTTTCAGTCTTTTGACTGTATGGATTACAGATGGAATGACTGTTATATGTGAGTACCGCTTTCTTTGACAGATTCTAGTATGGGTACATATATGTTTTCCCAACCCCAGCACATTAGTTTGCTAATTCCAGATGTATGAAACGCAGGCCTAACTGTATCTAGTATATTGAACGCCAGATAAACTAACTTGGCCTTTTTTAAATAAAAAAAATTCCCTCACTGGAATACTTTCAGTCTTTTGACTGTATGGATTACAGATGGAATGACTGTTATATGTGAGTACCGCTTTCTTTGACAGATTCTAGTATGGGTACATATATGTTTTCCCAACCCCAGCACATTAGTTTGCTAATTCCAGATGTATGAAACGCAGGCCTAACTGTATCTAGTATATTGAACGCCAGATAAACTAACTTGGCCTTTTTTAAATAAAAAAAATTCCCTCACTGGAATACTTTCAGTCTTTTGACTGTATGGATTACAGATGGAATGACTGTTATATGTGAGTACCGCTTTCTTTGACAGATTCTAGTAT
Organism: Bufo bufo; assembly: GCF_905171765.1. NCBI lineage: Eukaryota > Metazoa > Chordata > Amphibia > Anura > Bufonidae > Bufo > Bufo bufo. Next base: position 400,722,684 of record NC_053392.1, read on the forward strand.
GGGTACATATATGTTTTCCCAACCCCAGCACATTAGTTTGCTAATTCCAGATGTATGAAACGCAGGCCTAACTGTATCTAGTATATTGAACGCCAGATAAACTAACTTGGCCTTTTTTAAATAAAAAAAAAAATTCCCTCACTGGAATACTTTCAGTCTTTTGACTGTATGGATTACAGATGGAATGACTGTTATATGTGAGTACCGCTTTCTTTGACAGATTCTAGTATGGGTATATATATGTTTTCCCAACCCCAGCACATTAGTTTGCTAATTCCAGATGTATGAAACGCAGGCCTAACTGTATCTAGTATATTGAACGCCAGATAAACTAACTTGGCCTTTTTTAAATAAAAAAAATCCCCTCACTGGAATACTTTCAGTCTTTTGACTGTATGGATTACAGATGGAATGACTGTTATATGTGAGTACCGCTTTCTTTGACAGATTCTAGTATGGGTACATATGTTTTCCCAACCCCAGCACATTAGTTTGCTAATTCCAGATGTATGAAACGCAGGCCTAACTGTATCTAGTATATTGAACGCCAGATAAACTAACTTGGCCTTTTTTAAATAAAAAAAATCCCCTCACTGGAATACTTTCAGTCTTTTGACTGTATGGATTACAGATGGAATGACTGTTATATGTGAGTACCGCTTTCTTTGACAGATTCTAGTATGGGTACATATATGTTTTCCCAACCCCAGCACATTAGTTTGCTAATTCCAGATGTATGAAACGCAGGCCTAACTGTATCTAGTATATTGAACGCCAGATAAACTAACTTGGCCTTTTTTAAATAAAAAAAAAATTCCCTCACTGGAATACTTTCAGTCTTTTGACTGTATGGATTACAGATGGAATGACTGTTATATGTGAGTACCGCTTTCTTTGACAGATTCTAGTATGGGTACATATATGTTTTCCCAACCCCAGCACATTAGTTTGCTAATTCCAGATGTATGAAACGCAGGCCTAACTGTATCTAGTATATTGAACGCCAGATAAACTAACTTGGCCTTTTTTAAATAAAAAAAATTCCCTCACTGGAATACTTTCAGTCTTTTGACTGTATGGATTACAGATGGAATGACTGTTATATGTGAGTACCGCTTTCTTTGACAGATTCTAGTATGGGTACATATATGTTTTCCCAACCCCAGCACATTAGTTTGCTAATTCCAGATGTATGAAACGCAGGCCTAACTGTATCTAGTATATTGAACGCCAGATAAACTAACTTGGCCTTTTTTAAATAAATAAAAAATTCCCTCACTGGAATACTTTCAGTCTTTTGACTGTATGGATTACAGATGGAATGACTGTTATATGTGAGTACCGCTTTCTTTGACAGATTCTAGTATGGGTACATATATGTTTTCCCAACCCCAGCACATTAGTTTGCTAATTCCAGATGTATGAAACGCAGGCCTAACTGTATCTAGTATATTGAACGCCAGATAAACTAACTTGGCCTTTTTTAAATAAAAAAAATTCCCTCACTGGAATACTTTCAGTCTTTTGACTGTATGGATTACAGATGGAATGACTGTTATATGTGAGTACCGCTTTCTTTGACAGATTCTAGTATGGGTACATATATGTTTTCCCAACCCCAGCACATTAGTTTGCTAATTCCAGATGTATGAAACGCAGGCCTAACTGTATCTAGTATATTGAACGCCAGATAAACTAACTTGGCCTTTTTTAAATAAAAAAAAAATTCCCTCACTGGAATACTTTATGGCTTTTCACTGTATGGATTACAGGTGGACTGGTATTAGTAGGGGTGACACAAGCACACCCAAGTCCCTGATGTAGGATTTCTATGGCACAGACCACTATTACAAGTGATTAATGGACGTTGGGAGAGATTGTGCTGCAGCACTAGTCCCAAGATGGCCGCCGCCTATCAGCCCAGTAACATGTGCCACAAAATGGTCTGCACAACCTTTAAAAAAAATAGCCTTGGACTGTGCTGCTAAATCGCTATTGGTCTGAATCCCAGGTGTAGATGTCTGACTTGTTTGGAGCTTTGGAATGCACACTGTGGCAGCTTCTGCTGCAGCACTACAAGTCGCAAAATGGCGGCCGGCGGTCAGCCCAGGTACATGTGGATGGAAAAATCACTCTGGCCACTCTAAAAATAGCCAATCCCTATCAAAAAAGCAGCTCAGCTGCAGTTGTTCAGATGAATCACAGGTGGAGGAGAGAAATTTGCTTCCAGTTATTCAATTATCCCTGCCTATTCTCGCCCTAGCATCAGCTGCGTCTATCCCTGTTCTATTCACATCGGGAGTGAGCACGTCCCGACGTGCGCACAAGCTTATAAAGAGGCTGAGTCACATGCTGCACTTGGCCAATCACAGCCTTGCCAATAGTAGGCATGGCTGCGATGGCATCTTAGGGCAAGTAGTATGATGCATGTTGATTGGCTGCTTTGCAGCCTTTCAAAATGCGCCAAAATACATGCCGAACGACGAACCCGAACCCGAACTTTTACGAAAAAGTTCGGGTTCGGGTCCGTGTCACGAACACCCCAAAATTCGGTACGGACCCGAACTATGCTCGAACTGTTCGCTCAACACTACTTATAAGTACAGATACTGGAAAGAGAAAATCAATGGTTGATATTAAATCTTGCAATTTAATTTGTGTTGTTAAAGAGGTTTTCATGATTTTGACATCATGAGAACAATACCTAACAATTAATCAGCAGTACCTCGCCATTGACTTCACTGATTATTTTGCCCTTCCTCTGATCCGTCACAACAATAACCCCGCAAAAACGGATCCTGTCTGTTGAGCATTTGCCTTCACTCGGTCAGCATTTGGTCAGTAATCTATCAGTATTGCTAATGCCCAAAAAAACAGGAGTGGATCTAAAACAGAGATGACACGTGAAATGAATGCTTTTGGCTACCAAATCATAAGCCAATTCTAATAAGACCATACAGGCCTTAAAGCAGCTACACAGACAGGATCTGTTGTGCGTCTCATTTTTCCTTCCTTCTGACAGATCAGAAGAAGAGTCAAATAAATGATGATGTCAGCCAGGTCGAAAGCCAAAATAGTGGATCAGTCATGAAGTGGGGAAGGGTGGGAACAGCAGGAGAAGTCCACAGAGTGGACCTATGACATTGTGGTGAGGTGGAAGCAGCATGAGGAGACCACAGAGTTGCCCAATGACACGGTCTGGAGGTGCCAGGAGCATGAGTAGGCCACAGAGTGGCATAATGACAGAGTCTGGAGGTGGCAGCAGCATGAGTAGGCCACAGAGTGGCACAATGACCGAGTAAGAGGTGGCAGCAGCATGAGTAAGCCACAGACAGGGGCGTAACTACCATAGCGGCAGACCATGCGACTGCTATGGGGCCCAGGGCAAGAGGGGGCCCAGTCTTAGTCGGGATTATCTCCTCTTCTACTGGGGGTGAAAAGTTGGTGTTGCCCAACCATTTTTCATCTGAGGGCCGCACTAGACATGGTATGATCTTTGCGGGCCAGAAAAAGGTAGCTTTGCCAGAAAGAAATGCAAACACTGTGAGGGGGCACGTGTGATCTGCATTGGAGGCTGCATTTAGAGCCTCTGTTGCAGATTCTGTTGAAAGATCAGACAAAAAAGGCTTGTATGCAGCACTTTTGTGTCCGGTAAAAAGAAAGTATCCCGAACAGAAACTGAACGGATCCCATCATGGTCGGTGGAGTCTGTTCAGCTTCTTCCCTGTGGGGTGACAGAAGGAGGGGGGAGCAGGGTCACTAGTGGGGTGACAGGAGGAAGGGGAGTAGGGTCCCTAGTGGGGTGATAGGAAGAGGGGGAAGCAGGGTCACTAGTGGAGGTGACAGGAGGACGGCGAAGCAGGGTCACCAGTGGGTTTATAGTAGGAGGGGGGAGCAGGGTCACTAGTGGGGTGATAGTAGGAGGGGAGAGCAGGGTCACCGGGGACCAGTCACATGAGTCCACGCTCCTTACCTCTTCAGCAGCCCTGTCATGTTTCCCAAGGTCCCCGGGCAGCGTACTCCGCTCTCCTTACTACAGCCACCACGGGAGCTGGCCCCAGCTCCTTCCAGCTCCCGCCAGCTTCCACTGCTTGACCCAACTTGTATTGCTCTGGAGCGCTTATACCAACTAATAACAAAGCTCATTGCTGTAAGGAGCTTTGTTATTGGCCATTTCAGGCACAGGCAGTATCACTGCGCTGCCTATGCCATTCACAGTGCTCATTGCGCTGATGAATGTGTGGGAAAAAGTCTAAGGCATATTGGAACGCCTTAGACTTTTTCTAGGGAGTTGCACGGGCCACATGACACAGCTTTGCGGGCCGGATTTGGCCCATGGGCCGTAGGTTGGGCATCACTGCTCTAAATGAACAACTTTTAGCAGTTGAGGGAGTGGAAAAATGGCCCAACGGTCATTTTAAAGGGGTTTAGGCAGAAACCCTTCTGTCCTGTGTGGAGGGCCTGGTTTGGTCCTTGCTATGGGGCCCTTACTTCTCTATGTACACCACTAGCCACAGAGTCATAATGACCGAGTCTGGAGGTGGCAGCAGCATGAGTAGGCCACAAAGTGGAACAATGACAGAGTCTGGAGGTGTCGGCAGTAGAAGCATCAGGAGGAGGCCACAGAGCGGCACAATCACAGAGTGTGGAGGTGGCAGCAGCATGAGGAAGCCACAGAATGACACAATGACAGAATGTCGATCGACCAAGAAACTTCCGGGGGAACCTGCCTGGCATGAAAAGGCCTCTAGCGTAAAGATAGTTTTGAGCCCGGAAGAGTTGCGAAGTTCATCAACATACGTCACTAAAGATTTTACAGCTAATAACGGCAGCACTGACCGCAGAATAAATTTAGTTTTTCAAAATAAATATTTTACCGCATATAACCGCAGCACTGACCACTGAATTAATTTTGTTTTTCAACCGACATACTTCAATAAAGATTTTACCACATTCTAGTACAGCGCTGAACAAAATTAGTTTTTCAACCGAAATAAGTCACAAAAGATTTTACCGCATATAACTGCAGCGCTGAACACAATTTGTTTTTCCACCAAAATAAGTCACAAAAGATTTTACCGCATATATAACGGAGCATGTAGATGGAGAGGGTCTTCGGATTCCCCCCGCACTATACGGACGTCTCAGAAATGAACCGCTGCTCCCTACAGTGAAGGGAAGGTCATGAAGCATCCCGGACATCCAGCATCTATTCGCCCCGCTGAAGGATTGTTTTGAAAGTGTGTAGAAGCCACACGGGGCCCCCACGCTGCAGATTTATCATGGAGACATCATGGAGATTTTACCGCATATAAACTACAGCACTGAACGCTAAATGAATTTTTTTTAGACTGCAATACATCAATAACGATTTTACCACATATAACTGCAGCGTTGAACGCTGAAGAAATTTTGTTTTTCAACCGAAATACGTCACAAAATATTTTACCACATACAACTGCAGGGCTGAACGCTGAATACAGTTTGTTTTTCCACCGAAATACATTACAAAATATTTGACTGCATATTACTACAGCGCTGAGCGCTGAATAATATTTGTCTTTCCACCGAAATATGTCACAAAAGATTTTACCGCATATAACGGAGCACAGAGATGGAGAGGGTCTTCGGATTCCCCCCACACTATACGGACATCTCAGAAATGAACCGCTGCTCCCGACAACGAAGGGAAGGTCATGAAGCATCCCGGACATCCAACATCTATTCGCCCTGCTGAAGAATTATTTTGAAAGTGTGTAGAAGCCACACGGGGCCCCCACGCTGCAGATTTATCATGGAGACATCATGGATATTTTACTGTATATAAACTACAGCGCTGAACGCTGAATAAATATATTTTTCGACCGGAATACATCAATAAAGATTTTACCACATATAACTGCAGCGCTTAACGCTGAATACATTTTGTTTTTCAACCAAAATACGTCACAAAAGATTTTACCACATATAACTGCAGGGTTGAATGCTGATTACAGCTTGGTTTTTCACCGAAATACATCACAAAAGATTTTACTGCATATTACTACAGCGCTGAGCGCTGAATAAGATTTGTCTTTCCTCCGAAATACGTCACAAAAGATTTTACTGCATATAACGGAGCACGGAGATGGAGAGGGTCTTCGCATTCCCCCCACACTATACGGACATTTAAGAAATGAACCGCTGCTCCCGACAGCAGCTTCTGGGAAGGTCATGGAGCGTCCCGGGCATCCGGCATCTATTCGCCCCGCTGAAGGATTATTTTGAAAGTGTGTAGAAACCACATGAGGCCCCCACGCTGCAGATTTATCATGGAGACATCATGGAGATTTTACCGCATATAACCGCAGCGCTGACCGCTGAATAAATTTTGTTTTTTGACCGAAATACTTCTATAAAGATTTTACCCCATATAACCACATGTCACGGAACCATGAACCAGACGTACAACAACGGATAAGTGAAAATAAGAAGGCTTTATTGAAAATAAAGCTGTAAAGCAAAAGTCCAAACGGATGGCGAAACCAAAGCAGAGTCTTTGCGAAGCCAGAGGTCAGGAACCAGAAGGGTAGTCAGACGAAGCCAGGATCAGGAACCAGCAGGGTAGTCAGACGAAGCCAGGATCAGGAACCAGCAGGGTAGTCGGACGAAACCAGGATCAGGAACCAGCAGGGTAGTCGGACGAAACCAGGATCAGGAACCAGAAGCAGCAGCAGTCTAGAAGCAGGTGAACACAGGAGGACCAAGCAAGGAACTGAAGCCACAGACCTCCTATATATATGAGCTAGGCATCCAGCTCCTCCCAGTGGGAAGGAGGAGCCGCAGGGTGGGAGGCTACAAGAAACCCAGAAACCAAGATGGCCGCCAGCACATGTCAAACGAAGGAGAACAGCAAGAAGGTAAGACCATGACACCACAGCGCTAAACGCTGAATAAAATTTGTTGTTCCACCGAAATACGTCAATAAAGATTTTACCACAAATAATACTGCAGCACTGAACGCTGTATATATTTAGTTTTTTGACCGAAATACGTCACTAAAGGTTTTGCCACATATAACTGCAAAAGTGAACGCTGAATATATTTTGTTTTTGTACTGAAATAATAATAACTGCAGAAGTGAAATGCGTATATATTTTTCTTTTTGTACTGAAAAAAGCCAGTAAACGCTTTTAGCAGAAATACATGCACCAGTGAAGTGTGTATATTTTTTTCCTTTTTGTACTGAAATAGGACACTGAACGCTTTCACCACATATAACTGCAGAAGTGAAATGCGTATATATTTTTCCTTCTTAGACTGAAATAGGCCACTAAACGCTTTCAAGACATATAACCGCCACCGACGTGAACTGAGAATGTATTTTTCTTTTTGTACTGAAATAAGCCACTAAAGCTTTCAACACAAATAACCGCTGAAGTGAACTGAGAATATATTTTTCTTTTTGTACTGGAATACAAAATAGCACATATAACCGCCGCACTGACTGACTGCTACTGCTGCTACTTCTGTGAACCCCTGCACCACTACTTCTTGGGCAGGTAGGCTGCTGCGAAGCAGGTGGTCTACCCCGGGCACGTTTGGCTCCCGACCTCCCACTGCTGCCACCCTGCTGACTCCCAGCCATGCTTTCAACACATATAACCGCCGACGTGAACTGAGAATAGATTTTTCTTTTTGTACTGAAATAGGCCAGTAAACACTTTTAGCAGTAATAACTGCACCAGTGAAGTGCGTATATTTTTTTCTTTCTGTACTGAAATAGGCCACTGAATGCTTTTGCCACAAATAAGTGCACCAGTGAAGTGCGTATGTTATCTTTTCTATAAGGAAATAGGCCACTGAACTCTTTTGCCACAAATAAGTGCACCAGTGAAGTGCGTATATTTTTTTCTTTCTGTACTGAAATAGGCCACTAAACGCTTTTGCCACAAATAAGTGCACCAGTGAAGTGCGTATTTTTTTTCTTTCTGTGCGCTTTCCACACATATAACCGCCGACGTGAACTGAGAATATATTTTTCTTTTTGTACTGAAATAGGCCATTAAACGCTTTCAAGACATATAACTGCAGAAGTGAACTGAGAATATATATTTTTTTTTGTACTGAAATAGGCCAGTAAACGTTTTTAGCAGAAATAAATGCACCAGTGAAGTGCGTATATATATCTTTTTTTTTTCTGTAATGAAATAGGCCACTAAACGCTTTTGCCACAAATAACTGCACCAGTGAAGTGTGTATTTTTTTTTCTTTCTATAATAAAATAGGGCACAAAACCCTTTTGCCACAAATAAGTACACCAGTGAAGTGCGTATATTTTTTTCTTTCTATAATGAAATAGGCCACTAAGCCCTTTTGCCACAAATAACTGCACCAGTGAAGTGCGTATATTTTTTTCTTTCTGTACTGAAATAGGCCACTGATTGCTTTTGCCACAAATAAGTGCACCAGTGAAGTGCGTATATTATCTTTTCTATAATGAAATAGGCCACTGAACTCTTTTGCCACAAATAAGTGCACTAGTAAAGTGCGTATATTTTTTTCTTTCTTTACTGAAATAGGCCACTAAACGCTTTTGCCACAAATAAGTACACCAGTGAAGTGCGTATATTTTTTTCTTTCTATAATGAAATAGGCCACTAAGCCCTTTTGCCACAAATAAGTGCACCAGTGAAGTGCGTATTTTTTTTCTTTCTGTACGCTTTCAACACATATAACCGCCGACGTGAACTGAGAATATATTTTTCTTTTTGTACTAAAATAGGCCAGTAAACGCTTTCAAGACATATAACTGCAGAAGTGAACTGAGAATATATGTTCTGGGACCCATATTGTTGTTCTGGGACCCATATTGTTTAATATCTTTGTCAGCAAAATTAGAGAAGGCCTCAATGGTAAGGTGTGTCTTTTTGCTGATGACACAAAGATTTGTAACAGGGTTGATGTTCCTGGAGGAATACACCAAATGGAAAAGGACTTAGGAAAACTAGAGGAATGGTCAAAAATCTGGCAACTAAAATGTAATGTTGATAAGTGCAAGATAATGCACCTGGGACGTAAAAACCCAAGAGCAGAATATAAAATCAGTGATACAATCCTAACCTCAGTGTCTGAGGAAAGGGATTTAGGGATCATTATTTCAGAAGACTTAAAGGTAGGCAGACAATGTCACAGAGCAGCAGGAAATGCTAGCAGAATGCTTGGGTGTATAGGGAGAGGCATTACCAGTAGAAAGATGGAGGTGCTCATGCCGCTCTACAGAGCACTAGTGAGACCTCATTTGGAGTATTGTGCTCAGTACTGGAGACCATATCTCCAGAAGGATATTGATACTTTGGAGAGAGTTCAGAGAAGAGCTACTAAACTGGTACATGGATTGCAGGATAAAACTTACCAGGAAAGATTAAAGGACCTTAACATGTATAGCTGGGAAGAAAGACGAGACAGAGGGGATATGATAGAAACTTTTAAATACATAAAGGGAATCAACAAGGTAAAAGAGAAAAGAATATTTAAAAGAAGAAAAACTGCTACAAGAGGACATAGTTTTAAATTAGAGGGGCAAAGGTTTAAAAGTAATATCAGGAAGTATTACTTTACTGAGAGAGTAGTGGATGCATGGAATAGCCTTCCTGCAGAAGTGGCAGCTGCAAATACAGTGGAGGAGTTTAAGCATGCATGGGATAGGCATAAGGCCATCCTTCATATAAGATAGGGCCAGGGGCTATCCATAGTATTTAGTATATTGGGCAGACTAGATGGGCCAAATGGTTCTTATCTGCCGACACATTCTATGTTTCTATATTTTTCTTTTTGTACTGAAATAGGCCAGTAAACGTTTTTAGCAGAAATAAATGCACCAGTGAAGTGCGTATATATATCTTTTTTTTTTTCTATAATGAAATAGGCCACTAAACGCTTTTGCCACAAATAACTGCACCAGTGAAGTGTGTATTTTTTTTTCTTTCTATAATAAAATAGGGCACAAAACCCTTTTGCCACAAATTAGTGCACCAGTGAAGTGCTTATATTTTTTTCTTTCTATAATGAAATAGGGCACAAAACCCTTTTGCCACAAATAAGTGCACCAGTGAAGTGCGTATATTTTTTTCTTTCTATAATGAAATAGGCCACTGAACGCTTTTGCCTCAAATAAGTGTACCAGTGAAGTGCGTATATTTTTTTCTTTCTGTATGCTTTCAACACATATAACAGCCAACGTGAACTGAGAATATATTTTTCTTGTTTGAAAAGATATAAGCCACTAAAGGCTTTTCAACATACCACTTGCACCACAAGAACATATTGCTATAATAACTATTTGAATCCCCAAATTATCTTTCCCTGCACTTGTAAATCGCTTTTCTAGCACTGTCCCTAGCGCCTTCTAATATCTCTCCTTGCACAAAGATGCTGTGAAATGATTCCTCCCTATTCTTTCCCTGCACTTGAAAATTGCTTTTCTGGCACTGTTCCTAGCGCTTTCTGACGTCTATCCCTGCACTAAGATGCTGTGAAATGATTCCTCCCTATCCTTTCCCTGCACGTATAAATTGTTTTTTTCAGGTTTTTTTTTTCAACTAAGAGGTTTTTCCAATTGCTGTCCCTAGCGCCTTCTCACGTCTGTCCCTACACTCAGAACGCTTTAAAATGTCTGACTCTAAGATGGCCGCTGTATTTATAGGGCTGTGACATCACAGGGGTGACTGCTTATTGGCTGCATGCATGGCATTATGTGTCAGCCCGCCTTCCCAGAGTTCCTTGCCCCATGTCATCACACATGTTGCCGCCATTGTAGTCACCATTTTAGGAAAAATTGCGATTCGTTACCACGAAGCATGAGGAAATTTGCATTCATTGCGAATCAAATTTTTCCTGAAATTCGGATCGAATTCCACTTCATCTGATTTGATTTGCTCATCTCTATTTGCAATGTAATGTACTGTCCACATGGTCTGGTATGGTTGGCAGCGACTGGCTTAACCACCTCCTGACCGCCTAACGCACGGATGCGTCCGGAAGGTGGTTGATTCATTCCTCCTGGACGCATCCGTGCGTCATCTCGCGAGACGCGAGATTTCGGTCAGAGCCGGCCCGGCCATGCGCATCGCGGGCCGGCAAAAGTTAAAGAACAATTTCGTCACCAGCCTGCCAGCAACGATCATTGGCTGGCAGGCTGGCGATTTTCAAAAAAATGAATCACAAGCCGTATAACAGATCATATTAGTAAATATGATCTGTTATATGGCTTGTCTGCTCCTCTGCTGGTCCATTTCGTCGGTTGGATCCAGCAGAGGAGCAGACTGAACTGTGAGTAGCACCAACAGTACACTGTAGCCCCAGATCACCCCCCTGCACCCCAATTAACCCTTTGATCACCCCTTTGATCGCCCCTGTCAATCACTAGTGAAAGGAAAAAAAGTGATCAGTGTAAACTGTCACTTTTTTTTTTTCACTGGTATTGACTGTTAGGTTTTAGGGATAGTTTAGGCCCCTTGGTTAGGTAGTTTAGCGTGAGTTAGCGCCCAACCCACCGCACCGCAGTCACTTATTTGCTGTTTAGCGTATCGCTAATCAGCATTTGTACTTTTATAGTATCTGTAAGTGATCAAAACTGATCACGGTCAGATCTATAATTGTATTAGTGTCACCTTAGCTCGCCCTCCACCCAAAACGCAGTGTTTGCCTGATCAGGCCTGATCGGTCGCCCACACGTGCGTTCACCCACGCCCGCCCCGCCGCAGTGACAAAAAATATATATTTTTTGATCACTGCACATTCACTTTACACGCGCTGCGGCGATAAAAAAATCAATTTTGATATTTTTTATCAACCGCAGCGGCCTCCGGTACTTCGCTAGCCTCCCCTTTGTAAGACAGGCTTGCTTTTTTTCTTGGGTAGTCTCAGGGAATACCCCTAAATTTAGTAGTCCAAAATGTCAAACAGGGGGTATTCTTCTGAAGAGGCCTACAGGATTCTGACCCAGTCGGATACGGAGTGGGAACCCTCATCTGACGTATCTAGCGGGTCAGAATATGAACCTGTAGAAAGCAGTGGCTCTCTGACCCAAAGTTCGGACGAGGAGGCTGAGGTCCCTGATAGCACCAGGCGTACCCGGCCCCGTGTCGCTAGACCACAGGTTGCGCAGGATCCGCTTCAAGAGCAGCAGAGTGGGGCTGTCGCTGCCGGATCACGTGGTGAGGCATACACCAGCAGCGCAGCCCTTCCTGGACCTAGTACCAGCACTGCCGTACAACATGGTGAAGTAGCGAGCACCAGAAGGGCAGTTGAAGCTGGTACGGTGGCACGTGCAGTAGTTACCCCGTCGCAGCCACCGCACAGACAGGCCCGTAGAGCCCCTAGAATCCCTGAGGTGCTGGCAAACCCTGATTGGCAGTCACCAACTTCAGCCGCACCATTAGTTCCCCCTTTCACCGCCCAGTCTGGAGTTCGGGTTGAGACGGCTCATATCGGTTCGGCCCTGGGATTTTTTGAGCTGTTCTTGACTGCGGAGCTCTTAGACTTAGTTGTGGCAGAAACAAATCGGTATGCCACACAATTTATAACCGCAAACCCGGGAAGCTTTTATGCCCAGCCTTTCCGGTGGAAACCAGTCCAAGTTTCCGAAATTAAAATTTTTCTGGGCCTTCTCCTCAACATGGGTCTAACTAAAAAGCATGAATTGCGGTCATATTGGTCCACGAACCCAATTCATCACATGCCCATGTTCTCTGCTGCTATGTCCAGGACACGATTTGAGACCATCCTGCATTTCCTGCATTTTAGCGACAACACCACCTCCTGTCCCAGAGGCCACCCAGCTTTTGACCGGCTCCACAAAATTCGGCCCCTCATAGACCATTTCAACCAGAAATTTGCAGATTTGTATACCCCCGAGCAAAACATCTGCATAGACGAGTCCCTAATACATTTTACCGGGCGCCTTGGCTTCAAACAATACATCCCAAGCAAGCGTGCCCGGTATGGGGTCAAATTATATAAGCTCTGTGAAAGGGCCACAGGCTATACCCACAAATTTCGTGTCTATGAGGGAAAAGATCAGACCCTGGAGCCGGTCGGTTGCCCTGACTACCTGGGGAGCAGTGGGAAGACAGTCTGGGACTTGGTGTCACCCTTATTCGGCAAGGGGTACCATCTTTATGTGGACAATTTCTACACAAGTGTGTGTCACGGATGGTGTACAGGAAACAAGACAATACCATATAAACAATGTCTCTCTGGATCCACAACTAAGGAACAAAGGGAGACCCCTGCAATAGACCTGCCGCTCTCCCTCACTGCTCAGCCTATGCGAACACCCCAAAGGTGGATGGCCGCATATCCACGTTCCTCGGCTATCTATTACCTGAAGACCCTACAATAGTGAAGGGACACGACCACCGACTCCCTACACTGACACGGAGGGAGTCAGGGTCACTTGGATCCAGAAAAGACAAAATCATAAATACATAATCAGCACTTATCTTGCAGACGACTGACGACTGAGGACTGGGAACTGGGAACTGGGAACAGCATGCACACACACTCCAGGAAGTTGTATCAGCCGCACACTACTGCATTATGGGGAGGAACTTAAAGGGTAGCAATCAGTCCAACTGCATGACAGCTGAGATAGACTAACGAGATGAGAAACTAAACCAAAGCAAAGAAATTCAAGGAGGAGGATCTGAGAAGCTCCTGTGAGCGCTTCTCAGCTGTCTGGCTGTGACAGTACCCCTCCCACTAGGAGTGGACTCCGGACACTCAGAGCCCACCTTCTCAGGATGGGACCTATGGAAAGCCCTGATGAGACAAGAGGCCTTAATGTCCGTCACTGGGACCCACATCCTCTCCTCAGGACCATAACCCTCCCAATGAACGAGGTACTGGAGGGAACCGCGGACAAGACGAGAATCCACAATCCTAGAGACCTGAAATTCAAGATTTCCATCAACCATAATTGGAGGAGGAGGCAAAGGCGAGGGTACAATAGGTTGAATATAAGGTTTCAATAAGGACTTATGAAAAACATTATGGATCTTCCAAGTCTGAGGAAGATCAAGACGGTAGGCAACAGGATTGATGACAGACAGGATCTTGTAAGGCCCAATAAACCTAGGACCCAACTTCCAGGAGGGAACCTTCAATTTGATATTCTTGGTAGACAACCACACCAGATCACCAACATTCAGGTCCGGACCAGGCACACGTCTCTTATCCGCCACACGCTTATATCTCTCACTCATGCTCTTTAGATTATCCTGAATCTTTTGCCAAATAGATGACAAAGACGAGGAGAATCTGTCCTCATCAGGCTAACCAGAAGAGCCCTCTCCCGAGAAAGTCCCAAACTGCGGATGGAACCCATATGCACCAAAAAATGGTGACTTATCAGAGGACTCCTGACGACGGTTATTTAAAGCAAACTCAGCAAGGGACAAAAAAGAACACCAATCCTCCTGATTCTCCGCCACAAAACAGCGCAGATATGTCTCCAGATTCTGATTGACGCGCTCTGTCTGGCCATTCGACTGCGGATGGAAAGCAGAAGAGAATGACAACCGAACCCCCAAGCGAGAACAGAAAGCCTTCCAGAATCTGGAAACAAACTGCGTGCCCCTATCAGAGACTATGTCTGAAGGAATCCCATGCAATTTGACAATGTGGTCAATAAATGCCTGCGCCAGCGTCTTAGCATTGGGCAAACCAGGAAAAGGGATAAAATGCACCATTTTGCTAAAACTGTCCACCACCACTAGAATCACAGACTTCCCCGAGGAACGAGGCAAGTCCGTTATGAAGTCCATGGACAGATGTGTCCAAGGACGGGAAGGAATGGGCAAAGGAAGGAGAGGACCTGATGGCCGTGAATGAGGGACCTTGGCACGAGCGCAAGTCTCGCAAGCTGCCACAAAACCCTCAACCGACTTACAAAGCGCAGGCCACCAGAATCTCCGAGCGATGAGATCCAGTGTGGCTCTTGCCCCCGGGTGCCCAGCAAGGACCGTGTCGTGGTGTTCTTTAAAAATCTTGTGTCTCAAAGCGAGAGGCACAAACAACCTCCCAGGAGGACAAAGATCAGGAGCTTCTGACTGGGCTGCCTGCACCTCTGCCTCCAATTCAGGAAAAAGAGCAGAGACTTCAGCAAAAATGGGACCCGGGTCTTCAAAATTCCCACCTCCCGGAAAACAACGTGACAGGGCATCTGCCTTCACATTCTTAACCCCAGGACGGAATGTAACAACAAAATTAAACCTTGAAAAGAACAAAGACCATCTGGCCTGTTTTGGGTTCAGACACTTGGCTGACTCCAAGTAGGCCAGATTTTTATGGTCAGTAAACACGGTAATAGGGTGTCTGGCTCCCTCTAGCCAATGGCGCCATTCCTCAAAAGCCAACTTGATGGCCAACAATTCCCTATCTCCCACATCATAATTTCTCTCTGCGGAGGAGAGTTTCTTTGAGAAAAAGGCACACGGTTGCCATTTGGCAGGAGAGGAACCCTGAGACAAGACCGCACCCACCCCTACCTCAGAAGCATCAACCTCAACTATAAAGGGTAACGAAATATCAGGTTGTACTAGGATGGGAGCGGAAGCAAAACTCTCCTTGATATTAGAAAAGGCCTTACGCGCCTCTACCGACCAGGAAGAAAAATCTACCCCCTTTCTGGTCATATCGGTGAGTGGTTTAACAACAGAGGAATAATTCAAAATAAATTTCCTGTAATAATTGGCAAAGCCCAAAAAACGCATCAGCGCCTTCTGATTCTCAGGAAGCTCCCACTCAAGCACAGCGCGGACCTTCTCAGGGTCCATGCGAAAACCAGAAGCGGAGACAAGAAACCCCAGAAATTGGATTTCTGGAACCGCAAACACACATTTTTCCAGTTTCGCGTATAATTTATTCTCCCGCAGGATGAGCAAGACCTGACGTAAGTGTTCCTTATGAGTCTTGAAATCAGGAGAAAAAATCAAAATGTCATCCAAATACACTAATACAAATTTTCCCATTAAATGATAAAAAATGCTGTTGACGAAATGCTGAAAAACGGCTGGGGCATTCATCAAACCAAAAGGCATAACCAAATTCTCAAAATGGCCCTCAGGGGTATTGAAAGCCGTCTTCCATTCGTCTCCTTCTCTGACCCTAACCAGGTTGTATGCCCCTCTTAGGTCTAATTTGGAAAATTCTTTAGCCCCAACAACCTGGTTAAACAGGTCCGGGATCAGAGGAAGCGGATAAGGATCACGAATAGTGATACTGTTCAGGTCCCTGAAATCCAGACAAGGTCTTAAAGAACCATCTTTTTTCTTAACAAAGAAAAAACCAGCGGCAACAGGTGACTTCGAGGGTCGTATGTGTCCTTTTCTCAGACTCCCAGAGATATAAGCCCGCATAGCGACCCTCTCAGGTTGGGAAAGATTGTATAAACGAGATTTAGGCAGCTTGGCGCCTGGGATGAGATTAATAGGGCAATCATACTCCCTGTGCGGAGGTAAACCCTGAACTCCACTCTCAGAGAAGACATCCAAAAATTCAGAGAGGAAAGGTGGTACAGTCTTAGTAGAAACCTCAGAAACAGATGTTATGAGGCAATTCTCTCTGCAAAAGTTACTCCAACCATTTATTTGCCCCGCTTGCCAATCAATGTTGGGGTTATGTTTAGTGAGCCAGGGTAGCCCCAGCACTAGAGGAGTAGGCAAACCGCTAAGGACGAAACATGACACATCCTCAACATGAGCATCACTCACAATTAATCGGATATTGTGAACTATGCCCTTTAATGATTTCTGAGAAAGTGGAGCTGAATCAATAGCAAAAACAGGAATATCCTTTCCCAAAGTGCATACCTGGAAACCATGAGTTATTGCAAATTGATTATCAATGAGTTTGACAGCTGCTCCACTATCCACAAAAATCTCACAAAAAATGCTCTTGCTCTCTAGCGCCACCCTAGCAGGCAAGACAAAACGGGAACTACAAGCAAACGGAAAACCTTCGATTTCCGCCTCAACCCTGCCAATAGTAACAGACGGAACATTTTTAAAAGATTTTTTTCCTTTTTGTCTCTTTATTATTCCCAGAAAACTGCCTGAATCTCCTAGAGGGACAAACATTTGCCAGATGATTTATACCTCCACAACAAAAACAAACCCTCCCCTGCGGGCTGAATCTTCTATTGTCAGAGGCAATCAACCCCAGCTGCATGGACTCCTGCTCAGAAGGGGCTGACAGCGACTGAGACCCCTGTGCACAGAATGAGACCGCTGCACTGTCCCGGGACTGAGTATGACAGGAAGGAGAGATCTCTCCTCTCTCTCTAAGACGCCTGTCAATACGAACAGCCTGAGACATAGCAGAATCCAAGGAGGTAGGTCTTTCATGAAAGGCAAATGCATCTTTCAATCCCTCTGAAAGACCATAGCAAAATTGACTTCGGAGTGCAGCATCATTCCAACCCGTATCTGCTGCCCATCTCCGAAATTCTGAACAGTATATCTCTGCGGATTGTTTACCCTGGCATAACAGACGTAGTCTAGACTCAGCCAGAGCAATACGATCCGGATCATCATATATCTGACCATGGGCTAAAAAGAATTCATCCACTGAACGAAGGGGCCGTGCCCCCCCCGTCAGCGAAAAGGCCCAGGACTGAGCGTTACCCCTGAGCAGCGATATAATGATCCCCACCCTCCGTTCTTCATCACCAGAAGAATGGGGAAGAAGGCGAAAATGGAGTTTGCAAGCCTCTCTAAAACGCACAAAATTCTCACTACCCCCGGAGAACGTATCCGGGAGCGAGATCTTAGGCTCAGCACAAACTCCATGAACGCAAGCTGAACCGGTCACTTGAGAAAGAAAGACCCTGAAAGCGTTCAGCCAAAAGTGAAACCGGATCCATGCTTGAGACGGTTTTGGCGGCTGATAATGTCACGGATGGTGTACAGGAAACAAGACAATACCATATAAACAATGTCTCTCTGGATCCACAACTAAGGAACAAAGGGAGCCCCATGCAATAGACCTGCCGCTCTCCCTCACTGCTCAGCCTATGCGAACACCCCAAAGGTGGATGGCCGCATATCCACGTTCCTCGGCTATCTATTACCTGAAGAC
The DNA here is from genome assembly GCF_905171765.1 of Bufo bufo. Classification (NCBI taxonomy): domain Eukaryota; kingdom Metazoa; phylum Chordata; class Amphibia; order Anura; family Bufonidae; genus Bufo; species Bufo bufo. The sequence goes on from NC_053392.1 coordinate 400,740,804, forward strand.
CCTACAATAGTGAAGGGACACGACCACCGGCTCCCTACACTGACACGGAGGGAGTCAGGGTCACTTGGATCCAGAAAAGACAAAATCATAAATACATAAACAGCACTTATCTTGCAGACGACTGACGACTGACGACTGAGGACTGGGAACTGGGAACAGCATGCACACACACTCCAGGAAGTTGTATCAGCCGCACACTACTGCATTATGGGGAGGAACTTAAAGGGTAGCAATCAGTCCAACTGCATGACAGCTGAGATAGACTAACGAGATGAGAAACTAAACCAAAACAAAGAAATTCAAGGAGGAGGATCTGAGAAGCTCCTGTGAGCGCTTCTCAGCTGTCTGGCTGTGACAGTGTGGCCCTCTTTAGGCATTTGTTTCTAGAACGGATTTGCGCCTGTGGCACCGTGCGACCTAGTCGCCGGGGCTTCCCCCAACGGCTCGTTACCACCGGTCTTGCAAGGGGGGAGAGGGCTGCCTTATGTAACGAAGAGCTGCTCGCGGTGAAATGGAGAGACAAGCGTGACGTTTACATGCTCTCCTCCATTCACGCAGACACGACAATCCAAATTGAGCGAGCAACCCGTGTCATTGAAAAGCCCCTCTCAGTCCACGACTATAATTTGCTCATGGGAGGGGTGGACTTCAATGACCAGATGTTGTCTCCGTATTTAGTTTCCCGCAGAACCAGACGCTGGTATAAGAAGATGTCTGTATATTTGATTCAATTGGCTCTGTATAATAGTTTTGTTCTCTACAGTAAGGCTGGGAGAACACGATCCTTCCTCAAATTCCAGGAAGAGATCATCGAGAACCTCCTGTATCCAGAAGGTTCCGTGGCCCCATCCACCAGTGTAGTTAGCCGTCTACACGAGCGACATTTCCCCAATGTCGTTGCTGGTACCTCAACCCAACCGTCACCCCGAAAAAGATGTCGTGTCTGTAGCAGGAGTGGAATAAGGCGTGACACCCGCTATTTCTGTCCTGACTGTCCTGACCACCCTGCCCTATGCTTAGGAGAGTGTTTCCGGAAGTACCACACACAGGTACACCTAGCATAGGGATCACATCTCACCAGGACAGGCACACAGGGCTATTAGGGCCCATTCACTCACAGCTGCTGCAAACGTCTCCTTTCACATGGGACAAAGTGCATAATGTACTTCGCCACATCTTTGGGCGATTTGACTTTGCACATTGACCCATGGGGAAGGAGAGGTTTGTTCTATAAAGGTAAAAAATAAAAAAAAATAAAAAACACCAGTAAGCAAAAAGGTTAATGTTTAGTTCAAAAAGTTAAAGTTTATATGTTCTCTTCCAAAGTTAATAAAATTATTGTGTTGCGGCCTGGTTTTTTCTTTTTCTTTTTTTTTTTTTTACCTTCCAGGTGGACCAACCGATCGACTAGCTGCAGCACTGATGTGCATTCTGACAGAAGCATTGCGCTGCTGTCAGATTACACGCAAGTCGGTGTATGCGGCGCTGCAAGACGAGATTTCTCCTCTGCAGTAAAAGATACGTTTGCCGAGGCATATGAGCTGAGGAGGTGGCGGTGTTCCTATGCTTTGGCAAACACTTTGTATATAAAAAAAAATAAAAAAATCCCGGCAATGATTTATTCATCCACATCGATTGATGTGAATGGAGAAATCTGGTTTGCCAGGGCATACGAGCTAAGTGGGTATGGATGTTGGGCGGAGCTCCTATGTCCTGGCAGACGCCTTTCCCCTCCTTTTTTTTTTTGGCAGAGATTTTTTCATCCACATTGATCGATGCGAATGAAGAAATCTGTGCCGTTCATTTTTTTCTTTCAGCCCAGAGGCTGATATTTAAAAGAAGAAAAACTACCACAAGAGGACACAGTTTTAAATTACAGGGGCATAGGTTTAAAAGTAATATAAGGAAGTATTACTTTACTGAGAGAGTAGTGGATGCATGGAATAGCCTTCCTGCAGAAGTGGTAGCTGCAAATACAGTGAAGGAGTTTAAGCATGCATGGGATAGGCATAAGGCTATTCTTCATATAAGATAGGGCCAGGGACTATTAATAGGATTCAGATATATTGGGCAGACTAGATGGGCCAAATGGTTCTTATCTGCCGACACATTCTATGTTTCTATGTTTCTATGAACGAAAAAAAAAAATCTCATTTCCTGTATGCTCAATATAAGGAGAATAGCAGAAACTCCTAATGCTGGGCATACATGTAATGATTGCGGAGACCCTCAAATGCCAGGGCAGTACAAACACCCCACAAATAACACCATTTTGGAAAGAAGACACCCCAAGGTATTCGCTGAGGGGCATTTTGAGTCCATGAAAGATTGAAATTTTTGTCCCAAGTTAGCGGAAAGGGAGACTTTGTGAGAAAAAAATCAAAAAAAATCAATTTCCGCTAACTTGTGCCAAAATTTTTTTTTTCTTTCCAAAATGGGGTCACATGTGGGGTATTTATACTGCCCTGGCATTTTAGGGGCCCCAAAGCGTGAGAAGAAGTCTGGTATCCAAATGTCTAAAAATGCCCTCCTGAAAGGAATTTGGGCACCTTTGCCCACCTAGGCTTCAAAAAAGTGTCACACATTCCAAAGAGCACCTTTCGGATTTCACAGGTCATTTACCTACTTACCACACATTTGGGCCCCTAGAATGCCAGGGCAGTATAACTACCCCACAAGTGACCCCATTTTGGAAAGAAGACACCCCAAGGTATTCGCTGATGGGCATAGCGAGTTCATAGAATTTTTTATTTTTTGTCACAAGTTAGTGGAAAATGATGATTTTTTTTATTTTATTTTTTTCTTACAAAGTCTCATATTCCACTAACTTGTGACAAAAAATAAAAACTTCCATGAACTCACTATGCCCATCAGCGAATACCTTGGGGTGTCTTCTTTCCAAAATGGGGTCACTTGTGGGGTAGTTATACTGCCCTGCCATTCTAGGGGCCCAAATGTGTGGTAAGGAGTTTGAAATCAAATTCTGTAAAAAATGGCCAGTGAAATCCGAAAGGTGCTCTTTGGAATGTGGGCCCCTTTGTCCACCTAAGCTGCAAAAAAGTGTCACACATGTGGTATCTCCGTATTCAGGAGAAGTTGGGGAATGTGTTTTGGGGTGTCATTTTACATATACCCATGCTGGGTGAGAGAAATATCTTGGCAAAAGACAACTTTTCCCATTTTTTTTATACAAAGTTGTCTTTTGCCAAGATATTTCTCTCACCCAGCATGGGTATATGTAAAATGACACCCCAAAACACATTCCCCAACTTCTCCTGAATAGGGAGATACCACATGTGTGACACTTTTTTGCAGCTTAGGTGGGCAAAGGGGCCCACATTCCAAAGAGCACCTTTCGGATTTCACCGGCCATTTTTTACAGAATTTGATTTCAAACTCCTTAGCACACATTTGGGCCCCTAGAATGGCAGGGCAGTATAACTACCCCACAAGTGACCCCATTTTGGAAAGAAGACACCCCAAGGTATTCCCTGATGGGCATAGTGAGTTCATGGAAGTTTTTATTTTTTGTCACAAGTTAGTGGAATATGAGACTTTGTAAGAAAAAAAATAAAAAATCATAATTTTCCGCTAACTTGTGACAAAAAATAAAAAGTTCTATGAACTCACTATGCCCATCAGCGAATACCTTAGGGTGTCTACTTTCCGAAATGGGGTCATTTGTGGGGTGTTTGTACTGTCTGGCCATTGTAGAACCTCAGGAAACATGACAGGTGCTCAGAAAGTCAGAGCTGCTTCAAAAAGCGGAAATTCACATTTTTGTACCATAGTTTGTAAACGCTATAACTTTTACCGAAACCATTTTTTTTTACCCAAACATTTTTTTTTTATCAAAGACATGTAGAACAATAAATTTAGAGCAAAATTTATATATGGATCTCGTTTTTTTTGCAAAATTTTACAACTGAAAGTGAAAAATGTCATTTTTTTGCAAAAAAATCGTTAAATTTCGATTAATAAAAAAAAAAGTAAAAATGTCAGCAGCAATGAAATACCACCAAATGAAAGCTCTATTAGTGAGAAGAAAAGGAGGTAAAATTCATTTGGGTGGTAAGTTGCATGACCGAGCAATAAACGGTGAAAGTAGTGTAGTGCAGAAGTGTAAAAAGTGGCCTGGTCTTTCAGGGTGTTTAAGCTATGGGGGCTGAGGTGGTTAAAGGGGTTGTGCGAGTTATGAAAAAAAAATATATAGTACTGTAAATATGATGGTTAGCAATATATAACTAAGCTAAGCAATTTTTAGGTAAAAAATATATATTTCCTCATTTCCCTGGTTCTTTTCTGGCCCTTTACCTGCAATAACAACAATCTCTGCCCTCCCCCTTCTCTGCAAAGGGAGTGAATAAGTCTGCCCTGAGTGAAATGTCTGCCTGCTGGGATATTCAGCAGCATGTTTTATGTGTAGGACTACAAGTCCCAGCCGTACAATGACACTGCTGATACACACAGGATCTTCCCCCTACCTGTTCTTGTGCAATGCTCTGTAGAACTCCTCCAGTCTGTCAGCTCCTGTGCCCAGCATATGAATCCCCACTGCCTGAAGCTACTCAGTAAAGCCTTCAGCCCTGAGTCTGTGCTGCTGAAGGAATAAGATAACAATGCACCTAGAAAAGTATATGCAAGCATTATATATGGACAAAGTCCTCACTCTGATGTGATAAATTCTGAGACACTTAGCCAATATATTTTGATCAAAACACATCTGTTCCCACCTACAGTACCAAGTGCCAAGGTGGTCTCAGGTCAGGCGGGTCCTACTCTAAACCTAAACCTACCTAAGCCATTGGGCTTCTATGTTCAGGAGCGCAGACCCCGCACATATGGTGTGCTGCTCCTAGTCACTTCTATGTGCATCAAGCAACCAATGGGAGGAGGAGCAAGCACACCTATATGTACCCCCTAATCAAGGCGGTCTATGAGATAGGAAGGGCAAAAGTGCAAAGGACTGCTACTCCCAAGATAAAATAGGAGAGCATTCACACTTGAAGGTGCCACTCCCTGAAGCATATACTACATAAACAAAAAAAATCACAGAAAAAACAAAGATAAAAACATCCTGCACGGTATGATATATAAATGTGCATTATTATCTTATTTCTGTGATTTTCTTCAATAATATGGCTAGGGACATCCGCACATTTATATATCATACCATGCAGGATGTTTTTATCTTTGTTTTTTCTGTGATTTTTTTTTGTTTATGTAGTATATGCTTGAGGAAGTGGCACCTTCAAGTGATAATGTGCTCCTATTTTATCTTGGGAGTAGCATTCCTTTGCACTTTTGCCCTTCCTATCTCATACACCGCCTTGATTAGGTTGTACGTATAGGTGTGCTTGCTCCTCCATCCATTGGTTGCTTGATGCACATAGACGCCCAATAGCTTAGGTAAGTTTAGCGTAGGACCCGCCTGACCTGAGACCACCTTGGCGCTTGGTAGGTGGGCACAGATGTGTTTTGATCAAAATATATTGTCTAAGTGTCTCAGAATTTATCATATTAGAGTGAGGACTTTGTCCATATATAATGCTTGCATCTACTTTACTAAGTGCATTATTATATTATTTCTGTGATTTTCTTCAATAATATGGCTAGGGACATCCGCACATTTATAGATCATACCGTGCAGGATGTTTTTATCTTTTTTTTTTCTGTGATTTTTTTTTGTCCTGCTGAAGGGGTTAAAGTTTTTCCTGAAGAATCCATGGAGAGAGCAGACCGCAGCAGTCGCCTATGCAGGGGGGTGTGGCCAGCACAGTGACATCTCGTGTACAGATACATATCTGCTCTCTCAGGCTTGTGCACGAATCATCATCAGAGCAGGGAGAGAGGCTGACATCACAGGTCATATGACCCTAAGTGAAAGCTGAGAAAGCAGCCACTGCAGATGCAGTAACTGCATGGTAAAGCCTTAACATTTGATTAGTTAGGAACATACAAAGAACAAAAAAATTACTCGGACGACCCCTTTAATCACCCTTTTCCATCCCTTTCAGGAGAAGCAGGTGTGGGCTGTTCCTACTTCATGATTTGAGAGTGTAGACTACTGTGTGAGGAGGGAGGTAGTAAGTTCATGTGCTTTCTCTTTAGGCCTCCAGAGACTAGCCAATCTCTGTGGAAGTTACGACTTCTGCTATAGCAAGAAAATAGATAAATAAAGAACTTAGAATCTGCATGGCCTAGCATTAGAGTCAACAAGGTAACCTGCAGCTACAGCTGCTTGTGGGAGATTACAGTTAAGACACCTATCACACTTAACCACTTCCTGACCAAACATGCCTGTAAAGACCTGTATCTCACAGTGGACATAACATCCATAATTGCCAGATTACAATTACAGACAGAGATTCTAGTGAGAGAGAGTTTAGAAAGATAGCATACCAAGAGTGCCATTATTTGCCACTTTGCCAGCCTCTACACCTTGCTATTTGGGGAAAGAATTTGCACTGTGTTCGGACTGTTGTTCGATGTGCTACAACCCCTATTTTGCTCTCAGTAAAAAGAAACATTTATTTTTCTAACTCTAGCCTGGTTTTTTGACTCTTATTACACCATACACTGGCCATTGCACCTTGCATTACATGCCCTGCTTTGCATCCATGTGGAATGTTAACATTATGGGCACCCGAATGATCAGGCAGGAAACTCCAGCATCAGGGAAGAACAGTTGTGCCCTCCATTAATTGCGTCAGTCCTAGGGAGCAACAGCCTGAGAGAGACTACCAAGACACATCATATTGTTAGAGCCACTAACACTCTGATCATGGGCTGCTGCATAAGCACTGTGGAACAGATGACTTACCTAGTACCCGGGGTGCACTGTGTTGAAACTCAGATCTGATTGTTACCAGCTCCCACTTCAAGCACTATGGATATGGGGCTTGCTGGGTGATTTAGATCCACAAAACATCTTGCTGGATTTGTTTCTTTTTTAGCAGTCCAGTATCCAGTGTGCGCTTTGTTGAAACTCAGATCATAGCTATGCTGGCTTCCACTTTAAGCACAATGGCTTTGCAGCTTGCTGGATGATTTAGTTCCATAAAAATCTTTCTGGATAAGTTTCTCTTTCAGCGGTCTGCACAATGAGTTGATGGATTATTACAATGCATTTACTAGTTAGATGTTATTAGATGTTGTTAGGTGTTGTATATGTGTGCAGCAAGTCCAGGAGGTGCCAGAATGGAGGATGGTAGTGGTAGTAGCTTTTGGCTGTCATAGGCTATCACAGTGGATCCCTGGTACCGTGCAGTGTAAAGAGGGCACATCCTTTATTCCCTCAGGACAGACCCAGGTTCTGGGGCTCCTGCCTGATGCCAATAGAAGTGCCCATGTTATGTAATTGTATGGGTGCAAGGCAGAGCATGTAGAGTGTGCAATGGCTGGACTATTGTGTCGGAGTCAATAACCAGGCCATTTTTAATAGAATAAATGTCTCTTTTTACTGTAGCGCAAAATGGGATCTGGTAGCAAAAACACAGTACTCACAATATACAGTGTGAATCTATCCAAATAGTTTTGTATGGATTTGAGCAAGGTAGGAAATTATCGTACTCTTTCCTCTCTATCTTTCTCAAGTCTCTGCAGAATCAATGGCTGGCAATTTCACTTTTACAATAGTGCTTGTAATATGCAACTACGGTTTACAAGTTTTTTTTTAAAAAGCAAGACTGGCCAAGTTGTGTCCAAATGTGAAGGGTGTCTTAACAGTTTTCCCCTCATTGCAGTAAAGTCAAAATAGCTCAGGTAGCAGAACACATCACTGACTCAGCCGTGCAGATTTCTAAACGTTCTTGTCTCTTTCTGTCTTTCTTGTATTGTGTACATCATTCAGATATTGGTAAGTCTCTGTATTTTTAGTCCAGTTCTGTGAGGAATAGTACATGGAGTTGCCAACTCACTCTTCTTTTGTTTACTCACAATTAACTGTAACTGAGCTAGGGGCAGATCCAGTGCTGAAAAATAGTCTGACATGGATACACTATGGAGCAGACCCTGCCACTTTTACAGAGAGCCATACAATTCGACTTCAGAATTAAGACCCTCATTTTTTTTCTACCCTCATTCCTCCCCGATATTCGCCAGAATCAAATCACCAAGAATTTGGATTTGGATGCAACTCAAATTTGAGAACTTTGAGTTGAATTCAATTTGTTTACAAGTCACTCATTTCTAGTATATTGTAATGGTTTAAAGGATTTCTGTCAGCAGATGTGCCTGCACTGCTGAGAAAAAATTATGTTTTAATATATAAAAATGAGCCTCTAGGGCTAACAGGGGCATTACCATTTCACCTAGAGGCTCTGCAATCTCTGCAGCTCCCACACCCTCTCCAATTTGATTGACAGGCCCAGGCATGATGATGTTTTCACTGCCTGGCCCTTTGAATCAAAGAGAGAGCTCAGCACTTGCAGAGAGAGTAGAGCCGCTAGTGTAACTCAACGTCCCATTGCTCCTAGATGCTCATTTGCATATATTAAAACATATATTTTTTCAGTAATCTGGACACATATGAACATGGGACCAACACAGATGCCTTCCGCTGCCGAGCCCAAATGCAACAGATCAGCCAGTTTCATAGGTACAAATCTGCCGATGGAGGTTGCAAATCTTCAAAAAAACTGATGAACATCCATTCATACACCTTCCATCAATTAGGGGGGTGGATGTTTAGTATTCCAAATGCACACAGATGGCATCTGTAAGTTGTTATCCACAAGTTTAACTAAAAGCCAATTGGTCAGGCCCATATTATTAAATCAGACAGGTTGATCCAGCACACATGTATTGACACCCTATTATCCCCCAACATCACAAGGCCTGGCTGTATCCTGTAAACGCAATAAATATGAAGTACTAGTTGGTACTAGTTTGCCAAAATGTCAAAGCTTATCCATATACTAAAATCAAAATAATTTCTAACTTGTATAGTTTATAGTCTTACAAGTTACACTATAAATATTTACCCATAAAGATAGCGAGGGGAACATATCATAGAATTTATCATAGACCAGTGTTTTATGCTGGTCTACGATATCTCCATCCACTGCCAGACGCTGCGCCAAATTTATGAGGCTCAGGCTTCGTCATAAATTAGGCGCAACTTTGGCAGTTTGTGCGCCTAAAGTAAAATCTACTCCAACCCCTAGCTGGCATACATTTCAGTCTTCCTTAAGAAGAAAAATATGCCAAGACGACTGTCTACGCCCCTCCCCACTCTCACCAATCCCCTTTTCAGGAAAGTGGCGAGAGTGCAGAGAAATTACACTTGTGCAACAAGTTTTGCACAAATGGGATTAAAAGAGTTGCAAATACAATGTTTGTGACATTCTAAGACCAGAAAACTAGCGTGGAGGGAAAGATAAATTCCCAACAGCATTCTGAGTGAAATTATTTCTTGTAGTTTCAAAGTGGTAGAGAAACAAGGTAAAACACTCAGCAACATGCTATCTAGTTTATTTTCTACTATAGAAAGTCAAAAAATATGTTTGATGAAAAAGTTTATTTTTAAATGGTTTACGATGTAATGTTTGCCAGTATGCTGTGAAAAAAACTAGACATTTTTAGTGCAGGTACATCATTTGACTATAAATGTTTCTTCAATTGTGACACTAATCATGTTGTTTGTAAAATAGACTGCATCACATTTAATAAATCTTATGTGGGATGCAGAACCAAAAAAATACAATACAATAATTTTAGAACATCTTTCTTATATATTGCAAAAGGCCACCCACCATAAAGGTTCAGGATTAGCAAACATTTTATAGGTACACATTCAGGATCACTTGATTCATTCTGATTTCAAGGCATAGAAAAGGTATTTGAACCACATTGTGGAAGAAACTGAAAAAAAAAAACATGTTGATCATGTGTATGAAAACTGGATATTCAGCAGATTTCAATTTTAAAAGCGACTTTTTGTACATCTAATAAGATATAATATTATGAAGGGTTACACTGGCCTTATTTGTCTACATGGTATACTATTTTGGCAAATCCACTCTCTGTGTTTTGTTTCTTTACTGATTACTGATTAATAGAGTTGAGCGGACACCTGGATGTTCGGGATTCGACAAGTTCGGCCGAACTTGAAAAAAAAGTTCGGGTTCAGGACCCGAACTTGACCCCGAACCCGAACCCCATTGAAGTCAATGGGTACCCGAACTTTTGGGCACTAAAATGGCTCTAAGATAGTCCTGGAAAGGGCTAGAGGGCTGCAAAAGGCATCAAAATGTGCTTAAGAGCATGGCAACTGTTTTGCAAACAAATGTGGATAGGGAAATGACATAAAATAACATAAAATACAGAAAAATTAAAAATAACAATCTGGATCTAGAAGTAGGAGGCTGAGGAGGCGGTGGATGTGGCGGTGTAGGTTGACGTGGCGGTGTAAGTGGAAGCGGCGGTGAAGGAGGAATAGGTAGCCAACACTGATTTGTGTTATTTTTTATTTTTAAATTCATGTCGCCCAGCAATAGAACAGACGATTTTGAGAGATTTAGGCCCCTGTCACACAGGCACAACAGGGGTTCATTCACGGCAAAAGGGGGTTCATGTCACCCAGCAATAGAACAGAGGATTTTGAGAGATTTAGGCCCCTGTCACCAAGGCAAAGCAGGGGTTCATTCACGGCAAAAGGGGGTTCATGTCACCCAGCAATAGAACAGAGGATTTTGAGAGATTTAGGCCCCTGTCACACAGGCACAACAGGGGTTCATTCACGGCAAAAATGGGTTCATGTCACCTAGCAATAGAACAGAGGATTTTGAGAGATTTAGGCCCCTGTCACCCAGGCACAGCAGGGGTTCATTCACGGCAAATGTCACCCAGCAATAGAACAGAGGATTTTGAGAGATTTAGGCCCCTGTCACCCAGGCACAGCAGGGGTTCATTGACGGCAAAAATGGTAAAATGTCACCCGACAATTGAAAATAAGAATTTTTTCAATTAAGGGCACTAAAATATGCACTTTTTTAAATTAAAATGGCTCTAAAACTGTCCTTGAAAAGGCTAGAGGGATGTAAAAGGCAGTAAAATGTGCTTAAGAGCATGGCAACTGCTCTGCAAACAAATCTGGATAGGGAAATAACTTAAAATAAAGTAAAATAACTAAAAATTACAAATTATTAACCTGCAACTCAGAAAAGGAGGTGGATATGGAGTCGGAGGTTGAGGAGGCGGTGAATGTGGTGTTGTAGGTGGAGGCAGCAATGGAGGAGGAGGAGGTAGCCAACAATGTTTTTTTTTTTTTTTTTATTGGGTTAGGTAGCCCCCAAAATATTGGGACAAATAAAAAAAAGAAAACAAAGAATAATTGCACTTGACTTGAGTACAATAATGTATGTTTGATGGTGGTAAAAATGTCTATTCTGCACAAGGTACAGACAAGTCTTGTGGGATCCAAGCCTGGTTCATTTTAATGAACGTGAGCTTGTCCACGTTGGCTGTGGACAGGCGGCTGCGCTTGTCTGTGATGATGCCCCCTGCTAAACACACGTTCAGATAATACACTGGCTGCAGGGCAGGCCAGTACCTCCAAGGCGTAAAGGGCAAGCTCAGGCCATGTGCCCAATTTGGAGACCCAGAAGTTGAAGGGGGCAGACTCGTCATTCAGTACGTGTAGGCGTGCGCACACATACTGCTCCACAATGTTGGTGAAATGCTGCCTCCTGCTAAGACGTTCCATATCAGCTGGTCGTTGTGGCGTGCTGACAAAGCTTTTCCACATTTCGGCCATGCTAACCCTGCCTTCTGAGGTGCTGGCGGTGCCCCAGCTGCGTTGGCGATCTCTTCCTCGTCCTCTGCCTTCGCCTTGTGCTTCCACTGTGCCCCCGCTGTCAGGTGGGAATTCCACCAGCAGCGCGTCTACCAGCATGCGCTTGTACTCGCGCATCTTATGATCACGCTCCAGTGACGGAATTAAGGATGGTACGTTATCCTTGTAGCGGGGATCCAGCAGTGTGGCCACCCAGTAATCAGCACAAGTTAGAATGTGGGCAACTCGGCAGTCGTTGCGGAGACACTGCAGCATGTAATCGCTGATGTGTGCCAGGCTGGCCAGAGGCAACGAAAAGCTGTCCTCTGTGGGAGGTGTATTGTCTGTGTCCTCTGTATCCCCCCATCCACGCACCAGTGATGGCCATGAGCTGGTCTGGGTGCCACCCTGCTGTGAACATGGTTCCTCCTCCTGCATCTCCTCCTCCTCATCCTCCACCTCCTCATCCTCCAGAACTGTGCCCTGGCTGGACAATTGTGAACCTTGGGTTTCTGGGTGCAGGAACCCACCCTCGGAGCCACTTGGGAATGACTGGCCGGAAACCCTACGAAATGATCCCTCTTCCTCCTCCTCCTGTGCCATATGCTCTTCCATCATCGCCATGAGCGTTTTGTCAAGGAGGCATAGAAGTGGCATAGTAACGCTGAGAACGGCGTTATCGGCACTGGCCATGTTGGTGGAGTACTTGAAACAGCGCAACAAGGAACACAGGTCTCGCATGGAGGCCCAGTCATTGGTGGTGAAGTGGTGCTGTTCCGCCGAGCGACTCACCCATGCGTGCTGCAGCTGAAACTCCACTATCGCCTGCTGCTGCTCGCACAGTCTGGCCAGCATGTGCAAGGTGGAGTTCCACCTTGTGGGCTCATCGCATATGAGGCGGTGAGCGGGAAGGCCGAAGTTACGCTGCAGCGCTAACAGGCGAGCAGCAGCAGGGTGAGAACGCCGAAAGCGCGCACAGGCGGCCCGCACTTTATGCAGCAGCTCTGACATGTCGGGGTAATTTTTAAGGAATCTCTGCACCACCAAATTCAGCACATGCGCCAGGCAAGGGATGTGCATCAAACCGGCTAGTCCCAGAGCTGCTACGAGATTTCGCCCATTATCGCACACCACCAAGCTGGGCTTGAGGCTGACTGGCACAAAGCACTCATCGGTCTGTTGTTCAAGACCCGTCCACAGCTCCTGCCCGGTGTGGGGTTTGTCCCCCAAACAGATAAGGCTACTTTCACACGAGCGTTCGGGTGTCCGCTCGTGCGCTCCGTTTGAAGGGGCTCACGAGCGGCCCCGAACGCATCCGTCTGGCCCTAATGCATTCTCAGTGGAGGCGGATCCACTGAGAATGCATCCGCCTGCCAGCGCTCAGCCTCCGCTCCGCTCAGTGAGCGGACACCTGAACGCTGCTTGCAGCGTTCGGGTGTCCGCCTGGCCGTGCGGAGGCGAGCGGATCCGTCCAGACTTATAATGGAAGTCAATGGGGACGGATCCGCTTGAAGATGACACCATATGGCTCAATCTTCAAGCGGATCCGTTCCCCATTGACTTTCAATGTAAAGTCTGAACGGATTTGCTCAGGCTACTTTCCTAAGTAATAATGCAGACGGATCCGTTCTGAACGGATGCAAACGTCTGCATTATCGGAGCGGATCCGTCTGATGAAACATCAGACGGATCCGCTCCGAACGCTCGTGTGAAAGTAGCCTAAGTTTTAAAACTGCCTGCTGTCGTTTACCCCTGGCTGTGCTGAAGTTGGTGGTGAAGGTGTTATGCTGACCGGATGAGGAGCTTGTAGAAGATGAGGAAGCAGAGTAGGAGGAGGAAGCAACAGGAGGCAAACTGAAGCGCCTGCAATCCTCAGTGGTGGAAGGACATGCGCCAAACTGCTATCCGCCTCAGGCCCAGCCGACACTGCATTTACCCAGTGTGCTATTATGGAGATATAATGGCCCTGACCGTGCTTACTGGTTCACGTATCCGTAGTCAGGTGCACCTTGCCACAGATGGCGTTGCGCAGTGCACACCTGATTTTGTCCCCTACTTGGTTGTGAAGGGAAGGGAAAGTAGTGGCGGCTGGGCATGACGTACTGCGGGAAAGCCACCGCCATAAGGCTTTTAAAACTATCCGTCTCCACCAGACGGAATGACAGCATTTCAAAGGCAAGTAATTTAGAAATGCTGGCATTCAGGGCTAGGGATTGTGGGTGGGTAGGGGGGTACTTCCTCTTTCTCTCCAGCGTTTTGGATATGGAGAGCTGAAAGCTTCCGTAGGACATTGTGGAGATGCTTGTGTAGTGGCCCCACTGACTAAGCGTGGGCACTACACGAGGGTCAATTGGGGTGTGCGTGACTTCTCTTCACCAGGGACAGGAGTGTCATTTCCAATGGTGCATATTTTATGTAAATTGTAAAGTATTGTTTTTCATATGTAATGTTTTTCCCTGTATTATGTACTATCAGGCCTAGTCTCGTTAGTTAGTCATCCTAGACGCTAGAGGGAGCTAGAGCAGCCCTGGTATAAGTATTCAGGCCCAGATAGGGGAAGGAGTTCAAGGTCAGGAGTCTGCAGAGACAAGTTAGAAGGCACAAGTCAGAGCCTTCTCCTGACATGCAGCTGAACAGCCCAGGCTGTTAGTTGTAACCAGGGGGCTGGTAGAGGGATCCTAGCCTACCTGTGGATAAAGAGAGCCTAGGTTAGCTCTGAAGACGCCCCAGTAGCAGGATAGCACCTCCTGGGAGAAAGCCAGAAGTTATCCTCCAGTCAGTTCAAGTCAACACCAGGTCAGATAAGTACCTTGATGGACAGAGGTTATATAGCATACAGCAAGTGTCATTATTGGCGAAAGGAACGATATACCAAGGATAAAAGCCAGCATTTAGGCATCCGGGCCTTGGCATCCAGCCAGCTAAAATAGCTGAAGGGGATAGAGTAGGGTTGCACTGTAAAGCAATCACCATTGTGTTCCTCCAAGTATCTTGCCTGTTTATTTCCTGCTGCCATCTGAAGTCTACCTGTTTGTGAAGTATTGTCTGAGGAACTGCATTACAATCATTTATCATCTGAACTGTATGTACGAAGTTTACACCGTGTTCTTCAAGTAAAAAGACATTTGGTTTATCTACTGATTCCTCCATCATTCCATCTGTCACTATACGGCGTGCCACCGTTCAATTGGCACTGGCGTCACGAACCTTAAAGGGACCTTGCCCCAGGCACATAAAACACCTGCAACATCCAGGGCACCTCATCCAACACCAGGCCTGGTCTCTAAATACCGAGCGTGCCCCAGAGGACCTTTGTGCCAGCCTCTCCTTCACTGCTGTATGCCTGCCCAGGGAGTCCATATATAACTGTGAGTGACCCTCGCTTGCCATTGACCGTGACCTCACAATCGCATTACCCTGCAGGTCTGGCGTACCGCATAAATTGGCGTCACGAACAGGATCCAGAACATTCCTGCGCCATTGCGGATATAAAAACTGTGTGCTAAAGACTACCTTAAAGTGACAAGCCCTAATTGTTTTATTGAAAATTACTGGGCCCAAAGGACTGTTCTAAGTAGCGGTGTGAAAATAGTGTTTTATGGACTGTTTGCTGCTTGTTTAAGCCACCGCTTGCTGTCAGTGAATAGACAGCGTTTCTACTAAAGATGGCCGCTGAGTTTGCTTGAGTTTGCTGCTGCGTCATCTTCATCCTGAATTGGCGGTAAAAGTTGGCGCCTTTTTGCTGAGGAGAGCGGGAAAAAGCTCAAGGTCAGCGCCGCCGCCCTGTCTGGACATTTGCATGTCTGCCGAAATGGACTCCGCCTCCCCCATACTGGAGTACCTGGGGGGCGGCCTCCCAGTGCAATGGGAGGATCTGTCTGAACTTATTGGCGCCACCCTGTCGCTCTCCGGAGAAGGATCGAGCATGTTGGAGAGTGAAGACTGCTCTGCTGAGAGGTCCGCGCCTGATCTATTAAACATGAAGGATATTGGTGTAGAGCCAGAGGAGGCTCCACCGGCCTACTCTCCGGGACCGGAGAGACCCGCCTGCCCGCCACTGGGGAAAGAACCGGAGCACTACTACGGCTCCTGGAGAGACTTCTTTCAGCCCTTGTTCAAGTGGTCCGCACTAATGGCAGAGATCCGAGAGGCCGCTATAAAGAGGAATACTAAAACTAAAATATACTATGAAGAACTGACCAAGTCCATTCACGAGCGTCACCCTAATACCCAACCCCGCCTGGAAAGGAGAAAGGGGTTGGTTTTGTCCTTCGATAAGACCCGTGGCTACGGGTTCATACAAGACTACATTACTGGCAGAGACTTATACGTCAACCGGAGGTCTGTCAAGAGAGATTACCTCCCTGAGCATCTGCATAACCTCCGTGAGGGAGAGGAGGTGGAATTCACCCCTGCCGAGAGCCTGCGAGGCCCATATGCTACTGCCGTGACCCGTCCCAAGAAGGAACCGGAGGACTGGGAGGCAGATGAGGACTACTCTGGCTGCGAGTGCAAACCTGAGCGCTCTCCAGAACCGGCCCATCACGCATTCCAAGAGCGGGGCTCTTTCATTGGTCCTAACGTATTTTGGCAGCCAACCGTGTTGGAGAAATGGGTGAGTCCCTATCCGTCCCCCGAGCTGCCTCACCGGGAGAAAACCATCCAGGACATGGAGAATCTAAAAGGACTCCGCGTTACCCTGGAGAATATCCGGAAGGGGAGGAGACCCGATGCGCCACCGGAGCCTGCAGCGGCCACGTCCGATGCATCTTGCACTGTACCTGCGCCGGCGGCGACAGCAGAGGACAGCGATTCTAAGACCGACAGCATAGGTGACCAGATCGTCCGTCTGGAAGAAAAGTTGCGGGAGCTGCGCAGGATTGCCACCGCCAGGATCCAGACGCCGCCTAAGAAGGACGAGGTAAGGGTGCCTGTCACCACCCGTAGGCCACCTTCTACTACCTCCGCTCTGTCGGTGCCCCCAAGACGGCCCTCTAACCCTGTGACTTGCTGCGCAGAGTCAGTCATTCCACAGCCTACCATAATTATGCCTGGACCGGTGCGGTCCCCAAATGTCCTTACCCCTAGGCCTATGGGGCCGAAACCTATTAGGGGTTTCTTCATGCTGCAGCTGCCCCCTAACACTGTAATGTGGGCACATCCACCTGTAGAGGATTACTACAGGCCTTATTTGCCAGCAGAGCCGGGTAATTATGATATGCCCTTGTGAATTAGCCTGTTAGGCCTTCGATTTGTTTTGCCAAGGGATGACTTTTGAAAATTTAACCCTTCCAGGACAGGAGTCCTTTGTTTTTGTTCCTTTGTTGCTGCTGCCAGTTCACCCACGGCTCAGTGGTAGTGGTCACCCACTGAAATAATAAAGTCAGCAAAGCCATGTTTGCTTCCAGGACCTCCTGCCTGCTTCTACTATCACACACCAAGTTGTGCCTGTTCCGTTGTTGCACCTTTTACCCTTAACCCCCTTTTCAGGTTGATCAGGGGTATTACAGCATTCGTTTTTATACCACTTGACAGTGTGGGCTATCTTCTATGTGCTGTCAATTTTTATTGTGCAACGGAACTCCAAGGATACGTGCCCAGAGATGGACTCCACTGCACGCGAGCCTCTGTGATTTATAAGCAAGGAACCTGGGTACGGACTCATATTTATTCTTTGAGCCTCCAAGAACTTTTAAATTGTTTTACATTGTTCTGCTGTTTTATTAAGGACAATTTGCACATATGGACTATCCTGGTCATAATGTTACGCTGTGCCAGGTCAGCGCCCCTGTTCCCTCATATGATCCTGAGAGAAGAGAACGACGCCCCTTTTCACCAGTACTTGTTCCTAAGCCAGTTGGAACTGCCTGATTTGTGCATGTAATGTGCTTCTGCAAATGTAGATGTGTTTCCTGCTTTGCTTTTTGGTCTCTTTTTCAGGTGCAGTATCCAGCTGGGCAGGGCCCCTCCATGTTGCGCCGAGGTCGGGCAACGTTAAAGCGAGGTGGTATGTAGTGGCCTCACGGACTAAGCGTGGGCACTACACGAGGGTCAATTGGGGTGTGCGTGACTTCTCTTCACCAGGGACAGGAGTGTCATTTCCAATGGTGCATATTTTATGTAAATTGTAAAGTATTGTTTTTCATATGTAATGTTTTTCCCTGTATTATGTACTATCAGGCCTAGTCTCGTTAGTTAGTCATCCTAGACGCTAGAGGGAGCTAGAGCAGCCCTGGTATAAGTATTCAGACCCAGATAGGGGAAGGAGTTCAAGGTCAGGAGTCTGCAGAGACAAGTTAGAAGGCACAAGTCAGAGCCTTCTCCTGACATGCAGCTGAACAGCCCAGGCTGTTAGTTGTAACCAGGGGGCTGGTAGAGGGATCCTAGCCTACCTGTGGATAAAGAGAGCCTAGGTTAGCTCTGAAGACGCCCCAGTAGCAGGATAGCACCTCCTGGGAGAAAGCCAGAAGTTATCCTCCAGTCAGTTCAAGTCAACACCAGGTCAGATAAGTACCTTGATGGACAGAGGTTATATAGCATACAGCAAGTGTCGTTATTGGAGAAAGGAACGATATACCAAGGATAAAAGCCAGCATTTAGGCATCCGGGCCTTGGCATCCAGCCAGCTAAAATAGCTGAAGGGGATAGAGTAGAGTTGCACTGTAAAGCAATCACCATTGTGTTCCTCCAAGTATCTTGCCTGTTTATTTTCTGCTGCCATCTGAAGTCTACCTGTTTGTGAAGTATTGTCTGAAGAACTGCATTACAATCATTTATCATCTGAACTGTATGTACGAAGTTTACACCGTGTTCTTCAAGTAAAAAGACATTTGGTTTATCTACTGATTCCTCCATCATTCCATCTGTCACTATACGGCGTGCCACTGTTCAATTGGCACTGGCGTCACGAACCTTAAAGGGACCTTGCCCCAGGCACATAAAACACCTGCAACATCCAGGGCACCTCATCCAACACCAGGCCTGGTCCTTAAATACCGAGCGTGCCCCAGAGGACCTTTGTGCCAGCCTCTCCTTCACTGCTGTATGCCTGCCCAGGGAGTCCATATATAACTGTGAGTGACCCTCGCTTGCCATTGACCGTGACCTCACAATCGCATTACCCTGCAGGTCTGGCGTACCGCACTTGGTGACCCAGGTATTGGTGTTGCTGGCAGATCCTCTGTTTGCGGGGTGCCAGGTGGCACTGTCACTCCAGAGGTGGATGAAGAGGCCGCGACTGCAGCAGAAGAGGTAGCAGGAGGAGCCAGAGACCTTTCTTGGTTTTTGAGGTGTCTTCTCCACTGCAGCTCATGCTTTGTACTTAAATGCCTTGTCATGCAGGTTGTGCTCAGGTTGAGAACATTTATGCCTCGCTTAAGGCCCTGATTGCACAGCGTGCAAACCACTCGTGTTTTGTCATCAGCACATTGTCTGAAGAACTGCCACGCAAGGGAACTCCTTGGAGCTGGCTTTGGTGTGCTTGGTTCCTTGCTGCAGTGGGCAGTAGGAGGCGTACTGTCTAGAGGACGGCCGCTCCGCTTTTGCACCCTGCTCCATCTTCTGCTGTGCTGGTGGCTCTGTGCGACCACCGCCTCTTCCTCCGAACTACATCGGTCACTCGCATGACCTTGATTCCATGTGGGATCGAGGACCTCATCGTCCTCCACATCATCTTCCACCCAGTCTTCACCCCTGACTTCCTTGTCGGTTTGCACACTTTCGAACTACATCGGTCACTCGCATGATCTTGATTCCATGTGGGATCGAGGACCTCATCGTCCTCCACATCATCTTCCACCCAGTCTTCACCCCTGACTTCCTTGTCGGTTTGCACACTTTCGAAAGCCCCAGCAGTAGGCACCTGTGTTTCGTCATCATCCGAGACGTGCTGCGAAGGTCCTCCCATGTACTCATCTTGAAAAATAAGGGGTTTTGCATCGGTGCACTCAATCTCTTCCACTTCTGGGGCAGGGCTAGGTGGGTGGGCCTGGGAAACCCTGCTAACAGAGTCATCAAAAAGCAAAAGAGACTGCTGCATGACTTGGGGCTCAGACTGCTTGGCTGATTTGCAAGGGGGTGAGGTGAAAGACTGATGGACATCGGCTGCAGGTGCCAACTGTGGTCTTTCAGCAGGAGACTGGGTGAGACAATGTGAAGGAACTGGATCCACTGTCAGCAACCCAATCTACTATCGCCTGTACTTGTTCAGGCCTCACTATTTGTAGAGCAGCATTAGGCCCGACCAAATATTGCTGCAGGTTTTGTCGCCTAATCGCACCTGAGGAAGGGGTTTCACTTGTGCGTGTAGCTGGCACAGATCGACCACGTCCTCTCCCTGCAACAGGAGCTCCACCAGCAGCACCACGACCTGGGCCACGTCCCTTATTTGACGCTCTCTTCATATTTTTTAAATTTAGGATCTTGCTCTAAATGTGTGTTTAATTAATAGTAGAATAGAACGACAGTATGTAAAGGGTGTATTTCACACGGCCTGAACCAGACTAGGCCTCAATAAAATATTTTTTTGCCCAAAATGGCTGTATTTCAAATGCCTAATTCAAACCTCTGTATGTAGAGGTAGTATCTCAGAGGGCCTGAATCTCTGTAGGCCTTCAGTAAATATATCTTTGCACAAAATGGCTGTATTTCAAATAGCTGCATTTCAAATACCTAATTCAAACCCCTGTATGTATAGGGGGGATCACACACGCCCTGAATCAGTGTAGGCCTGAAGTAAAGATTTCTTTGCACAAAATGGCTGTATTTCAAATGGCTGTATTTCAAATGCCTAATTCAAACCCCTGTATGTATAGGGGGGATCACACACGCCCTGAATAAGTGTAGGCCTGAAGTAAATATATCTTTGCACAAAAAGGCTGTATTTCAAATGGCTGAATCAAACCCCTGTATGTATAGGGGGGATTACACACGCCCTGAATCAGTGTAGGCCTGAAGTAAATATATCTTTGCACAAAAAGGCTGTATTTCAAATGCGTAATTCAAACCCCTGTATGTAGAGGTGGTATCTCAGAGGGCCTGAACCTCTGTAGGCCTGAAGTAAATATATCTTTGCACAAAATGGCTGTATTTCAAATGGCTGTATTTCAAATGCCTAATTCAAACCCCTGTATGTATAGGGGGATCACACACGTCCTGATTCAGTGTAGGCCTGCAGTAAATATATCTTTGCACAAAATGGCTGTATTTCAAATGGCTGTATTTCAAATGGCTGAATCAAACCCCTGTATGTATAGGGGGGATTACACACGCCCTGAATCAGTGTAGGCCTGAAGTAAATATATCTTTGCACAAAAAGGCTGTATTTCAAATGCGTAATTCAAACCCCTGTATGTAGAGGTGGTATCTCAGAGGGCCTGAACCTCTGTAGGCCTGAAGTAAATATATCTTTGCACAAAATGGCTGTATTTCAAATGGCTGTATTTCAAATGCCTAATTCAAACCCCTGTATGTATAGGGGGATCACACACGCCCTGATTCAGTGTAGGCCTGCAGTAAATATATCTTTGCACAAAATGGCTGTATTTCAAATGGCTGTATTTCAAATGGCTGAATCAAACGCCTGTATGTATAGGGGGGATCACACACGCCCTGAATCAGTGTAGGCCTGAAGTAAATATATCTTTGCACAAAAAGGCTGTATTTCAAATGCCTAATTCAAACCCCTGTGTGTATAGGGGGGATCACACACGCCCTGAATCAGTGTAGTTCTGAAGTAAAGATTTATTTGCACAAAATGGCTGTATTTCAAATGACTGTATTTCAAATGCCTAATTCAAACCCCTCTATGTATAGGGGGGATCACACATGCCCTGAATCAGTGTAGGCCTGAAGTAAAGATTTCTTTGCACAAAATGGCTGTATTTCACATGGCTGAATCAAACCCCTGTATGTATAGGGGGGATCACACACGCCCTGAATCAGTGTAGGCCTGAAGTAAAGATTTCTTTGCACAAAATGGCTGTATTTCACATGGCTGAATCAAACCCCTGTATGTATAGGGGGGATCACACACGCCCTGAATCAGTGTAGGCCTGAAGTAAAATATATTGGCACAAAATGGCTGTATTTCAAATGGCTGTATTTCAAATGCCTAATTCAAACCCCTGTATGTATAGGAGGAATCACACACGCCCTTAACCAATGTAGGCCTGAAGTAAATATATCTTTGCAGAAAATGGCTGTATTTCAAATGGCTGTATTTCAAATGCCTAATTCAAACCCCCGTATGTAGAGGTGGTATCTCAGAGGGCCTGAACCTCTGTAGGCCTGAAGTAAATATACCTTTGCACAAAAAGGCCTCATGCACACAACAGTATTTTTTCACGGTCCGCAAAACGGGGTTCCGTTGGTCCGTGATCCGTGACCGTTTTTTCATCCGTGGGTCTTCCTTGATTTTTGGAGGATCCACGGACATGAAAAAAAAGTCGTTTTGCTGTCCGCCTGGCCGTGCGGAGCCAAACGGATCCGTCCTGACTTACAATGCAAGTCAATGCGGACGGATCCGTTTGACGTTGACACAATATGGTGCAATTGCAAACGGATCCGTCCCCCTTGACTTTCAATGTAAAGTCAGGAGTTAATATACCATCGGATCGGAGTTTTCTCCAATCCGATGGTATATTTTAACTTGAAGCATCCCCATCACCATGGGAACGCCTCTATGTTAGAATATACCATTGGATTTGAGTTAGATCGTGAAACTCATATCCGACAGTATATTCTAACACAGAGGCGTTCCCATAGTGATGGGGACGCTTCAAGTTAGAAAATCCTACAAACTGTGTACATGACTGCCCCCTGCTGCCTGGCAGCACCCGATCTCTTACAGGGGGCTGTGATCCGCACAATTAACCCCTCAGGTGCCGCACCTAAAGGGTTAATTGTGCTTATCATAGTCCCCTGTAAGAGATCAGGTGCTGCCAGGCAGGAGGGGGCAGACCCCCTCCCTCCCCAATATTATATTCATTGGTGGCCAGTGCGGCCACCCCTCTTCCCCCCACCAGTTAAAATCACTTTCCGAATCCCCCATCATTGGTGGCCAGTGCGGCCCCACATCTCCCCCCCCCCTTGTTAAAATCACGTTCCGAATCCCCCATCATTGGTGGCCAATGCGGCCTCACATCTCTCCCCCCTAGTTAAAATCACGTTCCCCCATCATTGGTGGCAGTGGAGAGTTCCGATCAGAGTCCCAGTTTAATCGCTGGGGCTCCGATCGGTAACCATGGCAACCAGGACGCTACTGCAGTCCTGGTTGCCATGGTTACTTAGCAATTTTTAGAATCATTATACTTACCTGCGAGCTGCAATGTCTGTGACCGGCCAGGCGCTCCTCCTACTGGTAAGTGAAAGGTCTGTGCGGTGCATTGCCTATAGCACAGACGTGTCACTTACCAGTAGGAAGAGCGCCTGGCCGGTCACAGACATCGCAGCTCGCAGGTAAGTATAATGCTTCTAAAAATTGCTAAGTAACCATGGCAACCAGGACTGCAGTAGCGTCCTGGTTGCCATGGTTACCGATCGGAGCCCCAGCGATTAAACTGGGACTCATGTACACAGTTCTCAGTATATTCTAACTTGAAGCGTCCCCATCACTATGGGAACGCCTCTGTGTTAGAATATACTGTCGGATATGAGTTTTCACAAAGTGAAAACTCATATCTGAAAAAGCTTTTATGCAGAAGGATCTGCGATCCGTCTATGTGAAAGTTGCCAATCTTGTGTGCATCCGTGTTTTTTCACTGACCCATTGACTTGAATGGGTCCGTGAACCGTTGTCCATCAAAAAAATAGGACAGGTCATATTTTTTTGACGGACAGGAAACACGGATCACGGCCACGGATGAACAACGGTGCATTTTCCGAGTTTTCAACGGACCCATTGAAAGTCAATAGGTCCGCAGAAAATCACGGAAAACGGAACAACGGCCATGGATGCACACAACGGTCGTGTGCATGAGGCCAAAGGCTGTATTTCAAATGGCTATATTTCAAATGCCTAATTCAAACCCCTGTATGTATAGGGGGGATCACAAACGCCCTAAATCAGTGTAGGCCTGAAGTAAAGATTTCGTTGCACAAAAAGGCTGTATTTCAAATGGCTAATTCAAACCCCTGTATGTATAGGGGGGATCACACACGCCCTGAATCAGTGTAGGCCTGAAGTAAATATATCTTTGCACAAAAAGGCTGTATTTCAAATGGCTGTATTTCAAATGCCTACATCAAACCCCTGTATGTATAGGGGGGATCACACACGCCCTGAATCAGTGTAAGCCTGAAGAAAATATATCTTTGCACAAAAAGGCTGTATTTCAAATGGCTGAATCAAACCCCTGTATGTATAGGGGGGATCACACACGCCCTGAATCAGTGTAGGCCTAAAGTAAATATATCTTTGCTCAAAATGGCTGTATTTCAAATGCGTAATTCAAACCCCTGTATGTAGAGAGGTTATCTCACAGGGCCTGAATTCAATATTGGTTCACCAAATGGCGGTATTTAAAATCTCTGAATGTAACCCAAATGTATTAAGGGTGTATCTCACAATGACATCTGCATCAAAGGCTGCCAACTAAATATTTTGTGCCCAAATGAGTGTTTGTTTAAAAACTGAATTTGACAGCAGTATATAAGCCTGTAAGAGTGTGTTTTTCAAACCCCAGAAAATGATGGGTGTATTTCTACCTTAAATTGCACACTGTCTAATACAGATGTTGTAGATTGCCAAAAAAGTCATTTTTTTTGCAAAAGAATATGAAAGCTGTATATATTAAACCTGAATTTAACACTTGCAGATCTGGAAAATACTATTTTTTGAAGAAAAAAAAGTGTGTTTTTCAAACCCCAGAAAATGATGGGTGTATTTCTACCTTAAATTGCACACTGACTAATAAAGATGTTGTAGATTGCCAAAAAAGTATTTTTTGCTAACAGAATATGAAAGCTGTATATATTAAACTTGAATTTAACACTTGCAGATCTGGAAAATACAGTTTTTTGGAGAAAAAAATGTGTGTTTTTAAAACCCCAGAAAATGATGGGTGTATTTCTACCTTACATTACACACTGACTAATACAGATGTTGTAGTTTGCCCCCAAAAAATGGTGATTTGCAATGTCCCAAAAGCTCAGATGCAGTGCTGGTGCACTGAGCATGCATAAAATGGCCGCCGCCGCCACCACCCACCTAACTAACAGAATTCTAAAAGTTTGTATTTTTTGGTCAATGAGCTCAGAGCAGGGTAAAATGATAGTGCCCTGCACCCACACAACTATTTGTCTGTAGATCGGTGAGTTAGATTCTATCCTATGCTCTCCCTGAAATCACAAGTCCAGCAGCATCCCCTCCCTACATTTGTAACAGCAGAGTGACGTGCAGCGCTACGTGACTCTAGCTTATATAGAGCCTGAGTCACATGCTGCTCTGGCCAATCACAGCCATGCCATTAGTAGGCATGGTTGTGATGGCCTCTTGGGGCAAGTAGTATGACGCTTGTTGATTGGCTGCTGTGCAGCCTTTCAAAAAGCACCAAGAAAGCGGCGAACACCGAACCCGAACCCAAACTTTTACGGAAATTTTCGGGTTCGGGTCCAGGGTCCCAAAATCCTAAAGTTTGGTACGAACCCGAACTTTACAGTTCGGGTTCGCTCAACCCTACTGATTAATCTACAGGTAATAAGTCTATGTATACTTTTAAATCAGTATAATGTCAGTCCTGCTGTATGTCGTGATCAAGTACCTATTTGTGTGTGAAACGCTTAGACTGCAGACTGTATGCCCTGTTTTTATGGCTATTGAATATAACCTTGGATTTTAGAAGATGCTGGAGTTTTTTCTATATCGGATTATTGATACTGTGGGTCATATGTTTCTCCATTACCCTTCACTGTACATCTCACAATCAATCTGTGGAGCTAAAGTTATATTACAAGGACAGCTCATAGGTTTTGTGGGTACTATCTCTCCTTGGGGAGAGAGCGACTTAGTCGGCATGAGAAGACATAGGCCATACATGCTCCTCTGGAATTCTGGAACTATTACTTCAATTTGTCAAAAGGTCCTCAATTCCCCTGTCTCCATTGGAAAAATCAAACATTACATAGTTCTAGCTGAAATGATCTGTCCTTAGAAGAAAGGGATGCAAATGAGCTCTTAACAAGCTCTGCCTCTAATGCCACCAGATGTAAGGCAGCTATCCTATAAGTCAATGGTTAACTCTTTAAATAAGTCTCAAGGCCTGACTCGGATATTAATAAGCCAGTATCTCATTTTCAGACAGCTGTTTTTTTTTGGGGGGGGGGGGGGGTTGATTGCTCCTCATCAGTGCAGAGAGTACTGGCTCAACTGGGTGAGAGGCCAAGTCAGGATTTGGTAGCTACTATACCTCCTTGGGCAGAGAGCACCTTAGTTGGGTCGAACATTGACTTATAGGTGTCACAAGTTGGAGGTCCCAGGAGAGACCACCGCGTCGTCAAGCAATAAACAGAAATCAGGTACAGACACAAGAGTTTATTGCACAAACAAAAACATGGAAGGCAGCACAGACAAAACATGAGCTCTATGTACCGTCAGCACAGTGGGAGAAAACCCCCACTGCGCCAATGTCTAGTAATACTCCAGAGGGGCGTGACTAAGCAACTCCTGGTATTCACTAGAGCCCTAAATGGTAGGGTTAGACTTTGCCGCAGGAAGTTGCCAGGGTCCACTCTAAGGCGTGAACTAGACAGTGACAGCAGGAACGAATGGACAACAGGTACCAGAAGGTACCGACGGCACATAGGCAAACATAACAGACAGGCAAATACAAAACAGGGCAACTAATAACACAAGCAGGAGTTCACGCAAGGGAGCAGGAGTGGCAATGAGCAGAGAAGGACTTGCTCCACCAGTGGTATACTGCGTGGCCTTGCGCATGCCACTCTGCTGCAAAGGCTTGCTGAACACAGACATCAGAATAAACACAAAGTAACTAAAACATAACAAACATAACTGGCATAACAGATAACAAACACAGGAATGAGGACGGGAGAGAAGACGTCAAAGAGGACGGGAAAGGACGTAAATGAACAAGTAGGGAAACCCACAGAGCACAGGCAGACAGACACGGATCCCATGGGTCAGCAGCATGGGAGAGCGAGTACAAACCAGGAGCAGGACAAGACAACACACACCAGGAGAGCTGACCCAGAACTGAGGAAACGTCAGCCTTATATACAGGTTCCATGGGTGCAGCAGAGAGACCACACCCATGGAGCAGACAGAGGATTAACTCCTAATAGGCACACAGGGGAGTTAACCCATACAGAACCACAAATAACACACAGAAAGAAAACTTCAGCGAGGAGCGCCGAACAAGCAAGGACGGAAGGTCACAGCCAGATATAGTGGCTGTGACAATAGGATAGCTGCCTTACATCTGGTGACATTAGAGGCAGAGCTTGTTGAGATCTCATTTGCATCCCTTTCTTCCCAGAATTCCAGAGGAACATGTATGGCCTATAAGTCTCCTCACACCGACTAAGGTGGTCTCTCCCCAAGGAGAGATAGTACCCCCAAATCCTGACTTGGCCTCTTATGCACTTAAGCTAGTACTCTCTTCTCTGCACTGATAAGGGGTAATCACCCCAAAACAGCTGTCTGCAGATGAGGTCTTGGCTTATTTAATATCCAAGTGATGTCTCAAGTCCTATTGAAATGTTTGAACATTGAATTATAAGATAACTGTCTTACATCTGGTGGCATTAGAGGCAGAGCTTGTTAAGAGCTCATTTTAATCCCTTTCTTCTAAGGACAGATCATTTTAGTTAAAACTGTTTAATGTTTGATTTCTCCAATGGAGTCAGGGGAATTGAACACCTGTTGACAAATTGCAGTGATATTTTGCATCAAATGGGGCATACAAGACTTTGTGAAGTACATAACATGACACTACTATGGACCATGAGATCTTTGATTATTGTCTTGTAGGCTATAAATGACATCAGTATGTGTTGATAATAGCTAAGCGACAGTTCTTTCCCAGATGCTTAGGGTGCCTTCACACATGGCAGATTTGGTTGCTGCAAATTTTCAGTGTCTGAAATTCAGTTCCATTCATCTGAATGAGGCTGTTTTGGTGACAGCATATTGATATCTTCAAGCCCCATTCAGATGAATGGAACTAATTTTCAGTGACATACATTTTCTGCAACAAAATCTGCAAAAACTTCTCCATTCGCCTGGTAGGTTCTTATATTTATTTGTTTTTGTTGGATTGGTCAGTGTCAAAAAGAATGTCCATTATCACTGAATTTATTATTTACCAGAATACTGTGTATTGTGCAGTGTAGTCATATATGCAGTGTATTTTTCGATTGGTGCTCCAAATCATCAGGTTAATTTTATATGACAACATGGCACAATGAGACGTGTCCTACTGAATAATTCCTAGTCCTAAACATGAACATACAAATTCCTGCATACAAATGGAAACTTGATTTTCTTCAGGGAATCTTAATTTGCAGAAGGATTTTTCTTGGTAAAACTCAGTTTATAATAAGAACCTTTTTGCTCATAACTGAATTCACTAATTCTAATTTAACTAGTAAAGCATGCATTAAAATGCTTCCTTGAGGAAATGTACTACTCTATTAGGCAAAGATTTTAAAATGTTAACATATTTTGGATCAAAATCTTGTATTTTGTTTTATAAGTCTAACTTTGAAAAAACATAAAGAATTGAGTTGTTAAAATGTTTTGTTTAAAGGGAACCTTTCAGGTTGAACATGGTGTCTGAGGTGAGGCAACATCTTATAGAGCAGGAAGAACTCAGCAACTCAGCAATTAGCGGTGTTCCAAATGCAGATCTTGTGACTGGACCACATGTATGGCCTCTTTCACACGGGCGTTGCTGAAAAATGCGCGGGTGCGTTGCGGGAACACCCGCGATTTTTCCGCGCGAGTGCAATACATTGTAATGCGTTTTGCACTCGCGTGAGAAAAATCGTGCGTGTTTGGTACCCAAACCCGAACTTCTAAACAGAAGTTCGGGCTTGGGATCGGTGTTCTGTGGATTGTATTATTTTCCCTTATAACATGGTTATAAGGGAAAATAATAGCATTCTGAATACAGAATGAAAAGTAAAATAGCACTGGAGGGGTTAAAAAAAATTAAAAAAAATTTAACTCACCTTAATCTACTTGATAGCGCAGCCGGCATCTGCTTCTGTATTCTTTTCTTTAGGACCTGGCTAAAGGACCTTCGATGACGTCACTCCGGTCATCACATGGTACGTCACATGATCTTTTACCATGGTGAATCACCATGGTAAAAGATCATGTGACGTACCATGTGATGACCGGAGTGACGTCATCCCAGGTCCTTAAACTATAGTTAATGCTCTCCACAGGTCCTATACAGTAAAAGAGTCAGACAGAGATGCCGGGCATCGCGAGCAAGTGGATTAAGGTGAGTTAAATGATTTATTTTTTTTTTAACCCCTCCAGCCCTGTTTTACTTAGCATTCTGTATTCAGAATGCTATTATTTTCCCTTATAACCATGTTATAAGGGAAAATAATAAGGTTCGGGTCTCCATCCCGATCGTCTCCTAGCAACCGTGCGTGAAAATCGCACCGCATCCGCACTTGCTTGCGGATGCTTGCGATTTTCACGCAACCCCATTCATTTCTATGGGGCCTGCGTTACGTGAAAAACGCACAAAGAGGAGCATGCTGCGATTTTCACGCAACGCAAAAGTGATGCGTGAAAATCACCGCTCGTGTGCACAGCCCCATAGAAATGAATGGGTCGGTATTCAGTGCGGGTGCAATGCGTTCACCTCCCGCATCGCATCCGCGCGGAATACTCGCTCGTGTGAAAGGGGCCTATGAGTAGCCAAATAATCTATGATATTTCTCTTCTTTCAGCTGACATAAGGTAGGAACACCCTGCAGCACTGTATATACAAGGAAGGAAGTGTGAAGTGTGTGCTTCTATATTGACCACCCTACTCTACTTTATTTTAAAAAATATAAATAGAACTACAATAAAAATAAAATAAAAAAAAGTGCATGGACAAGCTTAAAATACTTGAGATATTCCCTCATGTCACCATTAAAATGCAAAGTAAGCTACAGGCTCCATGTTATAGAGCAGGAGGAGCTGAGCAGATTGATATTTAATTTTGAGGGAAAAGATGTAATAAAACTTGTATTTTATTCATTTAAATTACTGCTCATTTTGGGCTTTGAAGTCCAGGAGGCGGTCCTATTTAGTGATTGACAACCTTCCCTTTATGACTGTGCATAAAGAGATAGCTGTCAATCACTGATATGACCGCCTCATGAATAAAATACAAGTTTTATTACATCTTTTCCCTCAAAATTAAATATCAATCTGCTCAGCTCCTCCTGCTCTATAACATGGAGCCTGTAGCTTACTTTGCATTTTAATGGTGACATGAGGGAATATCTTAAGTATTTTAAGCTTGTCCATGCACTTTTTTTTATTTTTACTTCTATTTATATTTTTAAAATTACAGTAGAGTAGGGTGGTCAAAATAGAAGCACACACTTCCTTCCTTGTATATACAGTCGTGGCCAAAAGTTTTGAGAATGACAAAAATATTAGTTTTCACAAAGTTTGCTGCTAAACTGCTTTTAGATCTTTGTGTCAGTTGTTTCTGTGATGTAGTGAAATATAATTACACGCACATCATACGTTTCAAAGGCTTTTATCGACAATTACATGACATTTATGCAAAGAGTCAGTATTTGCAGTGTTGGCCCGGTCTTTTTCAGGACCTCTGCAATTCGACTAGGTATGCTCTCAATCAACTTCTGGGCCAATTCCTGACTGATAGCAACCCATTCTTTCATAATTACTTCTTGGAGTTTGTCAGAATTAGTGGGTTTTTGTTTGTCCACCTGCCTCTTGAGGATTGACCACAAGTTCTCAATGGGATTAAGATCTGGGGAGTTTCCAGGCCATGGACCCAAAATGTCAACGTTTTGGTCCCCGAGCCACTTAGTTATCACTTTTGCCTTATGGCACGGTGCTCCATTGTGCTGGAAAATGCATTGTTCTTCACCAAACTGTTGTTGGATTGTTGGAAGAAGTTGCTGTTGGAGGGTGTTTTGGTACCATTCTTTATTCATGGCTGTGTTTTTGGGCAAAATTGTGAGTGAGCCCACTCCCTTGGATGAGAAGCAACCCCACACATGAATGGTCTCAGGATGCTTTACTGTTGGCATGACACAGGACTGATGGTAGCGCTCACCTTTTCTTCTCCGGACAAGCCTTTTTCCAGATGCCCCAAACAATCGGAAAGAGGCTTCATCGGCGAATACGACTTTGCCCCAGTCCTCAGCAGTCCATTCACCATACTTTCTGCAGAAGATCAATCTGTCCCTGATGTTTTTTTTGGAGAGAAGTGGCTTCTTTGCTGCCCTTCTTAACACCAGGCCATCTTCCAAAAGTCTTCGCCTCACTGTGCGTGCAGATGCGCTCACACCTGCCTGCTGCCATTCCTGAGCAAGCTCTGCACTGGTGGCACTCCGATCCCGCAGCTGAATCCTCTTTAGGAGACGATCCTGGCGCTTGCTGGACTTTCTTGGACGCCCTGAAGCCTTCTTAACAAGAATTGAACCTCTTTCCTTGAAGTTCTTGATGATCCTATAAATTGTTGATTGAGGTGCAATCTTAGTAGCCACAATATCCTTGCCTGTGAAGCCATTTTTATGCAACGCAATGATGGCTGCACACGTTTCTTTGCAGGTCACCATGGTTAACAATTGAAGAACAATGATTTCAAGCATCACCCTCCTTTTAACATGTCAAGTCTGCCATTTTAACCCAATCAGCCTGACATAATGATCTCCAGCCTTGTGCTCGTCAAAATTCTCACCTGAGTTAACAAGACGATTACTGAAATGATCTCAGCAGGTCCTTTAATGACAGCAATGAAATGCAGTGGAAAGGTTTTTTTGGGATTAAGTTAATTTTCATGGCAAAGAAGGACTATGCAATTCATCTGATCACTCTTCATAACATTCTGGAGTATATGCAAATTGCTATTATAAAAACTTAAGCAGCAACTTTTCCAATTTCCAATATTTATGTAATTCTCAAAACTTTTGGCCACGACTGTACAGTACTGCAGGGTGTTCCTACCTTATGTCAGCTGAAAGAAAGACAGAGAAATATTATAGACTATTTGGCTACTCGTACATGATGTGGTCCAGTCACAAGATCTACATTTGGAACACCGCTATTTGCTGAGTTGCAAATGCACTTTTCAAGCCCCAGAACTTGCCTCCTGACTGCATTGTATATTGTCAGCTCAGCAGTCTGCAGGAAGTGATGAAGCACAAGGGAGATCGGTATGTGCAGTGTTGCTTAACTGCCTTATTTTGACCTGCAGTAGTACACTAGAGATGCAATCATGTTCTTCATGTTCTGCTGACTCTGTCCCAATCTACAAAGAAAAGGAGGGGCGTTGCTAGGGTTTTAAAAGATCAGGGGCGCAAAGCCCAAAGACAGTTGATAGCTGAAGCTGGTATCCCAGCTGGTCCCATAAATGCTCGATTGGTGATAAATCTGGAGATCAGGCAGGCCAAGTTGTTGTTGCAATCTGGCTGTAATGGCAGTCAGTAGGGAAGACATGGACAGTGAGCCCTCACTAGAACCTCGCCCGCTTTCCCTGCCTACTTGCAGTGCAAGCCCTAGGGAGCAAGTCCGCAACTGGTTCATGTTACCTACTCTACTAAGGTCCAAAATAGATGACACATAGAGATAACAACACAAAAGCAGAGTCGGATAGTAATGGGTCTGAACCAGATGGACGATACAGTACAAAAACGAGAGATGTAGGGTAGTCAAGTAGCCAGATGGGAAACACAGTACCAAAACACGAGGCAGAGAGTAGTCAAAAACAAGCCGAGGTCAAACTCCATCTCGCCCAGAATTCCCATTGGATCATTTAGGTGGAAACATCACATAAATCAAACAAAGGAGCCAATTCTTTAGGAAGTTTCTTTAATGGCGCAAGACAACACATTTTCGAGAGTCTATCTTTGACTACCCAGACGACTGACCTACCCTGGGTAGTCCGTAATGAGAGATATGGGTCCAATGTCTCTGTGGAATGGGCAGGGGACAAAGAAAACCCGCAGGACGTCTCCTGGGTAACATAGTAACATAGTACATAAGGCCGAAAAAAGACATTTGTCCATCCAGTTCGGCCTGTTAATCTGCAAGTTGATCCAGAGGAAGGCAAAAAAAAAAAAACTTTGAGGTAGAAGCCAATTTTCCCCACTTTAGGGGAATAAAAAATTCCTTCCCAACTCCAATCAGGCAATCAGAATAACTTCCTGGATCAACGACCCCCCTCTAGTAGCTATAGCCTATAATATTATTACACTCCATAAATACATCCAGGCCCCTCTTGAATTCCTTTATTGTACTCACCATCACCACCTCCTCAGGCAGAGAGTTCCATAGTTTTACTGCTCTTACCGTAAAGAATCCTTTTCTATGTTTGTGTACAAACCTTCTTTCCTCCAGACTCAGAGGATATCCCCTCATCACAGTCACAGTCCTGGGGATAAATAGATGATGGGATAGATCTCTGTACTGACCCCTGATATATTTATACATATTAATTAGATCTCCCCTCAGTCGTCTTTTTTCTAAAGTGAATAACCCTAATTTTGATAATCTTTCAGGGTACTGTAGTTGCCCCATTCCAGTTATTACTTTAGTTGCCCTCCTCTGGACCTTCTCCAGCTCTGCTATGTCTGCTTTGTTTACAGGAGCCCAGAACTGTACACAGTACTCCATGTGTGGTCTGACTAGCGATTTGTAAAGTGGTAGGACTATGTTCTTATCACGGGCATCTATGCCCCTTCTGATGCAACCCATTATCTTATTGGCCTTGGCAGCAGCTGCCTGACACTGGTTTTTGCATGCTTAGTTTGCTGTTTATTAAAATTCCTAGATCCTTTTCCATGTCAGTGTTACCGAGTGTTTTATCATTTAGTATGTACGGGTGACTTGCATTATTCCTTCCCATGTGCATAACTTTACATTTGTCAGTGTTAAACCTCATCTTCCACTTATTTGCCCAAGCCTCCAATCTATCCAGATCCCTCTGTAGTAGTATACTGTCCTCTTCAGTGTAAATTACTTAGTGTCATCTGCGAAAATTGATACTTTACTATGCAAGCCTTCTACAAGATCATTAATAAATATATTGAAGAGAATAGGGCCCAATACTGACCCCTGAGGTACCCCACTAGTGATCTGAGTGTGTACCATTAATAACCACCCTCTGTTTTCTATCATTGAGCCAGTTACTTACCCACATACAGACGTTTTCTCCCAGTCCGAGCATTCTCATTTTGTATACTAACCTTTTATGTGGTACAGTGGGTACCTTGGACCTAGCACACACATCACACGCAGAGACAAAGGCACCAACATCCGGCCACCAGTTTGCTCTGGAGACCAGATGTTTAGTCCCCGCAATAGCCGGATGACCTGCCAGAACATATCAATAAGATTCCTCTAAAACTTTAAGGTGAAAGTTTGGAAGAACAAATAATTTACCAGTGGGAAAATTACTAGAAGCCAAGTCCTTGTATTTCGGTGGCAAGATCAGGATTAATGGTGGCAACAACAAAACCAGGGGACAGAATATTACCAGGTACAGTGGAATCTCTAATATCAAAACTAACGTATTTTTGCCCAATAAGACACACAGGTGGCACCTAGGTTTTAGAGGAGGACAATAATAATAATAAAAAAATTGTCATTAGACTTCAGATCAGACCTCAGCTAACAGCCCCGATCAGACCCCCAATGTTAATAAGATCCCAATAAGACCTCAGATCAGACCCCAATGTGAATGACCCACAATCAGACCTCATATCAGCTCCCAGTAGCCCCCACTGCCTCATATCAGCCCTTAGTATACCCCATTGCCTCTCATATTGTATTCCAGCAGTCCCCATTGCCTCATATCAGCCCTCTGTAGCCCCCATTGCCTCTCATATTGCCCCCAAGCAGCCCCCATTGCCACATATGAGCCCTCTGTAGCCCCCATAGCATCTCATATTGCCCCCCAAGCAGCCCCCATTGCCACATATGAGCCCTCTGTAGCCCACATAGCATCTCATATTGCCCCCAAGTAGCCCCCATTACCACATATGAGCCCTCTGTAGCCCCCATAGCTTCTCACTGCCCCCAAGCAGCCCCCATTGCCACAAATGAGCCCTCTGTAGCCCCCATTGCCTCTCATATTGCCCCCAGCGCCTTATGTTTAATAAAATAAATAAACCACTTACCTCTCCTGCTCCTGGACACCGCCGCTCCTTACCACCCACGCTCTGTCTTCCTCTTGCTGTCGGCTGTGCTGTGAACAGGCGCACACAGTGTGAGGTCACAGAGCGCCCTTACGGTGTGCACAGCCACTGCACAGCCAACAGCCGAGGACCAGGAAGTGGTGAGTACAGAGCCTTCACCGCTTCCCGGTCCTCTGGTACTAATAATGGAAGCGCTCATAAGTATTCACCCCATAAGACGCAGGTGTATTTTCCCCCCACTTTTAAGGGGGGGGGGGAATGTGTCTTATGGGGCAAAAACTACGATATGTGATAAAGCATCCAGGTTTACATTACCAGACCCAAGATGATAAGTGACAACAAAATTAAACAAATTGAAAAACTAGGCCCACCGTGCTTGCTGGGTATTTAAAACGCTTAGCAGTATCTAAATGAATCAAGTTTTTGTGATCCATAAGCATAGTGATTTGATACTGAGCCCCCTTTAGGAAGTGGCACCACTCTTCGAAGGCCCACTTGATGGCCAACAGTTTACGGTTGCAGAAATCATAATTCCTCTTGGCGTAGGAGAATTTTCTGGAGAACAATGTGCAGGGTTTCAAATTAAGGGAGAACAACCCCTGAACTACAAACCGGATTCCAAAAAAGTTGGGACACTAAACAAATTGTGAATAAAAACTGAATGCAATGATGTGAAGATGGCAAATGTCAATATTTTATTTGTAATAGAACGTACATGACAGATCAAACGTTTAATCCGAGTAAATGTATAATTTTAAAGGAAAAATACGTTGATTCCAATTTTCACGGTGTCAACAAATCCCCAAAAAGTTGGGACAAGTAGCAATAAGAGGCTGGAAAAAGTAAATTTGAGCATAACGAAGAGCTGGAAGACCAATTAACACTAATTAGGTCAATTGGCAACATGATTGGGTATAAAAAGAGCTTCTCAGAGTGGCAGTGTCTCTCAGAAGACAAGCTGGGTAGAGGATCACCAATTCCCACACTGTTGCGCAGAAAGATAGTGGAGCAATATCAGAAAGGTGTTACCCAGCGAAAAATTGCAAAGACTTTGCATCTATCATCATCAACTGTGCATAACATCATCCGAAGATTCAGAGAATCTGGAACAATCTCTGTGCATAGGGTCAAGGCCATAAAACCATACTGGATGCCCGTGATCTCCGGGCCCTTAAACGACACTGCACCACAAACAGGGATGCTACTGTAAAGGAAATCACAGAATGGGCTCAGGAATACTTCCAGAAACCATTGTCAGTGAACACAATCCACCGTGCAATCCGCCGTTGCCAGCTGAAACTCTACAGTGCAAAGAAGAAGCCATTTCTAAGCAAGATCCACAAGCTCAGGCGTTTTCACTGGGCCAGGGATCATTTAAAATGGAGTGTGGCAAAATGGAAGACTGTTCTGTGGTCAGACGAGTCACGATTCGAAGTTCTTTTTGGAAATCTGGGACGCCATGTCATCCGGACCAAAGAGGACAAGGACAACCCAAGTTGTTATCAACGCTCCGTTCAGAAGCCTGCATCTCTGATGGTATGGGGTTGCATGAGTGCGTGTGGCATGGGCAGCTTGCATGTCTGGAAAGGCACCATCAATGCAGAAAAATATATTCAGGTTCTAGAACAACATATGCTCCCATCCAGACATCATCTCTTTCAGGGAAGACCCTGCATTTTTCAACAAGATAATGCCAGACCACATTCTGCATCAATCACAACATCATGGCTGCGTAGGAGAAGGATCCGGGTACTGAAATGGCCAGTCTGCAGTCCAGATCTTTCTCCTATAGAGAACATTTGGCGCATCATAAAGAGGAAGGTGCAACAAAGAAGGCCCAAGACGATTGAACAGTTAGAGGCCTGTATTAGACAAGAATGGGAGAGCATTCCTATTTCTAAACTTGAGAAACTGGTCTCCTCGGTCCCCAGACGTCTGTTGAGTGTTGTAAGAAGAAGGGGAGATGCCACACAGTGGTGAAAATGGCCTTGTCCCAACTTTTTGGGGATTTGTTGACACCATAAAATTCAGATTCAACATATTTTTCCCTTAAAATGGTACATTTTCTCAGTTTAAACTTTTGTTCCGTGATTTATGTTCTATTCTGAATAAAATATTAGAAGTTGGCACCTCCACATCATTGCATTCCGTTTTTATTCACGATTTGTATAGTGTCCCAACTTTTTTGGAATCCGGTTTGTAGTACAGCATCCATTCCTACCTTATCGGAGTCCACCTCAATGACGAAAGGTCTGGTTACATCTGGCTGGATGAGTACGGGTGCCTGAATAAAACTTCCTTTCAATGTATCAAATGCAGACAGAGATTCAGCAGACCAATAGAAAAGATCAAACCCCTACCTGGTTAAATCAGTCAACACTTTGGTAGGCCTGGCCCAATTGACAACAGCTCGCACCTTAGCGGGATTTATACAGAATTCTTGGGGAGACAGCATATAACAAATTATGTCCCCTTAATTTTTGAAGGACTTTTCTCACATTTAAAACATGAGACAACTATTTCAAGGAAACATCAAAATATAATCTAGATCAGGGGTACACAACCTGCAGCCATGGGGCCACATGCGGCCCTTGATACCATTCTGTGTGATACCATTTGGTAACAGACATGTATGTCTATGTCTTGTGGCTGCTCCCATGTATTTTTCATGTATTCTCCCATTAGATGGGAGTCCTGGAACTGGAACTAGACATTAATGGTATATACTGTATGTTCAATATCCATAAATATTTCAATTGTTAATACCCATTTAAATTTTATTTTCAGCCCTTGTCATTGGTTTAGTCTGGCAATGTGGCCCCCAACCAGAACGTTAGGCACCCCTGATCTAGATATACCACTAGAAAATGACCCAGGAACTCTTTGAAAATATTGTTAAAAAGGTTCTGAAATACTGCTAGAGCATTACACAACCCAAAGGGCATCACAAGGTAGAAATGCCCTTGAACATAGATTTCCATTCATCCCCCTCCTTGATTCTGATCAAATTATATGCTCCTCTGAGGTCAATTTTGGAGAACCATTGATCCCTAACAATTTGATTAAATAAATCAGTAATGAAAGGAAATGGGTACTGGCTCTGAATAGTGATTTTCTGTAATCAATACAAAAAAGAATCCAGCCCCTACAGGAGACACAAATGGTCGGATGTGTCCTTTTCCTATACTGTCCTGAATATAGTCTTTCATGGCCTGTCTTTCAGGCCCAGAAAGGTTGAAAATTCATCTCTTGAGAAGTTTAGCACCAGGGACTAGCTCAATGGCGCAATTGTATTCCCGATGAGAAAAAGCTTCAGAAGCCTCCTTGGAGAATACATCCTAGAAGTCCTTGATGAACCCACAGATAGGACCCTCTTCCAGATCGAGGCTAGACAGCTGAAAAGACAAGCAATGATTAGAACTCCAATCAAAGACTAGACAATGTTTTTCAACCAGGGTAATCCCAAAATAACATCAGTGACATATAATGTGCATTTTTCAGAATGAATAGACCCAACCATCATAACTAATCAATCGTTTGATATTCAATAAACCCCCTGGCTAATGGAGTGGTATTCATCCCAGACAATGGAATGGGTTCAGGTAATTCACAGACCACGAGACCCAAAGCAGATACAATTCTAAGACAAAATTTGCAGCAGCCCCTGAATCAACAAAAGCCAGGCCAGAAAAGGACCTTCCCAGTGAAGATAAATTAACCGGCAAGAGAACTCTATGATAAATACCTGTGCATCTGAGTGACCTCACCGATGGTCACTCAGATACTGAAGTTTTCCGCCTTTGGTCTAGCAGGACAGAACCACAGCTGCAGTAGAAGCACAGTCCATTCTTAAGGTGATGTCCATTCCGCTGCAGAAAGGACATGGCACCGACTTGCATGGGTTCCTAAGCTTTTGTCCCCGATGAGTGAGGCCTAAGGTGGAAATACAGTTTGCAGCTCTACCGAAACGTTATAACATCTTTACGATCAACAGTGGCGGCTCAAAGAGCTTGAATTTAGGTTCTACCAGTGTTGGAGTTGAAACGAACAGGGTGCAGGACCCTTGCTGCTGTACCCTCCCTGTCTGGTACTTAACTAATTGGGGAATATCCTCCATCCAAGAGGCCAATGCTGCCATGGCGTCAATAATAGTGCAGGTACCAGTCTTTTATTTGGGCCAGTGATAATATGATATACTGCCTGATACAGACGTTTAAAAAAACAAAAAAGAAGATTTAATATTTTTAAGGTTAAAAAAATTTAAAACAAGTAACTGATGCCCTTACCCTATGAGTTGAGCAATAAAATCAGGCATTTAGAAACAATGTCCTGAGAAATAAAGACAGTCACCACTGTGATGTTTATGTAAGTGTGAGTGGCTTACCAAAATTAGGACAGAGGAGTAAAAAACAAACACCTATTAGATATCAGTGAGTGATGTTAACTAAAATGGCCACCTATGACTCTATTCCAACTAATAGCGTCGGTGTAAGATCCTCACCTGTCTCGCACTCCAGTGTGACCAAAAGAGTCCTCTTGGAGCTGCAGGACAGGTTGATACACCAGCTCCGACCCCTTTGCGAACCGACGCGGGGATGCGTTTGCATGTGCGCCGGAGGGGAAGACCGCATGGCTTTCGCGGACAGCTTGGCCGGGCTAGTGGCAGTACGCTGCGGCCGAGCTTGTCTCCGGTGCCTATTGCGGATTCCATTCTGGTGTCCATGTCAACGCTCTCACGCACTCTCGCAGAGCCTGTCGTGCATCCGCATTTACATTTGAAAACGGGTTCGCAAGGGGATACGTTGTCGCGCATATGCGCTTCGCCGACCAGCGAAGGGAATAGCACCTGGCTGCAAGTTCAAAGCAGATTAGGGGGCCGGCGTTTGTCTAATTGACTAATGACCAACCAAAGCCTGGTACATAGGTGTAGAGCAGGATCATGACCTATGGGGAGTGGACACTTGGCGCCCTGAGATTTGTTAGCAGGCACCTAAAAGGCGGCCTCCTAGGTCAGTCAGTGCCCACTGTTATCCTTCCTTATCCAGGTGCAGGTCAGTATTGCTAGCTACTGACTAAAGTTTGCTGGGGCTCCGTCCGTTCCAGTGGGACCCAGGACCCGGGACTTTCCGTGACGCATCAGTTTACCTGGCAAGTTGCACAGAGACTTATGCACGGATCGGGACTACTCCTGGCTTTCCTTTGTTTTTTGTTTGCCTGATATTTGCCCAGTGAAGTTTGATATGATATTTGCCCCTGGACTTTGTTTATTTTGTTAATAAACCCCTTTGAATTCATCCTCACTGGTCTGTTTCGTTGGTGCCTTGCATTACAGTCGGTTCTGGTCCCACAGTAGAAGTGCACGTTATTGCACATAAATACTACCCAAGACGGAGATACTAAGAACTTAAAGGGATACCTATATATAGATAGCGCTGAATGTTCATAATCACCATTATCAGCTAACCATTCCCCAAAGTAAGTAGAGAAAACTTGATGGAAAAAGCGCAGAGTGGAGCTGCACATGTGGAGTGCAGCTACCCGGCACTAGTATGGCCGTGCGCGCCCGGCCTTTCAGATTCTTTAAATAGGGCTGGACAGAGGGCGGATGAGTAGAATTGTCTGTCAAAGTCACTGCGGGAGATGGGGAGGGGCTGTGCCTCCATGTATCATCCCCGCTACACGAGGATGTTTGACCTAGTGAGTAATGTGTATGCCTACTCAAATATACATATATGTATGGGCGAACTAAAGGCGACTTGTAATAGGCCAGGCCAGCCCATATATCAAGGTAAAGCTAGAGGAGCATCAGTGAAGGAATCCAAGACGTCACTAAATTACAGGACCAATATATTAGGAGCCAGTGACAAGAGGTCCGTGAACAGTGCCATACCAGATTATCAGTCACCAACAGCTATCATATGGTAGAAAGATGCTGTGCCACAGTTGTTGTGGATCCCCTGGATTCATCTTAAAGCAGATAGACTCACACTATAACACTTGCAACATAATATGATGGCAGTAGTTAGGGAACACACAGACATTGAGCCCTCACTGGAACCCCCGTCTGCTTTCTCTGCCTACTTGCAGTGCAAGCCCTAGGCCAGTGGTGGTAAACCTATGGCAGGGGTGTCAGAAGGGGCACTCAGAGCCCTCTCTGTGGGCACCCACACTCTGAAAAAATTATATTGTGTACCAGTATGCCTTAGACTTTTCCTGCCATTCATTAGTGCAGGGCTCACTATGAACAACAGGCAGTGCATTGAATGTAGGCAGGCTTTTATAGCTAAATGATAAAGTACATGGAAGATATACTATATTGGACTGTAGTATTCAGGTTAACTTGCCGTGTTGTCTTTTTGTGATATATAAGTGGGTTTCGGGTTGCAGTTTGGGCACTCGGTCTGTAAAAGGTTCGCTATCACTGCCTTAGACGGCAAGTCTGCAACTGGTCAACATTCCCTACTCTACTAAAGTGCAAGACAGAAGATACACAGACAAAAACAAAAAAGAAGAGTGCGACAAAAATGGTCCGGAACCAGGCAGACAATACAGTACCAAAACGAGAGACGGAGGGTAGTCAAATAGCCAAGCTGAGATCAGAACCACAGTACTAAATCACGAGGCAGAGAGTAGTCAAAAGCAAGCTGACATGTGTATCCACGGCGCATGCGCGAGCTTATGGCTCAGCGAACGCATTCCGTGGATACACATGTCAGCGCCTGGAATCGGCCTCACAGGATGCACTGCACATGCGCCAGCCGGCAATGAGAAGTGAATAAATTAGCAGTGGGACGGTGCTGGGCTCCAGGAGAAGGGGCGCGGCTGGGCACCAATGGCCGGAGGGACAGCCCCTTGGGCACCTTACTCAGGTAATTACCATATTAATAAAAGCGATTTTCTAGACAAAGGACAACACTTAGGGTAGTAATACTAGTATATTTTAATACAAAACGAGCAGACTGATGTGATGATATTAAAAGCTCTGTCACTAAAATCCAGGTGACAGAGTCCCTTTAAATAGAGCACACTGGGTCAGAACCTGATCCATGGACTGGGTGCTCCATAGGACAGTTTTCAATTTTCAAAGTGACTGGGCAGCTGGGCTGCAACTCAGCCCACCTCCCATCTCCCCCAGTGCACCCATGCTGGAAGGAGAAACAGAGCATTTCTCTCTGTAGCTTGGAAAGCGACCGCATCACTGGGTGGCATGGCCTGGCAGCATGTCTCACTCTGCACGTGCAGTAGAGCCGCATTAGGGTATGCACTCTGACGCCAACAATATGCAATGGCTGGGTCAGATGTGAGTGATAGTTAATAGTTTGTTCGTGACGCCAATTGCAGCATGCGCAGGGTACTAACACAGGGCCCTTTAAGGTGTTGTAACTCACGTACCAGGCTAGGAATGCCAGAGTGGTATAATGTCTCTGTGTGGTAATGGCAATAGTGTCGACGGTGTCTCCTACCTGGGTACGGCTGGACTCCTGGATCCTGGCTCACTTGCAATAAAATGAGTGTGTTGCTAGTAGGAGTAATTGAGGGATTTGCAGCAATAAATGAGATCCAGACTTGGAATAAAGTTCAAAGTTGTCTTTACTAGATGCAGCTTTCATCCATGCGAGATATATCATTAGTCTTGGGTCCCAGCAGGTATTGGCAATGTGTGGCAGGAATCTATCTTCTGCTCTATCACTAGCCTGGAGCTCTTTGCAGGATAAGTCGTCTGCTTGTGGCTCTGTAATGTGGCAGGAATTTGGCTTCTGCACTTACTATCTTCTGCTATCTTGAGGACTGACTAGCTGAGGAGGAATTTGGCTTCTCCTGGGGCCTCTGGGCAGTACTCACAGTAATCTTCACAGGGTATGCTTCTTCCTGTAACTGGAGGTGGCTGCTTACTTTCTTCCAGCTGAGGCTGCAAGGCTCAGGCTGGGGATGATGATCAATGTCTCAGCCGAGACCAGATCCTGGCTTTGGATCCCTATAACTGGGAGCTCCTACTTGCACAGCCTTCCCCTAGCATTGGTGCCTGGCACACTAACTTCCTTCCCTCCCCATGAGGCAGGACATCAGCCAGCCCACTTCTGCTCATAGAGGGGGAGCTAGACTGGAATATACTATTCCAGTCTAGAGACACTAAACTATAGCTAAGTCCTTGCTGAACACATTGCTGCCACCTACTGGTGAACATGGAAATTACAGCAATATACAGTTACAAGGCTTAGAATGCACATTTGAGAGAATATGATGTGAAATTACACAAGATGACAATGTAGATACACTTAAAAGGTTGTAGCGGGGTAAAAGAGTTTCGTAACATAACTCTGGGATGTTACACACGGCTGCGCCGAAGCCAGAGGCCGCTGTTCTGCAGCCCGGACAGGTGAATTTGTGACACCGCCGGAGACATTTCTAGAAAACCCCTGCTGTTTGTGGGAGAGCATTATCCTGCTGAAAAATGCCAGCTGGAAGCCTTGATATGAGATGCAACACATGTTGCCGCAGAATGTCCTGCACATCACACATATTACTGAGCTGTTAGTGTTCCTTGTATCACTACTAGGGATGAAACATTCTGTTTTCTATTACAAATACAGTAACTCTTTTTACTGTTTTACCACTATCATTACATTTCCTTGATTTGGTAGACTCCAAAAATATTCCTGTATGTTTGACCTCCAATTGAATTTTTGACAGTTTGACATTCTGATTATTCTTTGAGTGTCATTCACTAATATGTTTATTTATGGTAAAAATTCTTTATTGACCACTAACTGGTGATTATAAAATGATATTCCATATGATGTTTCTTATAAGCAGATAGCAGCGATTAACATAAGTAGACATACAAATATCAGAAAACCAGATAATAGTCTATATTTACAGTATTACTTCAGTGCATCTTATGGTACAGTTCACAGATCTTAGTTATTAAATTATGTGCTGTATTGTGGCATTAATTAAAGTTAAGTAAACTCCTTGATTACCTTTCGAGCATGACCATGTCAAAAAGTCCTATTAAAAAGCTGACCCAAGCAGATCATTTATCAACAAAAAATCCACACAAATAATATTTCAGGGTGTGCCAAGTTCACACATAACACATGTCTATATCACCTAAAAATTAGAGATGCAAAGTCTATGAAATATTTGGATTTCATGACTGGACCTGAGCAAATAAAAAAAGGTGCCAAGGGAAGAGTAGCACTTAAAGACACAAATCGTGTACAAAGACAGGAAGTAGTTTAATAGGCACAGTGTATGATATGTAGTTAAAAGGCTTTAATGTGCATTATTTTCTTCTTTCTGCTGTTTCCCTGTGTCTAAAATTCTTGTCTATCTTCTCCTGCCTTTGGTGTTGGACCAATAAGCTAAGTAGCCTCCCTGCTCCCTTCTGCTCGTTTCAGTGCCGACATAGTGAAGAGACCTTTCATTTTTTCATCTCGACTTCTATATTCTAAACTTATACCAGCCACCAAGGTATAAGTTTTCAGCTGCCTGGAGCCAGGTTTATTGAGCATGTTGCATAAATAAAATAAAACAACAAAAAGAAAAGTCTTGCCTGTCTGGCACCTACTAAACATTAAGGCCCCTTTCACACAGGCGAGTATTCCGCGCGGGTGCAATGCGTGATGTGAACGCATTGCACCCGCACTGAATCCTGACCCATTCATTTCTATGGGGCTGTA
The DNA here is from genome assembly GCF_905171765.1 of Bufo bufo. NCBI lineage: Eukaryota > Metazoa > Chordata > Amphibia > Anura > Bufonidae > Bufo > Bufo bufo. The sequence continues at coordinate 400,785,627 of NC_053392.1, forward strand.
CACATGAGCTGTGATTTTCACGCATTACTTGTGCGTTGCGTGAAAATCGCAGCATGCTCTATATTCTGCGTTTTTCGCGCAACGCAGGCCCCATAGAAGTGAATGGGGCCGCGTGAAAATCGCAAGCATCTGCAAGCAAGTGCGGATGCGGTGCGATTTTCATGCATGGTTGCTAGGTGACGATCGGGCTGGGGACCCAATCTGTATTATTTTCCCTTATAACATGGTTATAAGGGAAAATAATAGCATTCTGAATACAGAATGCATAGTAAAATAGTGATGGAGGAGTTAAAAATTTAAAAAAATTAACTCACTGAGTCCACTTGATCGCGTAGTTGCAGATCTCTGTCTTCTTCTGTAATGTTGAGCTGCCGGGTAAAGACCTGTGGTGACGTCACATCACATGGTCCAATCACATGGTCCCTCACCATGGTATTGGACCATGTGATGAGCACAGTGACGTCACCACAGGTCTTTTGCCAGGTCCTGAAGATAGAACAGAGACCGGCAGCTATGGAGCAGGCAAGTTAACTTTCTTTTTTTTTTTTAACCCCTCCATCCCTAATTTTCTTTGCATTCTGTATTAAGAATGATATTATTTTCCCTTATAACCATGTTATAAGGGAAAATAATAAAATCTACACAACACCGATCCCAAACCCGAATTTCAGTGATGAAGTCCGGGTTTGGGTCTAGGTACCAAACATGCCAATTTTTCTCACGCGGGTGCAAAACGGATTCAAACGCTTTGCACGCCCGCGGAAAAATTGCGCATTTTACCGCAACGCACCCGCATCTTATCCGGGCAAAAAACATGATGCCCGTGTGAAAGAGGCCTAAAGGTTCCTATCTATCCGCTGGAGGGCTTCTCCCAGCCAGCTCACAAATCAAGGCTTCAGCAACCTAGTACTCACAGTTTTCTCACTCTGCTTTCTGTGCCCCCAGGCAGAGAGAGACTGACTGACCTCCTGGATCTGTTATATCCCCACCCTCAGTGCTGCTTCATTAATGACCTCACAGGTGAGAGTCTTTCACCTGCTACTTACATAGGAGAGGAATCTTGGGGAAATATATCTCCCTTCCACTACTAATCCAGCATTGGTATCACAATTCATAGAAATATTTCTGTGTCTTTTTCTAGACAGTGGAGAAGGAAATAAGAGGGGACATAGTATACCATCTATGCAAAGGAGGAGAAAGGGTTAGCAAGAGCACTCCTGGGAGATGCAGGTGCTTGATAGTTACATGGTACAAGCTACTTAAAAATACTCTGGAAAGCAGTGTTTGTACAGTAAAATGATCATTTAAAAAAAAAAAATTATGGGTTAAAGGGGTTAACAATAATAATCAATAGAACAGACCGTTCAAAAATAAAGGTATTTTTTACCCTGGGTTCTTTTTAGTCCGTGGTAGATTCCAGTCGGCTTTCCTGCCAAACTTTCCACATGTCCTCAGTTTCCAGCTCTGTTCACAGCCAGCCACAGCAGTGTGTCCACCACACCACACACTCCACACCACCCCCTCACTCACTTCCTTTTCCTCTTATCAGGAGAGTGAGTTAACCCTGTGGGTACCGGATCCTAGGTAGTGCTTTCTTCAAGGCACCACAACCCAAATAATGGTGATACATATCTGTCACTGAGGACCCAACCTTGGCGTCTTCTACATATCCCCCCCCTCTGCCCCGACGCGGGGGCGGTGGAGGCACTTGTGGATAACATGCAATGCACCCGGGAGAGAGCATCAGCATTCTGATGTTGACTCCCTGACCTATGTTCGACCACAAAGTTGAAATCCTGGAGAGAGAGGAACCATCTCGCGACCCTGGCATTGGTCTGTTTGTGCTGTCTCATCCAGGTCAATGGGGCATGGTCGGACACCAGGCGGAATTTCCTACCCAGCAGGAAATATCGCAGAGAGTCTAGAGCCCACTTGATGGCCAGACACTCTCGCTCTACCACAGCATAGTTCCTCTCTGCCGCTGTCAGCTTCCTGCTGAGAAAGACCACAGGGTGTTCCTCCCCATTGACCACCTGAGACAGGACGGCACCTAGACCTGTCCGTCTGGACCCCAAATTCTTTCGAGAAGTCCGGTGCGACAAGCACCGGACACTCACATAAGGCCCTTTTAAGTTTCTGAAAAGCCTCCTAAGCCTCCCTACTCCATTTTATCATGACGGATTTCTTTCCTTTTGTTAAGTCCGTCAAAGGGGCCGCAATAGTGGCAAAGTTAGGGACAAATCTCCTGTAGTAGCCTACTATCCCCAAGAACGCCCGAACCTGCTTCTTGGTAAGAGGGCGAGGTCAGTTCTGTATGGCTTCTACCTTGCTCATCTGTGGCTTTACTAGCCATCTGCCTACGGTGTATCCCAGGTACTTTGCTTCCTCCATCCCAATGGTGGACTTTTCCGGGTTCACTGTGAACCCTGCCACTTTCAAAGAGTCTAGGACTGCCTGGACCCGAGAGAGATGGGATTCCCAATCAGTACTGAAAATGACAATGTCATCCAGGTATACTGATGCGTACCGTCCATGGGGATGCAATATCTTGTTCATAGCTCTTTGAAACGTGGCAGGGGCAGAGTGTAAGCCAAAGGGCATCCTTTTGTATTGCCAATGGCCCTCCGTAGTGGAGAATGCCTTCTTTTCTCTGGCTTCCCGGGTGAGAGGAATTTTCCAGTACCCTTTCGTGAGATCCAGCGTAGTGATATATCGGGCAGGACATGGTGGTCCCTTTGATAACAACGTTTCGGGCAGAGAGAATGCCCTTCATCAGGCTGATGTAAAAAATAATAAATAAAACATCTGTAAATACATGATTCTTATGATACATGATTCTTGTGATACATGATTACAGAAGGAATACAATTGGTAGTCCCATTTCATCCATGGGACAAATCAATTCATAACCCAAAAATTAATGTGCAATATCACTTAAGTATGGCTGTTAAATTCATAATGCAGACAAATGTATGTCCAAAGAAACATATTATAAACTTAAATACATTAAACATCAGGACAGGGGAACCACCAGGTGGCAATAATATATATGGTGTGTACAACAAATGGAGCAAAGGAAAAAAAGTAGTACAGAGGAAAGGGCACTAATTGCATACCTTGAGTTGCGTCATGTATACAGGAAAATGAAGGATGTCTGAACCCTCACATGATGTTAAAATCAAGTAAGACGCCGTCTAAGGAAGTAACCACATAATATGGGTAAAGGGCAAACCAGAAAAGAAGTCACAACAGACTATATGAGGAGAGAAAGGGGGGGGGGGGGGGGGGGGGGCGGGTTGCTTACCTAGTCGTTACACATGGAAGTGTGGATGGCCGGCATGACAATTGCGCTCGTGTCCGCTGTTTAAATAGGCGGTTTTGCGCCATGTTATGGGCGGGAGGAGCAGGCGCTGAGAGGCGCATGGCGTAAGAAATCGCATGGTAACAAGAAATACATGTATGGCATAGCTTAAACAAGGGATGGCACTATTACAATAAGGCTATATGATAGAAGCAATAATATGTAACCGCACAACCTAAGGGGCGCAGGAGCGCGTTCCTACATGTGATATGTATGTGCTAAAAAAATCGCAGAGGCGACAAAAATATGTATAAGGCATGGCACCATTATAATAAGGCAATGCGATAGAAGCAATGATATGTAACCGCACAACATAAGGGCCGCGGGAGTGCGTTCCTACATGTAATATGTATGCATTGGTATGCACGAGGGCCGCCCTAGCAGATTATTGGTAAACAAGCACATGGAAAATCCAGTAAAGGGATATAAAATTCTTATAAACATATACAGGAGGAATTACTTGACCTCAATAATACAATTGTACTGTTTATACATAATAATTTCAATCTTGAAACAGACACCAGTAAGGAGTATATACCAATATCAGGACAGGGTATACGAACCCATCAGGCTAGGACGTGATTGGCGGGTGTCGCCACCCGTTATTAGACGGCTCCGGCCCTAGAATGAAATGTAAGGGAAAATTAGAAAGAGAAGAAGAGGATAAAATTTCAATAATCTAAAACATAATCTTTGTTGAGTCCATTAGGCTCGAGGGTATTGAGATGTCCACGACATCTCTCTCTCCTGTAGTTGCAGCTCACGATTGCCACCTCGTCTTAGAGGAGGTATCCAGTCAATAACCTGGAAGCGAAGTTGGCTAACTGCATGGTTGTGTGTTATAAAATGTTGTACCAGAGGGGCCTCTATCTTTGTAGTGCGTATGTTGGATTTGTGTTGAGATATACGTTCCTTAATTTTTTTAATTGTTTCACCAACGTATCTCAGGCCACAAGGACATTTGATTAAATAAACTACATAGCTCGAAAGGTAAGAGTAGTGTCCCTGGATGTTGTATGTCTTACCGGTGGACGGGTGAGTAAAAGGTGGGACCTTTAGTGACATTGATACACTGTGCACAAGAAAGGCAGGGGAATGTTCCCTTATTAATAGTACCAGTAATTGTGCTTTGGATACTGTGTCCCTTGTTAGAGCCAAGGTCGGATCGCACAATTTTGTCCTTTATGTTTTTTGCCCTCTTATAGGACATCAGGGGTTTCTCATGAAAGATATTAGGAAAATTACCTGATAACGTGGACCAATGTTTATATATGATCCGTTTGATTTCATGGCTCAGATGGGAAAATGTGGTAACGCATGGGATACGTGTATGTTTGCGGTCAAGTTTAGGAGGTCTAGGCCTGAGTAGATTAATTCTGGAGAGGTGAGCCATTTTCCCTATATGGTCCTCTAAGACATGTTGTGGAAAACCTCTGTTAAGAAATTTATTGGACATCTCTGATAGTCGAGAATTGGAAATATCAGGATCCGACACAATACGTTTAACTCTCATGAGTTGTGAACGTGGGAGAGAGCAAATTAACCCTGGGGGGTGAAATGAATTGTGCCTTAGAAGACTATTCCGATCTGTAGGTTTGGTGTAGAGGTCTGTATGTAAGGTGTTATTTCTTACCTTGAGGAGAACGTCCAAAAAGGAAATTTCAGTATTGCTGCAATCCAAGGAGAGAGAGATGGAGTCTGTGGCCGAGTCGATGGTTTTGTCAAATGTGTGCAAATCTTCTAACGGACCCTGCGAAATACAGAAGACGTCATCAATATATCTGTACCAACATTTGACATATTGGCAGAACAACTCGTTGGTGTACACGATACAGTTCTCAAAGTGGTTCATGTACAGAACTGCGAAAGTGGGTGCCACATTACAGCCCATGGCTGTCCCAGAGGTCTGGAGGTAAAATTGATCTTCAAAAAGAAAATAATTATTTTTTAACACAAACAATAATAAAGACATAATAAAATCTTGTTCTGGAGTGGACAACTCGGCTTCTCGCCGGATAATTTCCCTGACACACTCAATGCCTTCCTCGGTGGGGATGTTAGTGTAAAGGCTAGTAACATCCATGGTAACAAGAAGAATATCATCACCTTCCAGTTTCAGGCATTGGATTTTATTCAAGAAGTCAGTAGTATCTTGAATATAAGACTCACCTTTTTGGGCATATGATCTTAAGAGATTATCTAACATTTTAGCTGCTGGTTAAAAAAATGGAATCACAACCAGAGACTATAGGCCTGCCTGGAGGGTGATCTTTGTTCTTGTGAATCTTCGGTAATGTATAAGTTACAGGGATGCGAGGATGTGTCGGGATAAGGTAGTCAGCTGCTTTCTTATTTATGATGCCATTTCCTAGAGCTGTCTCCACTATGACAGAAAGTTCCTTAATACAATCTCTAGTAGGGTCATAGTCTATAGGTAAGTAGATCCCTCGATCCGCAAGTTGCCGAAGGATCTCCTATCTATAGTCTGCTTTATTTATCACCACAATCCCCAAGCCTTTATCACCCGGCTTGATGATTATGTCTTTGCTGTTACATAAGTTTTTTATGGCAAGAGAATGTTTTTTGGATATGTTATGTCTTACATTGATGGTCGGAGAACTTTTTTCTAAGGTCTTGAGATCTTGTAAGACATGCGAGATGTATTCTTCAACCACCTCGTATCTTGTAGGGGGGATGAACTTGCTTGGTAGTTTACAACCTTTAATGCAATCCTGGAAGGGCGAAAGGGCATCTTTGTTCTCTAGGGTCCATGATGGTTTCTCAACCTCTATGTGGGCCCGTAGTCTGATAGCTCTTATTCCAGTCGTAGATCAGTGGTAGATTCCAGTCGGCTTTCCTGCCAAACTTTCCACATGTCCTCAGTTTCCAGCTCTGTTCACACCCAGCCACAGCAGTGTGTCCACCACACCACACACTCCACACCACCCCCTCACTCACTTCCTTTTCCTCTTATCAGGAGAGTGAGTTAACCCTGTGGGTACCGGATCCCGGGTAGTGCTTTCTTAAAGGCACTACAACCCAAATAATGGTGATACATATCTGTCACTGAGGACCCAACCTTGTCGTCCTCTACAATATATATATATATATATATATATATATACATGAGCTAGAGCCACATCCACACTCACAGACATCTCACAGGTCCATCCCTTACTCTGGTATATTCCAGCATTCTTAACGACGGTCTCTCCAATTTGCTTCTGGTAACACAATATCTGTCAGTTACAGATTCTTATTGCAGTGACCTTCACTTCCCTCTGGGTGGCTTCCTTGTACTCTGAATTAGTTCCTTGGGTATGAGGCAGCTGTCGTTACCTTAGGGTACATTTCACATGACCATGCCAGCACCACAGAGATGTCCCTCTCAACATGTCCTGGGAATATCCTTCGGAAGGAAGCACTGTATCTTACAGTTGGTTGTTAGCAACTAAGGGACTGTTTCTTGTAGTTTTTTTCAGACAAAGAGCAAAAAGGATACAAGATATTTGCTTGCTTTATTGATCATTCACCCCAAATGGCAGGTCTCCTTTCTCCTTGTAGCAGAATGTCCCTTTCATTGATGTTTTGACTAGAGTTGAGCGAACCCGAACTGTTAAGTTCGGGTTCGTACCGAACATTACGGTTTTTGGACCCCGGACCCGAACCTGAAAATTTCAGGGTTCGGGTTCGGTGTTCGGCGAGTTAATAGCGCTTTTGAAAGGCTGCAGAGCAGACAATCACCAAGCGTTTAACTCTGTGCCCTTAGAAGCCATCACAGCCATGCCTACTAATGGCATGGCTGTGATTGGCCAGTGCAGCATGTGACCCAGCCTCTATATAAGGCTGAGTCACGTAGCGCCGCACGTCACATCAGCTCTTATTAGCGCAGTGAAAGGATGCTGCTGGTGCTGTTAGGGACAGAGTAGGAAAGATTCTCTATTCCGAATTCAGAACAGTGCTTGTTGAACTCAGCGATCTCCAGCGATTTTCTTTTGTGGGTGCAGTGCACCATTTTTTTTACCCTGTCCTGAGCCCAGTGACAAAGAAAAATCCATTCACTGGCGTCGGCGGCCATTTTATTTTTGCCAATCCACTAAATATTGTCCTTTTTCAGCATATTACAGTGTAACAGAAAGGCCGTAGATACTCCAGTTATATTGTCTGAGTAACATTACAGCTTTCTGTTGCCAAAACACAAAATTTTGGCATTTTTAGCATATTACAGTGTGACAGAAAGGCGTTAGATACTCCAGTTAAATTGTATGAGTAAATTACAGCTTTTTTTTGCCAATCCACTAATGATTGTCCTTTTTCAGAATATTACAGTGTGACAGAAAGGCGTTAGATACTCCAGTTCTATTTTCTTATTAAAATTACAAATTTTTTTAATTTTTCTGCCTTTTTTATGGTGAAATAGAAGCTTTACGTACCACTCATATTCTGTTAGTAACAAAAACGATCCTAAATTTGTAGAGAATGAGGAGAGTGTCAAATAAGGATGTTGCCCCGGTCATGGTGCTGCTGGTGGAGCTCCTGTTGCACGGAGAGGACGTGGTCGATCTGTGCCAGCTACACGCACAAGTGAAACACTTTTCTGAGGTGCGAGTAGGCGACACAATCTTCAGTGATATTTCGCCGGGCCTAATCCTGCTCTACGAATGGTGAGGCCAGAACAAGTACAGGCGATAGTAGATTGGGTTGCTGACAATGCCTCCAGTTCCTTTGCATTGTCTCCCAGCCAGTCTCGTGCTGAAAGATCAGAGTTGGCACCTGCAGCCGATGTCCATCAGTCTTTCACCTCACCCCATTGCAAATCAACCAAGCAGCCTGAGCAGTCAAGCAGCAGTCTCTTCTGCTTTTTGATGACTCTGCTAGCAGGGTTTCCCAGGGCCATTCACCTAGCCCTGTCCCAGAAGTGAAGAGATTGAGTGCACCGATGCCCAACCACTTATGTTTAAGGATGAGTACATAGGAGGACCACCACAGCATGTCTCAGATGATGACGAAACACAGGTGCAAAGTGCTGTGGCTTTCGAAAGTGTGCAGACCGACAAGGAGGGCGGGGTGAAGACTGGGTGGAAGATGATGTGGAGGACAATGAGGCCCTCGATCCCACATGGAATCAAGGTCACGCAAGTGACCTGTGTAGTTCGGAGGAAGAGGCGGTGGTCGCAGAGAGCCACCAGCACAGAAGAAGAGGGAGCAGGGTGCAAAAGTGGAGCGGCCGTCCCCTAGACAGTACGCCTGTTACTGCCCACCGCAGCAAGGGATAGAGCACACCAAAGCCAGCTCCAAGGAATTCCATGGCATGGCAGTTCTTCAGACAATGTGCTGATGACAAGATACGAGTGGTTTGCATGCTGTGCAATCAGAGCCTGAAGCAAGGCATAAACATTCTCAACCTGAGCACAACCTGCATGACCAGGCATCTAAGTGCAAAGCACGAGCTGCAGTGGAGTAGACACCTCAAAAACCAAGAAAGGTCTCTGGCTCCTCCTGCTACCTCTTCTGCTGCAGTCTCGGCCTATTCATCCACCTCTGGAGTGACAGTGCCACCTGCCACCCCGCAAACAGAGGATCTGCCAGCAACACCACCACCTGGGTCACCAAGCATCTCCACAATGTCCCACGGAAGCGTTCAGCTCTCCATCTCCCAAACACTGGAGCGGAAGAGGAAGTACCCCCCTACCCACCCACGAACCCTGGCCCTGAATGCCAGCATTTCAAAATTACTGTCCTTTAAAATGCTGTCATTCCGTCTGTTGGAGACGGAGAGTTTTAAAAGCCTTATGGCGGTGGCTGTCCCACAGTATGCCGCCACTACTTTTCCAGGCGTGCCATCCCTCCCCTGCACAACCAAGCGGGCGACAAAATCAGGTGTGCACTGCGCAACGCCATCTGTGGCAAGGTCCACTTAACTATGGATAGGTGGACCAGTAAGCACGGTCAGGGACGTTATATCTCCATAACAGCACACTGGGTAAATGCAATGGTGGCTGGGCCTGAGGCAGATAGCAGTTTGGCGCATGTCCTTCAACCACCGAGGATTGCAGGGCGCTTCAGTTTGCCTCCTGTTGCTTTCTCCTCCTACTCTGATTCCTCATCCTCTACCAGCTCCTCATCCGGTCAGCGTAACACCTTCACCACCAACTTCAGCACAGCCAGGGGTAAACAATAGCAGGCAGTTTTAAAACTTATCTGTTTGGGGGACAAACCCCACACCACGCAGGAGCTGTGGACGGACCTTGAACAACAGACCGATGAGTGGTTGGTGCCAGTGAGCCTCAAGCCCAGCCTGGTGGTGTGCGATAATGGGTGAAATCTCGTAGCAGCTCTGGGACTAGCCGGTTTGACGCACATCCCTTTTCTGGCGCATATGCTGAATTTGGTGGTGCAGAGGTTCCTTAAAACTGACCCAATATGTCAGAGCTGCTGAATAAAGTGCGTGCCTCTGTGCGCGCTTTCGGCGTTCTCACCCTGCTGCTGCTCGCCTGTCAGCGCTGCAGCGTAACTTCGGCCTTCCTGCTCACAGCCTCATATGCGATGTGCCCACAAGGTGGAACGCCACCTTGCAAATGCTGGCCAGACTGTGCGAGCAGCAGCAGGTGATAGTGAAGTTTCAGCTGCCTCCATAAGAGACCTGTGTTCCTTGTTGCGTTTTTTAGAGTACTCCATCAACATGGCCAGTGCCGATAAAACAGTTCTCAGCGTTACTATCACACTTCTATGCCTCCTTGAAAAAATGATGGAAGAGGATGTGGCACAGGAGGAGGAGGAAGAGGGATAATTTCATAGGGTTTCCAGCCAGTCATTCACAAGTGGCTCCAAGGGTGGGTTCCTGCCCCCAGAAACGCCAGGTACACAATTGTCCAGCCAGGGCACTGTTCTGGAGGATGACGAGGTAGAGGATGAGGAGGAGGATATGGAGGAGGAGGAACCGTGTTCACAGCAGGGTGGCACCAAAACCAGCTCATGGCCATCACTGGTGCGTGACTGGGGGGATACAGAGGACACAGATGATACACCTCCCACAGAGGACAGCTTTTCGTTGCATCTGGACAGCCTGGCACACATGAGCGATTACATGCTGCAGTGTCTCCGCAACGACCGCCGAGTTGCCCACATTCTAACTTGTGCTGATTACTGGATGGCCACGCTGATGGATCCCCATTACAAGGACCACATACCATCCTTATTTCCGTGGTCTGAGGGGGCGGAGTTGGCTGATATGAGGTCCCACAGAGTGATCCCCAGGCCCCAATACTTACCTCTTCTGCACCGCGACTATTCTTCCTTTCCAGGCCTCCGGCAGAAGTCGCACTCCTCTGTCTTCCCAGCCGGCGCTGCACTGTCATCTAACAGCGTGCAGCGTCAGGTCATAGTGCGCGCACTACGTCCTGACGCTGTACGGGCTCAGGACAGTGAAGCGTCGGCCGGGGAGAGTAAGTATATTAAAAAGGACGGGCGGCGGGCCGCGTGGAAACGAGGAGCACTGGGCGGCGGGCCCCGGGTACTACCGTACAGCACTACTGCATGGCGGGGCCAGGGGTCCACAGGCGGCCGGGCCCCCTGGAGTGTCGGGCCCGGTCGCAACTGCGACCCCTGTGTACACTGTATGTACGCCAGTGCGTGCGGTGATCCCTAAAATGTCCCCCTCAGATAACGTTGAAACCTACCTTGCGATGTTTGAAAAGGTGGCTGTGAGGGAGAAGTTACCCCGAGACCAGTGGGCTGAGGTTGTCGCTCTGTTCCTGGCATCTAGACCCCAGAAAGTGTTTTTTGATCTCCCCGATGATCAAGTGGCCGACTACCTGACCGTAAAAGGTGAGATCCTGGCAGTGAATGTATTGGTCCGGGCTCAGTGGGTGCGCCAGTGGGAATTTAACTCTGCTGATCCTGCCAGACCACAATATTATGACCTGCTACACTGGTTGCAGAAATGGCTGCAGCCTGACATATTGACTCCCACTGCTATGCTATGTGTTTTGGAGGGCTTTGCCGTACCCTCTCTAGCACTGGATCGGCCAGGTGTCTCCTGGTAATGTCTTAGAGAAGGTCGACCTGGTAGAGCACTATAAGGCCACCAGAAATCTGCAAGGGGGTTCTTTTGGGAGGGGGCCAGTCAAACCCCGGAAATCTCCACCCCAGACCCGGCGGCCAGTGCCAGCCAAACCGCCCGCAATGTATTCCCTGCAGACCCAGCCCCAGTGGTTTGCTGGCGGTGTCACGAGCCTGGACACATAAGGGCCAACAATCCCCATCGGGGTGAACCCATGTATACCAACTATGGCTACCGCCACTCACTGTATGCCAGGAAGCTATGTGCCACAGGTACCTTCGAGACTGTAGACAATAGCCACCTCTGTACTGTGTCCGCTAATCTGCCCACCAGAGCAAATCCCCACAATATGTATATTGATACTATTGATACTATACCTACCCTTTTAAATAAACATTTAAACAAACAGTCATTATAAAGACATACATGCTGCATATATGACAAATCCGTCTCTCTGAGAATTAACCCACTGGATACACAGGTGAATGCTGTCACTATACTTACCCATGGTCATATTATGTCCATTTTAATTCCACAGGAATCCTCGCTGACCTTATTTCCTTGTCCAAAGATGGTCTCCTGTCTACCACCCTGGGATATCCTAATATACATGATATTACCATAACATTAACTCCCTGCAACTATAATGCTTATTCTTATATACGATTATATATATACACGATTATGTTCTTTTCTGCGTTATGTCATCAAGCATCATTTGACAACCTTTTCTATTGGCCAGTGACTTAACTATCCGTTGTTTGTCTTGTCTGTCCTCCCAGCACGTATTCTAAGCTAGGGACTGCCGTCCAGTTGTCCCCTGTCATCAGGACTTGAGAGGCAAGTAGGCAGTGCCAGTCAGGAATGAGGGTGGAGCGCAGTGGTCACTATCCTCCCCCCTGTGTGTGTGTGTACGTGACCGTGACAAGGAGGTTGAGGAGGCAGTGGATGTGGCGGTGTAGGTGGAAGCGGCGGTGGAGGAGGAGGAGGTAGCCTACACTGCTTTTTGCTTTAAAATTGTATTTTATTTTTTGAAATTAGGGTACACCCCAAAACATTGGGAAATTTAACCTGTGATAACCCCCTCCAGTCATGCTAAACACACGTTCAGACAATACACCGGCTGCAAGGCAGGCCAGCACCTCCAAGGCGTAAAGGGCAAGCACAAGCCATGTGCCCAATTTGGAGACCCAGAAGTTGCAGGGGGCAGACCCATCAGTCAGTTCGTGTAGGCGTGTGCACACATACTGCCCCACCATGTCGCACGTCCCCGTGATGTTCACGATCCAATTGGATATCTGCTTTATCAACTTTTGCTGTTCTTTTCTGAGCCTACCATGTTAATCATGGTTAGCGGCGAATCAGGGTTCCACGCCGGAGAGGAAGCGTGAGAAAGGGATAGCACATCCAAGGGAAATCAATGGATGAAATTTAATTGTCATCAAGCGGAAATGTGGGAGAAGTTATTAAAACGGAACAATCGAAGGAAAGGAGGGGGTGCACGGCAATTGCCCACTCCCGAATCTGGGAGGTAGTGACGATAAATAACAATAGAGGACTCTTAAGATGCCATGTTATTGGAATGATTAATAAAAATTTATAGGGAATGTCACTAGGGTATTTAGGATTTTGAAACGTTAGACAGGAGAGGCCCTGCTGCTGCTTTGTTGACTCTAGATAACTTCTGCCTGATCGCACGTCACCGTGACGTCCACGATCCATTTGGATATCTTCTCTATCAACGTTCAATGTTCTTTTCTGAGCCTACCATGTTGATCACAGTTATCGACGAATCAGGGTTCCACCCCGGAGAGGGAGCATGAGAAAAAGAGACCACATCATTTTTTTAATTAAATATAATCGAGCGGAAAAGTGGGACAAATTATAGAAGCGCAAATGTGGGACAAGTTGTTAAAGGGGTTATCCCATCTTAGACAATGAGGGCCTATCGCTAGGATATTCCCCCATTGTCTCATAGGTGCGGGTCCCACCTCTGGGACCCACACCTACAAGGAGAACGGAGCCGGGGAGAGTTGTGGCTAGAGGACCCCGGGTTTCTCGGGGTCCGTCCACCACCAGGTGCATTGAAGTGAAAGGGAGCACACCGGGCATGCGCTGCCACCGCTCCCATTAATTTCTATGGGGCCGATGTAAATTTTCGGCGGCTCCATAGAAATGAATGGAGGGCGGCTGTGCATGCACAGTGCGCCCTCCTCAACTTTCTCCGCATTCAACTTGTAGGCACGGGTCCCAGAGGTGGGACCCGCACCTATCAGACAATGAGGGCATATCCTAGCGATATGCCCCCATTGTCTAAGATGGGATAACCCCTTTAAAGTTTAAGCATTGAATGAAAGGAGGGGGTGCGCATCAATTAAAGACACATTTTTAAAATTTAATTCCCTGTCACCTATGCAAAGCAGGGGTGTGTATAAGGCAAAATTGGTAAAATGTCACCTCACAATGTAACAGATGATTTTTAAAAATTTATGTCCCTATCACCTATGCAGAGCAGGGGTTTAATCATGGCAAAAATGGTCAAATGTCACCCAAGAATGTAACAGACAAATTACTGAAATGTTTTTACCTGTCTACTAGGTATAGCAGGGGTATATCACAGCCAAAAATTGGTGAATTTCACCTGAGAATGTAACAGACAAATTAGCGAAATTTGTTTACCTGTCTACTAGGTACAGCAGGGATATATCACACCCAAAAATTGGTGAATTTCTCCCGAATATGTAATAGACGAATTAATGAATTCTTTTTACCTGTCTACTAGGTATAGCAGTGGTATATCACACCCAAAAATTGGTGAATTTCACCCGAATATGTAACAGACAAATTAGTGAAATGTTACCTGTCTACTAGGTAGAGCAGGGGTATATCACACCCCAAAATTGGTGAATTTCACCCGAATATGTAATAGACAAATTAATTAATTTTTTTACCTGTCTACTAGGTATTGCAGTGGTATATCACACCCGAAAATTGGTGCTTTTCACCCCGGAAAATGTAACAGACAAATTAGTGAAATACATAAAATAAAATACGTAAAAATTTTAAAAAATAAACTTGATTTATGAGGTGGAGGTCCATATGGAGTAGGAGTTTGAGTAGACAGTGGACGTAGTGGTGTAGGTGGAAGCAGCTGTGGAGGAGGACGAGGTAGCCAACACTGGTTTTTGGTTTTAATTTAATTTAATTTTTTTATTTTAATTAGGGTACACTCCAAAACAGTGTGAAATATCCAAAATACAACAATGAGCAATTGCGCTGTAGTATAACAATGGCTGGTTAAGGCCGGCATACATGTCTATTCTGCACAAGGTATAGACAAGTCCTGTGGGATTCATTCCTGGTTCATTTTAATGAACGTGAGCTTGTCCACATTGGCTGTGAACAGGCGGCTGCGCTAGTCTGTGATAACGCCCCCCTGCCGAGCTAAACACACGTTCAGACAATACACTAGCTGCAAGACAGGCCAGCACCTCCAAGGCGTAAAGGGCAAGCTCAGGCCACGGGCCCAATTTGGTGACCCAGAAGTTGAAGGTGGCAGACCCATCATTCAGTACGTGTAGGCGTGTGCACACATACTGCTCCACCATGTTGCTGAAATGCTGCCTCCTGCTAAAACATTCCATATCAGCTGGTGGTGCTGGTTGTTGTGGCGTGCTGACAAAGCTTTTCCACATGTCGGCCATGCAAACCCTGCCTTCTGAGGTGCTGGTGGTGCCCCAACTGCGTTGGCGACCTCTTCCTCTGCCTTCGCCTTGTGCTTCCACTGTGCCCCCGCTGTCAGGTGGAAATACCACCAGCAGTGCGTCTACCAGTGTGTGCTTGTACTCGTGCATCTTATGAGTGAGGGATTTAAGTAAGGTACGTTGTCCTTGTAACGGGGATCCAGTAGCGTGGCCACCCAGTAATCAGCACAAGTTAGAATGTGGGCAATTCGCCGGTCATTTCGGAGACACTGCAGCATGTAATCGCTCATGTGTGCCAGGCTGCCCAGAGGCAATGAAAAACTGTTCTCTGTGGGAAATGTATCATCTGTGTCTTCTGTATCCCCCCCCCAGCCATGCACCAGTAATGGCCATGAGCTGGCTTGGGTGCCACCCTGCTGTGAACACGGTTCCTCCTCCTCCATCTCCTCCTCCTCATCCTTCACCTCGTCCTCCTCCAGAAGCTGGACAATTGTGTACTTGGCCTTTGTGGGTGCAGGAACCTACCCTCGGAGCCACTTGTGAATGACTGGCCGGAAACCCTTTGAAATGATACTTCTTCCTTCTCCTCCTCCTGTGCCACATCCTCTTCCATCATCGCCAGCAGCGTTTTTTCAAGGAGGCATAGAAGTGAAATAGTAACACTGAAAATGGCGTTATCGGCACTGGCCATGTTGGTGGAGTACTCGAAACAGTGCAACAAGGAACACAGGTCTCCCATGGAGGCCCAGTCATTGGTGGTGAAGTGGTGCTGTTCCGCAGAGCAACTCACCCGTGCGTGCTGCAGCTGAAACTCCACTATCACCTGCTACTGCTCGCACAGTCTGGCCAGCATGTGCAAGGTGGAGTTCCACCTTGTGGGCACATCGCATATGAGGCGGTGAGCGGGAAAGCCAAAGTTACGCTGCAGCGCTGACAGGCGAGCAGCAGCAGGGTGAGAACGCCAAAAGTGCGCACAGACGGCCCGCACTTTATGCAGCAGCTCTGACATATCGGGGTAATTTTAAGGAACCTCTGCACCACCAAATCCAGCACATGTGCCAGGCAAGGGATGTGCGTCAAACCGGCTAGTCCCAGAGCTGCTACGAGATCTCGCCCATTATCGCACACTACCAGGCCGGGCTTGAGGTTCACTGGCACCAACCACTCATCGGTCTGTTGTTCAAGGCCCGTCCACAGCTCTTTCGCAGTGTGGGGTTTGTCCCCCAAACAGATAACTTTTAAAACTACCTGCTGTCATTTACCCCTGGATGTGCTGAAGTTGGTGGTGAAGGTGTTACTCTGACCGGATGAGGAGCCTGTAGAGGATGAGGAAGCGGAGTAAGAGGAGGAAGCAATAGGAGGCAAACTGAAGCGCCCTGCAATCTTCGGTGGTGGAAGGACATGTGCCAAACTGCTATCCGCCTCATGCCCAGCCGCCACTGCATTTACCCAGTGTGCTGTTATGGAGATATAACGTCCCTGACAGTGCTTACTGGTCCACGGTGGTTAGGTGGACCTTGCCACAGATGGCGTTGCGCAGTACACACCTGATTTTGTCCCCCACTTGTTTGTGCAGGGAAGGGATGGCACGCCTGGAAAAGTAGTGGCGGCTGGGCACGACGTATTGTGGGACAGCCACCACCATTAGGCTTTTAAAACTCTCTGTCTCCACCAGACGGAATGACAGCATTTCAAAGGACAGTAATTTTGAAATGCTGGCATTCAGGGCCAGGGATCGCGGGAGGGTAGCGGGGTACTTCCTCTTCCGCTCCAGTGTTTGGGAGATGGAGAGCTGAACGCTTCCGTGGGACATTGTGGAGATGCTTGGTGACCCAGGTGGGGGTGTTGCTGGCAGATCCTCTGTTTGCGGGGTGGCAGGTGGCACTGTCACTCCAGAGGTGGATGAAGAGGCTGAGACTGCAGCAGAAGAGGAAGCAGGAGGAGCCAGAGACCTTTCTTGGTTTTTGAGGTGTCTACTCCACTGCAGCTCGTGCTTTGCACTTAGATGCCTGTTCATGCAAGTTGTGCTCAGATTGAGAACGTTTAGGCCTCGCTTCAGGCTCTGATTGCACAGCGTGCAAACCGCTCGTGTCTTGTCATCAGCACATTGTCTGAAGAACTGCTACGCCAGGGAATTCCTTGGAGCTGGCTTTGGTGTGCTCAGTACCTTCCTGTGGTGGGCAATAGCATGCGTACTATCTAGGGGACGGCCGCTCCACTTTTGCACCCTGGTCCCTCTTCTGCTGTGCTGGTGGCTCTGTGCGACCACCGCCTCTTCCTCCGAACTACACAGGTCACTCGCATGACCTTGATTCCATGTGGGGTCGAGGACCTCATCATCCTCCACATCATCTTCCACCCAGTCTTCACCCCTGTCCTCCTTGTCGGTCTGCACACTTTCGAAAGCCACAGCATTTGCCATTTGTGTTTCGTCATCATCCAAGACGTTCTGCGGTGGTCCTCCCATGTACTCATCTTGCAACATAAGTGGTTGGGCATCGGGTCTCTTCCACTTCTGGGGTAGGGCTAGGTGGATGGCCCTGGGAAACCCTGCTAGCAGAGTCATCAAAAATCTGAAGAGACTGCTGTATGACTTGGGGCTCAGACTGCTTGGCTGATTTGCAAGGGGGTGAGGTGAAAGACTGATCGACATCGGCTGCAGGTGCCAACTCTGATCTTTCAGCAGGAGACTGGTTGGCAGACAATGTGAAGGAACTGGAGGCACTGTCAGCAACCCAATCTACTATAGCCTATACTTGTTCTGGCCTCACCATTCGCAGAGCCGCATTAGGCCCGGCCAAATAACGCTGAAGGTTCTGTCTCCTACTCGCACCTGAGGAAGGTGTTTCACTTATGTGTGTAGCTGGCACAGATCCACCACGTCCTCTCCCTGCAATAGGAGCTCCACCAGCAGCACCACGACCGGGTCCACATCCCTTATTTGACGCTTTCCTCATATTTATCAAATTTAGGGGCGGAGCTAGCGCCGGCAGGAGATGGCTGCATGAGTGAATAGCTCCGTACACAAATCACCCTAACAAGCTTGGATTTAACGCCTGGAGATCCAACCATGGTCAAAATCGGAGAATCCAAGTCCAGTGACACCG
Source organism: Bufo bufo (assembly GCF_905171765.1). NCBI lineage: Eukaryota > Metazoa > Chordata > Amphibia > Anura > Bufonidae > Bufo > Bufo bufo. Next base: position 400,803,861 of record NC_053392.1, read on the forward strand.
CTGATCAACATAAAACCCCTGTTTGCAAAGGGGACATGGACAAATTTATCAAAAAAGCGGCCTCTGTTTATGTGGCGCGGGAAAGCAAGATGGCGCCGGCCTCACCACGCAATGCAGGCCGCCCACAGAAAGAACCGTCTGATTCGTCTCAAGAAACGGAGGTAGAGACAGACAACTTACCTATCTCAAGATCGTATCTCAAGGATGTCCTTACCTCCTCTCTAACAGCAGCGCTGGAGCCTCTGAGCACAGACCTTACAGCGATCAAGCAGGACGTCCGGCAAATCGGCACAAGAGTTGAGGCCCTAGAGGAATCGCAAGCGGCCCTGGTGAGTCACCAAATAGGGGTGACCAATAATCTGGTCCTCATACAAAGTAATCTAAACACCCTCTATTGTGCTCTTGAAGACCAAGAGAATCGCGGCAGGCGCAATAATTTGCGTTTTCGGAGGGTGCCGGAAACAACTGTCGCAAGCGATATCCCCCACGTCATCACTCAAATTTGCCTCTCCATCTTGGGCCCTGACTCTGCCCACGAAGTGTTAATTGAAAGAGCACACAGAGCTCTAAGACCCAAACCAGCCGCAACTATCACGGTTGGCGTGACTATCACATACGTGACACAGAGGGAGGGAACGAGGAAGGCCCTGCCCAAGTGAGAGGGAAGGTGGTGACCCCTGACTCACCTTGCAGCTGGCACCTGGCTGCCCTGACGTCCCTAGACGGGTTCCTCACCCGTATGCCGATCACGTGCCTAAAGCCCTGGCTTTCCCTAAGCTGAGCCCTAGATAGTGAACAGGGCGGTGGGAACACTAGTCCGCACCACTAGCTCTAAGGGAAAACACCAAGGGGAGGACAGACAACACAGACTCAACATATAATCCCAGGTGGGCGACAACAGGAGACAACAAAAAGCCCAACAGGGATCCGGAGGGTAGCACTCTGGAACGACAACCAGGATTCACAACTCCAGTGGGTCAGTATAGATGTCCAGGCAGGAAGCTCTATAACTGGCAACTAGAGAAGTGTGAGGGGAGAATATAAGGAGGTTGGGAGTGGCAGACAAGAAACAGCTGAGGAGGAGAAGCTACGGATCCCTGAGTGAGACAAAAAGGATAGCAAGGCAAACACAGAAAACAATCACTAAGAAACAACGTGATCTTTAGATATAGAGCGCGCAGCCACCCGCTGCGACTTCCTGACCCCGGGTATAACGGAGTCAGACGTGGCTCTTGATACCCTCGTGACAGTACCCCCCCTTTCACGAGGGGCCTCCGGACACTCAGGACCAGGTCTCTCCGGATGAGAGGCATGGAAAGCCTGAATTAACCTGTTGGCGTTTACCTCTGACGCTGGAACCCACATTCTTTCCTCGGGACCGTAACCCCTCCAATGCACCAGATACTGAAGAGAGCGGCGGACCCGACGAGAATCAACAATTCTGGCTATTTGAAACTCCAGATTACCAGCCACAATAACAGGAGGAGGTGGCAGCGGTGATGGTTCTAGAGATGGAACATACTTCTTGAGTAACGATTTATGGAAGACGTTATGGATCTTAAAAGTCTGAGGTAGCTCCAGGCGAAAAGCCACAGGGTTAATGACGGCTACTATTTTATAGGGACCAATGAACCTAGGGCCAGTTATAATATCACGGTCGGCGTGACTATCACATACGTGACACAGAGGGAGGGAACGAGGAAGGCCCTGCCCAAGTGAGAGGGAAGGTGGTGACCCCTGACTCACCTTGCGGCTGGCACCTGGCTGCCCTGACGTCCCTAGACGGGTTCCTCACCCGTACGCCGATCACGTGCCTAAAGCCCTGGCTTTCCCTAAGCTGAGCCCTAGATAGTGAACAGGGCGGTGGGAACACTAGTCCGCACCACTAGCTCTAAGGGAAAACACCAAGGGGAGGACAGACAACACAGACTCAACATATAATCCCAGGTGGGCGACAACAGGAGACAACAATAAGCCCAACAGGGATCCGGAGGGTAGCACTCTGGAACGACAACCAGGATTCACAACTCCAGTGGGTCAGTATAGATGTCCAGGCAGGAAGCTCTATAACTGGCAACTAGAGAAGAGTGAGGGGAGAATATAAGGAGGTTGGGAGTGGCAGACAAGAAACAGCTGAGGAGGAGAAGCTGCGGATCCCTGAGTGAGACAAAAAGGATAGCAAGGCAAACACAGAAAACAATCACTAAGAAACAACGTGATCTTTAGATATAGAGCGCGCAGCCACCCGCTGCGACTTCCTGACCCCGGGTATAACGGAGTCAGACGTGGCTCTTGATACCCTCGTGACAGCAACAGACCCACCAAGGGACATTATCTGTAGATTCTTAAGCTTCCAAGTTAAAGAAGCCATAATGATCAAAGCACGTTCTGCAGGAGAGATCTCTTGGGATGGATATAACATTACCATATATCAGGATCTTTCCCAATCCACACTAAAGAAGAGGAGATCTTTGAAGCCACTGACAGACTGGCTTAGATCACACAATATTCTATATAGATGGACATTTCCTTTTGGCCTGTCTTTCTTTCACGAAGGTCGCAGGATGAATATATCTACTTTCACAGACCTCAATCAAGTCTATGACCACCTCAACATTGAACCTATGAACATTCAAAACTGGGATCTTGTCCAGAACTTATCCTCCTTGCCGGATCTACCTATCCCGGTTCCATGGGAAAAGCAACGCACCCCAGGATCTACTAGGACCAGAAGGGATGTCTCACAGTCCACACCAAGAAGACTTCCTTTAGGAAGTCATATTACTCCCTCTCTCCAAGCTTTAACCCTTTCATCACTTTCTCTTCCTTCAACCTCCCATCCTTGTACCTTTACCTACTACTTAACCCCCTCATCCCCTCCTCCATTCCAACATCTATAATTATTATGCAATGTTTTGGATCTATACTTTAAAATAGGGTGATGTCTTTCACATATTTGAAATTCCCCCTCTAATTCACCAACGAGTCTTTTGCGCTCCGGCGCAAATATTCTCTTATATAAGTTTATTTTTATTTTTATGTTTAAGGTTTTATTATTCGTATTTGTTTCGCAGATACCTTTCATAATGTGACCTAGCCTTACCTCAGCCAAGACACTGTATACTTATGCTCCTACTACCAACGTACAAACCAATAGATACCTTATATCTTGTGTTTACTTCTTGCGTGGAGAAGCCTGAATCGCAGTGGTCCACCCTACAAATTAGAAAATTATGGCAGATCTCACTGTAGCTTCATTTAACGTTAGAGGCTTCAATGCCCCTTCTAAAAGGTGCCAAATTTTTTCACTTTTAAAAAAAAGAAATACCTCCATATTATTTTTACAAGAAACCCATTATAAGTTTAATCATTACCCAGACCTTTCCCACTCCAGCTTTCCTGTGTGGTTCCACTGCGGTTCGGACTCCTCCGCTTCCAAGGGGGTTAGCATCGGATTCAACAAAAACACATTTTTCCAATATGTTTCGCATATTCAGGATACAGAAGGAAGATACATAATGCTAAAAGGAACTATAGCTAACCATGTCTATACACTGATAAACATATACGCCCCTAATGTTAACCAGGCTTCTTGGTTTGATACTATCTGCCCAATCATAGAATCTTTCCAAGAAGGTACAGTTATCATGGGAGGAGACTTTAACGTTGCCCTAAATCCCCTTTTAGATTCCTCAACCAAAAAATCTGTCCTCTCACGGAAAAAACTTAACTTCATATGCAACAAACTTCACAACCTAAACCTGGTTGACACCTGGAGAACATTTAATCCCACTGAAAGGGACTACACCTTTTTTTCAAATGTGCATGGCTCATACCAAAGGTTAGATTACTATTTATTTCTAAACCACATCTTCAGTTATGCTCCAAAACCCATATAGACTCCATTCATTTATCCGATCACTCTCCAATATTTGTCACTATATCCATCCCCCAATTAGCTCCTAAAACAACTAACTGGAGACTCAATGAACAATTGATCTCCTCAAAAGAAAATAAAGATAAAATCCAGAAATCCCTCAACGATTTCTTTTCCCTAAATGCTCTCCCAGAAACCTCCCCCCACGTCCTATGGGACACCCACAAGGAATACATAAGGGGCCAACTCATCAGCCTAGGCGCCCATCTTAAAAAATTGAGAAAAGCCCGAATTGATGGCCTTCTATCTGAAATTAGGAAAATTGAAGCGATCCACAAAAAATCCCTCTCTGACCAACACCTCCCTAAACCCAACTCACTTTGCTCTGAACTTAAAAACAACTTAAACTCCATGTCGGCTAAATATTTTCTCAACTCCCAATTCAAATATTTTGCCCATGGTGACAAAGCGTCCAAGTTTGTCATGAATAGGATTAAAAAAAGGAGAAATCACAACTATATTTGTAAGATCCATAATAACAAAGGAGGAACAGTCACTATGTCCAAAGAAATAGCCTTCCAATTTCAAGCCTTCTACCAAGCCCTTTATAATATATTTATCAAATTTAGGATTTTGCCCAAAATGGGTGTTTTTTTAATAACAGAATAGAACAACGGTATCTAACGCGTGTATCTCACACTGACAGATGCAGCAAAGGCTGCCAAATTAAGTTTTTTGCCAAAAATAGGTGTTTTTTTAATAACAGAATAGAACAGCAGTATCTAATGCATGTATCTCACAATGACAGATGCAGCAAATGCTGCAATATTAAGTACTTTTTTCAAAATAGGTGTTTTTTAATAACAGAATAGAACAGTAGTATCTAACGCGTTCATCTCACACTGACAGATGCAGACAAGGCCGCAAATGTAGTATTTGGCCCAAAATTTTAGTTTTTTAATAACAGAATAGAACAGCAGTATCTAACGCTGTATCTCACACTGACAGATGCAGCAAAGGCTGCAAATTAAGTTTTTAGCCCAAAATAGGTGTTTTTTTAATAGCAGAATAGAACACCAGTATCTATCGCGTGTATCTCACAATGACAGATGCTGCAAAGGCTGCAATATTAAGTATTTTGCCCAAAATGGGTGTTTTTTTAAACCCAGATTATTATTGCTGTATTTCAAGCTTGTATCTCACAATGACAGATGCAGACAAGGCTGCAAATTGAGTATTTGGCCCAAAATGGGTGTTGTTTTAATAACAGAATATGACAGCAGTATATAACGCTTGAATTTCACACTGACGGATGCAGCAAGGGCTGTTAAATTTAGTATTTTGCCCAAAAAGGGTGTTTTTTTTAATAACAGAATATGACAGCAGTATCTAATGCTTGAATTTGAATCAGTACACAAGATCTCCTCATGTCCCTCTTCAAGCAGGTTTGGTGAGAGGGCCAAATTAAGGAATGGCGATGAAAAGAGCTCCTCGGAATATCCGAGTGTGGGATCAATTGTTTGCCAAGACTCTCCATGGTGTGAGGAAGGAGGATCAGGGTGAGGATTCTGTTGACCAGACTCTTGGCTACTGAGCCTGGATTTTGTGGAAGACAGGGCGGTGCTTAACCGACTGGAAGCATTATCTGCTGCAATCCAACCGACCACCTGGTCGCACTGGTGTGACTTCCTGCACCGCCCTGCAAACTGGGGCATGAAGCTAGGTATCGTGGATGAGTGTGTTTCTTGTGCTCTGGCAGCAGGCACAGTTTCACCGCGCCCAGGGCCACGGACATCAGCAGCACGGCCACTTCCCCGTCCCTTACTGCTCGCCAAGAGGATATTAAATGGTTTATATGCTTGCAAGTATGTCACATGTACAGAAGCGTAGGTTTTGTAAGTGTATGCGCAAATAAATTACACTGAATGTCACAAATATTTAGGCTGCGCAAACGTTATACAGGAGATGTAGCGCAGGTAATGTCGCTGTCAGCAGCAACCAAACAATTGCGCTGAATGTCCCAGATATTTAGGATGCGCAAATGTAACACAACAGATGTAGCAGAGGTTGTGTCACTGTCAGCAGCGGCCAAACAATTGTACGCAATTTAGCGCAGTTTGCGCTAATAATATATATTGCAGCCAGATAAAACAATAGTCCTTAAAAAGGACTTTTGGATTAGGCTGTGAACAGCTGAGTATACTAAACATGATTAATATTACTATATTAGATGATCCCATTCTTGTTAACCTAACGTAATAGGGTCCCAAAATGTAAACATAAACAGAGGGTACCGAATAACATTAACCCTTTACCCCCACAATGATAACGGAGCCTACACACTCCACTACCATCGAGATTTACAGTTACCATGTTCTGTTACTTACTTGGTTTGGTTTTGCTGTTGTATTTTCTCTTTTTGATTTTGACAGGTATTGGCTTGAAGGGTTGGAACATATAAAGATGTGGATAGACCCTTTTGGGGAACCGGACTCTTCACCTCTGGAGGCTGAGTATTGGGCTTTGACACCTAAGTCTAACAACATTGTGAGCTTAATGACAGCTATGCCTCATCCATTCTTTACAACAAAAAATGGCTCACCTACCTATAGCCTCATTCAATGTCAAAGGTTTCCATTCTCCTTCTAAATATAGTCAAATATTCTCCTACCTGAATAAAGAAAAATGCTCAATCATTTTACTTCAAGAGACACATTTTAGATTTGATAAATACCCAGCCCTATGTCACTCACTATTCTCACAGTGGTATCATTGCGGTTGTGGGTCCTCAGCCTCCAGGGGAATAAGCATTGGGATCCGAAAAGGTACCCCCTTCTCTTACATTTCCCACATTCAGGATGCAGAAGGAAGATTCATACTTCTTAAAGGGACCATCTCCAATCAGTTGTACACTTTCATTAACATATATGCACCCAATACCATCCAGATCACATGGCTGGATGAGACTTTGGAGACATTGCAAAGGCACAAGGAGGGTGTAGTCGTGCTGAAAGGAGACTTTAGTCTTACATTGGAACCTCATCTGGATTCCACATCTAAAAAAATCTGTGATTTCCGTTAAAGCTCTCAGCCATTTTAAGAAAAAACTAATGCATTGGGCAGTATTTGATATCTGGAGACTTCATAACCCTTCCACGTGCGACTATACCTTCTTCTCTGGTGTACATGGGTCATATCATAGAATCGATTACCTTTTTGTCTCAAAGGAGCATCTTCAGATTTGATATCAGGCCTTCATAGGCAATATATTCCTCTCAGACCACTCCCTGGTGTTTCTGACACCTTCAGCGCCAAACTTAGAACCCTACGCCTTCAGATGGTGCCTAAATGAGCAGCTCATAGCCACACAGGATCTAACCGATAAGGCACACAAACTCCTTGAAGAATTCTTCCTCATAAACTCCCAACCAGACACTCCCCCCCCAAATAGTGTGGGACGTCCACAAGGCTTATATGAGGGGTCAATTCATCTGTATGGACTCTAAACTTAAAAAAGAGCATACAGCATGAATAAATACGCTCCTCTCTCGGATACAACACCTAGAAACCCTAAATAAACAATTATTATTAGACTCCCACCTTCTGGAGCTCACCGAACAAAGAGCAGAACTAAAAAAACATACTGAATAAGGGTTCAGCTGAGTTCTACCTACATGCACAATTTAAATATTATGCCCATGGTGATAGAGCATCAAAATTCATGATGCAACGCATAAAGCAGAGAAAATCTCAAAACTACATACATAGGATAAAGGCCCCTGACGGGGAGATAGTATTTACGGCAACAGCTATCGCCACACAGTTTAAAAACTTTTACCACTCTCTACACTGCGTGCAGAATTATTAGGCAAATGAGTATTTTGACCACATCATCCTCTTTATGCATGTTGTCTTACTCCAAGCTGTATAGGCTCGAAAGCCTACTACCAATTAAGCATATTAGATGATGTGCATCTCTGTAATGAGAAGGGGTGTGGTCTAATGACATCAACACCCTATATCAGATGTGCATAATTATTAGGCAACTTCCTTTCCTTTGGCAAAATGGGTCAAAAGAAGGACTTGACAGGCTCAGAAAAGTCAAAAATAGTGAGATATCTTGCAGAGGGATGCAGCACTCTTAAAATTGCAAAGCTTCTGAAGCGTGATCATCGAACAATCAAGCGTTTCATTCAAAATAGTCAACAGGGTCGCAAGAAGCGTTAGGAAAAACCAAGGCGCAAAATAACTGCCCATGAACTGAGAAAAGTCAAGCGTGCAGCTGCCAAGATGCCACTTGCCACCAGTTTGGCCATATTTCAGAGCTGCAACATCACTGGAGTGCCCAAAAGCACAAGGTGTGCAATACTCAGAGACATGGCCAAGGTAAGAAAGGCTGAAAGACGACCACCACTGAACAAGACACACAAGCTGAAACATCAAGACTGGGCCAAGAAATATCTCAAGACTGATTTTTCTAAGGTTTTATGGACTGATGAAATGAGAGTGAGTCTTGATGGGCCAGATGGATGGGCCCGTGGCTGGATTGGTAAAGGGCAGAGAGCTCCAGTCCGACTCAGACGCCAGCAAGGTGGAGGTGGAGTACTGGTTTGGGCTGGTATCATCAAAGATGAGCTTGTGGGGCCTTTTCGGGTTGAGGATGGAGTCAAGCTCAACTCCCAGTCCTACTGCCAGTTTCTGGAAGACACCTTCTTCAAGCAGTGGTACAGGAAGAAGTCTGCATCCTTCAAGAAAAACATGATTTTCATGCAGGACAATGCTCCATCACACGCGTCTAAGTACTCCACAGCGTGGCTGGCAAGAAAGGGTATAAAAGAAGAAAATCTAATGACATGGCCTCCTTGTTCACCTGATCTGAACCCCATTGAGAACCTGTGGTCCATCATCAAATGTGAGATTTACAAGGAGGGAAAACAGTACACCTCTCTGAACAGTGTCTGGGAGGCTGTGGTTGCTGCTGCACGCAATGTTGATGGTGAACAGATCAAAACACTGACAGAATCCATGGATGGCAGGCTTTTGAGTGTCCTTGCAAAGAAAGGTGGCTATATTGGTCACTGATTTGTTTTTGTTTTGTTTTTGAATGTCAGAAATGTATATTTGTGAATGTTGAGATGTTATATTGGTTTCACTGGTAAAAAGAAATAATTGAAATGGGTATATATTTGTTTTTTGTTAAGTTGCCTAATAATTATGCACAGTAATAGTCACCTGCACACACAGATATCCCCCTAAAATAGCTAAAACTAAAACAAACTAAAAACTACTTCCAAAAATATTCAGCTTTGATATTAATGAGTTTTTTGGGTTCATTGAGAACATGGTTGTTGTTCAATAATAAAATTAATCCTCAAAAATACAACTTGCCTAATAATTCTGCACTCCCTGTATATAAAACTTAAAGGAAACCAAACTATCAGACCAGACTCATCAACCATCACATACTGAGGTTACATCCTTCTTACATTCCCTTTCCCTACCCAGATTAGATAACACCCAATCGCAAACCCTAAAAACCTGTTTACATTAGACGAACTAGAAAACGCTATCAAACAGCTCCCTACTGGAAAATGCCCTGGACCCGATGGTTTCCCTTCTTCCTACTATAGATCTTTCATAAAAACATTGGGTCCATACCTACTCGCACTATGTAATGAATCCCTGTCTGGTTCCCCAAGATCAGTAGGCATGACAAGGGCCCACATCTTCTTAATTCCCAAAGAGGGAACAGACAGCTCTCAATGTGCGAACTTCAGACCTATCTCCTTATTAAACCTAGATTTGAAAAATATTAGCCAAAATGCTAGCTAACCGATTGTCTTGGGTGTTACCAGAGCTAATACATGGAGACCAAGTAAACTTCGTACATGCAAGGGAGGGTAGATATAATACCTCTAGAGTCTTAAATGCCATTCAAAAAGACTCAAACGCCCCATGATCCTTCTCAGCACAGACGCTGAGAAGGCATTCGATAGAGTAAACTGGGACTTCCTGCATGCTGTGATGTCAACATTTGGGATCCCTGAGCAATTCATTTTAGCAGTCACATCACTCTACACTAATGCTTCAGCTTCTGTTAGAAATGGAACCAGACAGGGATGTCCCCTATCCCCATTGATATTTATACTAGTCATGGAATCCCTTCTCCAGGCCAGAAGAAAGGAAAAGATGATAAAAGGGGTCCAAATGGGTAAACAAGACCCTAAAACAGCAGCCTTTGCAGATGACTTATTAATAATGATCACCAACCCCGTACAAGCATTACCTCACATTTATTCCATCTTAGCTCAATTCAGTCTCTACTCCAACCTCAAAATAAATATGAGTAAATCCCATATCTTAAATATAGACATTCCTAACATAATCATACAAAGCTAAAAACTGATTCCCCCTTTAACTGGGATACCCCCCACATCACCTACTTGTGCATTAAAATAGGACCAGATCCCTCCACCCATTTTCACTTAAATTACATACCACTCCTGCACTCAATTCAAGAGCAACTAGACACCCTTAAAGGCACCTTACTATCTTATTTCGGCAGGAAAAATATACTCACAGCATTAATCCTTCCTAAATTAACCTACTTACAACAGGTCCTTCCCATACCTATTCCAAGATCCTATTACTTAAAAATAAAATGTTTATTACGCACATTTGTATGGGCAGGGAAAAGAGCACGCATTTCCTTCAACACATTAAGCAAACCTAAAGCCCTGCGCGGGATAGCGCTAGCAGACCCAGAGACATATGGAAATGCAGTACTCTTATCAAGAGTAGTAAAGTGGTTCATTGAGCTAAAATACGAATCTTGGGTGAATATGGAATGTACACAAATGGGTTAGCCTTTAACCAGCCTCCTGATCGGGGTCCCCCCTCTCCTGATTCCATCCGCTCACTCAATCCATTGATTAAAAGAACTCTAGAAGCGTGGAACTGGTTCCAATCTTCCCAGCATGCCTTCCCTCACCCCTCTCCCCTGACCCAGGTTAAAGATATCCTAGCTTTTGCACCTAAAGCCCTTTATGAGAGTCTTCCCTCTTCCATTAAGAACTCCCCACAGTTGGCTTTGACACTATTTGCCGAAAATGGGGACGTTCTAGGAAACGAGGATTTAAGGAGGATTTTCGCAGAATGTAAATTTGCGTTTCCCCTGGGGTCCTTCTTACACTCCTTTATAGCTAAACATGTCTCACTACAAGCATTACCAAGCCCACTGACATGGTTCGAGGGCCTGATTTCCAACCCTAACTCTAGAACTAAAGTAATATCCAAAATTTGCAAAAAAATATTAACACTGCCATCCATAGGCCAAAACTAGCCTTTGATGGTTTATGGGACAAAGACCTTGGAGTAACTCTCACCTCTGAGGAGATTCATAGACTCCTCTTAAAACCCCACAAAACATCCAGGTGCATACGCACACAAGAGAACAGTTATAAGACCCTGACTCGTTGGTATAAAACTCCAGACATCACAGCATTATACGGACCTGACAGAACCGACACGAGCTGGAGATGTCTGAAACACAGAGGTACCTTCTTCCATATCTGGTGTATATGTCCTAAGATCCAAACTTGGTGGTCAGGAATCTTTGCTATGTGTAACTGTCACAGGTGAAGTTACAGATAGCTGGAACTTATAAATAAACGACCGACTGGCTTGATCCCAAACTAAGGAGCATATAGATGAGCCCTATAAAACCCTAAGAGTTCTCCCTGACTGCTAAGCACATGCAAGGGTCTCAAAGGTAGACGATTGCATGCCCACGTACCTAATACTGTGTGACACCTGAAAACCCTATAATAGTGAGGGGACACGACCACCGGCTCCCTGCACTTAATACGGACGGAGTAAAGGTCACCTAGAATCAAGCCAGCAAGGAAACACAAATAAAGGAAAAAGACTTATCTGAGCAAACAGCAGCAGCAGCCTCCAGCAGTGAACACCTCATCCAGGAAGTAGTATAAACGGTAAAGTGAGGCAGTATGGGAGGGAATATAAATGAAGACAATTAGTCTAAATAATTGACACCTGTCAGAAGGAAAGGAGATGACAAAGTGAAACCAAAACAAAGAACGTCATACAAGAGGTAGAGAAGAACGTCTGCCAGACCTTCTCACAGAACTGGCGGTGACAAACACCTAGACACGCACAATAGCTCACAAATAAACACTTTATTTGGAGGAATAACATCAGTATTTTTGGATAATGTGATCATGAGGTATTAGAAAAATTTTCGGATCATATAAGCAAAATATTAAAGATGTTAATGTCAATTAATATTTTGTAGAAAATATCTTTAGTATTTATATGGAGTTTAAAATATGTGATGTCCAAAAAATCGCAGCCCGCAAGCCCACGTCAAGGGTCCTCATTCTCTTGCGAGTCCCTACACTCAACTACCACAATAAATTTAGATTATCTATCTAGAAAATAAAAAAAAACTAACGAGGCCAGAAGATATCAAAATCTGCCACGAATAGCGTCCCTCTGCCATGGCAAGGACCCCTCTGGGCTGTGAAAGTAGTCTGCATAGAGTTCCCGAACTGCAATGCCTGCAGTCCCAGGTCGTCTATGCAGGGTCCTTTCCAAACCCAAATCTGATGACGTAGGAAAATCTTCCATGTCAACAGAAGAGGAAGCCTCATTAATCCTGGTGAAGTTGTGTAGAACAACACAAGCTTGAATTGCCAGGGTAGCATTCTCCGGATCCATTTGTATGGATGACAAAAACACCCTCCGTATCCCGAAAGTGCACTCAACATATCGACGGGCACGAGTCAACCGGTAGTTAAAAATACGCCTCCTGACATCCAAACCACGCTTTGGGAAGGGCCACATAACATGGGGAGTCAATGCAAACCCTTCATCCGCCACGATGACAAATGGAGCCGGCGGACCTGCATATCCGGGCAGTTTTCAGGACTCGGGCAGGGCAAGCTGGTTGGCACAAAGCCGCTCACCCATTCTAGAAGCACTAAAGATGCGAGCATCCGCAGTGCTTCCATAGGCCCCGATATCAACCATTATAAACCGGTAGTTACTGTCAGCAACAGTCATCAGCACTACCGAAAAATATTGTTTATAATTGAAGAATCAGGACCCTGAGAAAGGAGACTTCTTCACACGGATGTGCTTGCCATCCATTGCCCCGATGCGGTTTGGAAACTGCGCAGAAATATTGAAGCCCTCAGCAATCCGAACCCAATCGTCTGCCTTGGGCTGTGGCATCACCGTCTCTCAGAGTTGCTGCCAGATGACATGGCAAGTGTGACGTACAATCCGAGAGATCGTCGAGGTTCCTAAAATGCAGGGATGCAAAAGAGTTCCCAGTTGCAAGGAATCTGTAGGAAAAAGAAAAAATAATAATATCAGTAAGCAGCAAATCAAAGGGAACATCCGATACATGATTCGCCTATAATGTTGTATACAAGACATGTTTTTAAACAATCTATATCCATTGTCGACTAAACAAAAAAATCTAATGTGATTTCGTGTGTATGAACCAAACACTACCAGCGATTGGGGTGTGGGCAGTACTACGACAACTAAGTTACAACAACTGTGTTTACACCCTTTACATGCAGAAGGTTATGGGCGACTTAAGAATGATGTGAACATTATGCATGATGATGACGTTAGCTGAACACAAATTGGAAACCTGCTTAAACGAAACGACGACCTTTAATATTGCCATGTTATGTGTCAGGGATTCAAGTAAAAAAAAAAGAACATAACAATGTTCGCAAAACATTATGGACAAAAAAAGGTTACTTCAGCAAACAGTAGCACATGTCTAACAGCAGCCATTTCCAGAAACATAGAAACATAGAATGTGCCGGCAGATAAGAACCATTTGGCCCATCTAGTCTGCCCAATATACTGAGTACTATGGATAGCCCCTGGCCCTATCTTATATGAAGGATGGCCTTATGCCTATCCCATGCATGCTTAAACTCCTTCACTGTAGTTGCAGCTACCACTTCTGCAGGAAGGCTATTCCATGCATCCACTACTCTCTCAGTAAAGTAATACTTCCTGATATTACTTTTAAACCTTTGCCCCTCTAATTTAAAACTATGTCCTCTTGTAGCAGTTTTTCTTCTTTTAAATATTCTCTCCTCTTTTACCTTGTTGATTCCCGTTATGTATTTAAAAGTTTCTATCATATCCCCTCTGTCTCGTCTTTCTTCCAAGCTATACATGTTAAGGTCCTTTAATCTATCCTGGTAAGTTTTATCCTGCAGTCCATGTACCAGTTTAGTAGCTCTTCTCTGAACTCTCTCCAAAGTATCAATATCCTTCTGGAGATATGGTCTCCAGTACTGAGCACAATACTCCAAATGAGGTCTCACTAGTGCTCTGTAGAGCGGCATGAGCACCTCCCTCTTTCTACTGGTAATTCCTTTCCCTATACACCCAAGCATTCTGCTAGCATTTCCTGCTGCTCTATGACATTGTCTGCCTACCTTTAAGTCTTCTGAAAGCAGTGCACATTACTGTTGAAACTATAAACTTAAAATATTGCTTACCTCAACGTGACTATGAGCCTTTCCTCAGGAGAAATGCTGCGCCTCATATTGGTGTCCATGAAGGTAAGGACAGTACGTAGAGACGACAGCAAACAATCAAATGTAGTCACTGACATCCGACAGAAGGAAAAAAACTTCTCAGGATGCAGGCGAAGATCTTGGTAGAGGGTATGAAAGTGTCCTTTCCCGTAGCGTTGTGAAACAATCGGATGGACCCAAAATCACTGCCTTCTACTAGGTTCCTTGTCCAACAAAAGAGTGCGCTGTCCCCATCGCCGAGAAACAAGCCAATGCAGTACGACCTCTTCCTCGGAGTCATCCGCCATGGTGAAACAGCAAAGACAAGCAACCAAAAGAACCTCTGTACCCTGTAAAGGACTACAGAAAATGGCCACCAAACCAAACTCAGGTGACCTGCATATATACCAGTATCTTGGGTGGAGATATTAAAATTTAATTTTTTCCCCCCTTTCTTGTTTTCTGACGGTCCGCCCAAAAAAACGGAAGACACACGGAAACACAACGGAAGCATGAGGCCTTAATCCGCAGATTACTGCTGGGGGTGCTGGCAGCGGGACATCTTGTAATTTGCTCATCTTTGGAGGATCCTTCTAACAAAAAGAGATTTTCCAAAGCGGACAACTCCTTAGTAACGTCCCTTTCTCCACTGAATTAGATTTCTTGCATGTCATAGTATGAAAACGTGTAATGCACGCTTAATATAAAACAAGCGGATGTGCACGAGTTATAAAGAGATAGATGGCAAAAGGTTTTTACTTTAGCTTTTTCTTTAAACTATTATTCAAATAAATTCTTGTGTATTCAGACATAGGGGAAAAAAATGTTCTTTCCCGTGCAAGTTATGGTACTGTATGTACATAGGAAAGCTCAAGGTACTAGCTATGTACATGAGTGACTTTACTGCATTAAAGAGTCTGGTAGTTGCTACCGAATGTTGTGCCTAAAGGCATTGCTGTTTTTATCACATTGTGTTTTGGGAACTGTTAATGGCTGTGCTGCATTACATGACATTGCAATACAGTACATTAAACAACATTAAATATGACCCTTGTGATAAAATACCATTAACAGAAGACAATTATATAAAGATTGAAATCAGACTTCTTATGAAATGTACAAAATATTCATATCAAGTTTGTTATATTTAAGTAGGATTAATTATGGAATACAATACTGATCATTGTGGTCTGGATGAAGAAAAAAAAATCCTGTACAAAAGGAAAGCTTTGATTTCAAAAACATTGATCTGCCCAATAATTCTTATATTTCCAGCAGGACAACAGTCATGATTACAAATGTCATGACCATTGTGCCAGACTTTTGAATCTCCAATACTGGCAGAAATGTGTGTTTTATTCATCTACAGTAACCCAGCTGACCTTCTAAATCTTAGCTGAGTAGGTTGCATTGGCTGTGATTCTGCTTGAGTAGCTTTTTGACACCTATACAGTTCTGCAGATAAGTTAGCGCTGTGGCAATATATGCAATATATTAAACTATAACTTTTAAAAAGTCTTTTACGTTCTTAGCAAATCATTTATGCTAGAATCACACACACATACCTTGTTATGTGGTTTGGGAAGCCAAAGCCAAGATTGGATGTAAAATTTAGAAAAACAAGGAAATAACAATGTCTTCTATCCGATTAGGCATTTGACAAAAAAAAAATCAGAATCAAAGGCAGTTGTCGGGATCTTAGTGTTGCTTAGGGGGAAAGTGTTTAGCTTCACTCAAACCTAAATGGGCTTTAAATTGGATACTAAAATATTATGTTGAATGTACCTTTAAATTACTAGTTCTTTCTTCAAAACATATACAGGGTGGGCCATTTATATGGATACACCTTAATAAAATGGGAATGGTTAGTGATATTAACTTCCTGCAGCCATTTTGAAGTCGGCCATTTTGAATCCAACTTTTGTTTTTTCAATATGAAGACGGTCATGTGACACATCAAACTTATTGGGAATTTCACAAGAAAAACAATGGTGTGCTTGGTTTTAACGTAACTTTATTTTTTCATGAGTTATTTACAAGTTTCTGACCACTTATAAAATGTGTTCAATGTGCTGCCCATTGTGTTGGATTGTCAATGCAACCCTCTTCTCCCACTCTTCACACACTGATAGCAACACTACAGGAGAAATGCTAGCACAGGCTTCCAGTATCCATAGTTTCAGGTGCTGCACATCTCGTATCTTCACAGCATAGACAATTGCCTTTAGATGACCCCAAAGATTAAAGTCTAAGGGGGTCAGATCGGGAGACCTTGGGGGCCATTCAACTGGCCCACGACGACCAATCCACTTTCCAGGAAACTGTTCATCTAGGAATGCTCGGACCTTACACCCATAATGTGGTGGTGCACCATCTTGCTAGAAAAACTCAGGGAACGTGCCAGCTTCAGTGCATAAAGAGGGAAACACATCATCATGTAGCAATTTCGCATATCCAGTGGCCTTGAGGTTTCCATTGATGAAGAATGGCCCCACTATCTTTGACAATGTTCTTTTTATTGAAAAGAAGCAGATAATTATTACACAAGCGACTTTCCGACATAGTGTCAATACAGGAATAGATGGACATTTCAGAGCCAGGGTGGATAGGCACATCCCCCAAACATGTCTAAGCAGTATGAATAGTGCAGTTAAACGTACAAGAGGCATGACCTGGAGCAAATATAATGTAATATAACATCTATACATTAGGCACTTGTGGATCATTGTGAGGACACACCTTGAATATACAGAAATGTGTACATGTATCAGTCACTTGGTTTACAGGGACACTTTATGCAATGGTGAACAGCAAGGCAACGGCCTTACGAAAACATACAAAACATAACTTAACTTATGTCTCTAAGCACATTTTGAGGAAGTATAGAATAATTTGGTGTTGGAGGTAAAGTGAAATAGTACAAGTTAGAAGGGTCAAAGGACCTTTATTAACCAGCTGTTGTATGTGACATGCGATATCGTAGCCATGGGTTCCACATTTTAGCATGTTTCTCATGCGTTCTAGTCTCCCAACTGGCTAGTTCCTCGAGGCGCTGTATATGATCAACCTTATTCAACCATTGGGAAAAGGTGGGGGGTTCTGCACTCAGCCACCTCTGAGGAATTATTAACCTAGCCGCTTGGATCAGTTGCGTTGCTAAACTATTCCTAGAAGGGGAAAGAGCTTTGGTGGGTAGCCATAGTAGGACTAACTCAGGGGACAGAGGTATCATCTTTTGTGTAATTGAGCTAATGGCTTTGGATACCATTTCCCAAAAAGGGTGTATCAGAGGGCAGGACCAAAAGATATGTGAAAGCGTTCCCACCCCGTCTTTACATCTCCAGCACTGGTCACTGGAACTAAGACCCCTAAGAAACATCTGTTTCGGTGTCATGTACCATTGGGTGAGTACTTTAAAAGAGTGCTCTTGTATCTTGACGCACCTGGAGAAGCCGTGCGAATGTGCATAGAGTCTGAGAACCTCCGTCTCAGTGAAAGACCTATCTAATTCTGACTCCCAGGTTTTCAGAAACAGGGGAGAGTCATTAGTTCGGGGTACATTAAGACCCAAGTAAAATAGGGAAATCAATCTACTGTGTGGCGAGCTGGAGGACAGAATTTTCTCGAACCATGTTTGATCCTGTTTATGAATCTGTTTATCTATTAGAATCTTACTAACTGCCTTAAAGTCAGCCAAGCCCAGGAAATTGCAGGACTGCATGGCTAGGTGACAGGGATGATCAGCTGATAAACTGCCTAGAGCAGCATCTAAATACTCCTTGGTGGTGAATTCTCTAAGGGAACTCCACGCTGGGGAAGTGTTAGCTAATGTAGGTCTTACTGCAAAGGGGGCTAAATCCGCTGGCGTACTTAGTGAGGGGCCGCCTAACAGGCCATGATCTTTGTTAAGTTGTTTAATTATCATACTTGTGCCCTTAAGTAGTGTATGGTTATGCAGAGATGTGGTAGTCAGACCCCACAATGCTGCTCTCTGTGATTGCGAGAGTTGGAGTGTCTCTAAGGCATTACCCAACGTTGAGCAGCTAGGAACATGTAGCTGCATCCAACGTCTAAGGTGTATTGCCCTATAGTATAGCTGAACATCTGGCAGTGCAAACCCACCCTGAGTCTTCCTCAGAATCAGTCTACTGTAAGCTATCCTAGCTCCCCTCCCCCCCCACAGGTAGGTAGAGAATAATCTCCGGATCTGTGTGAAAAAGGAGGAGGGAAGAAAGACAGGAAGCATCTGCATGACATATAATATCTTAGGTAACACAAAAGCCTTCAGCAGATTCTTTCTCCCCATCCAGGAGGTATAAGGGATGTGGAGGGATCCTAATAATCTTTGTATTTCAGTCAAAAGGGGGGTATAGTTTAGTTGGAAAATGTTCTCCAGTTTAGACGGGATATTAATACCCAGATAAGTGATGTGAGAAGTCTGCCACATAAAGGGAGTTGTAGTTTTGAGGGAGGATACACTCTTTGGTGGGGCTGTGATATTCATAACCTCTGATTTGGTGTAATTAACCTTGTAATTAGAGACTGTGCCAAATAGGTCGAATAGGGAGAGAAGATGCGGGAAGGCCTCGACCGGGTTGGACACCATCACCAAGAGGTCGTCCGCATAGGCGACATTAATATATTCAATTGTGTCTTTCTTGGCCCTAACCCCTCTTATACCAGGGTGGTCTCTGATGGCTTGGAGAAGTGTCTCCATCACTAAAATGTATAGAGCAGGAGATAATGGGCAACCTTGCCGGGTGCCATTATAGATGGGAAAGGAAGGTGAAAGGGTGCCATTTACTCTAATTTTAGCACTCGGGTTGGTGTAGAGAGTCATAATGGCTTTCTGAAATTGCTCAGGGATACCGAACCTCTGCAGTGTCCTCTCCATGAAGCTCCATTTTACCCGGTCGAAGGCCCTCTCCGCATCTATACTTAAAAAGGTCAGGGGGGTACCATGCTTCTTTGCCCACTGGATTGCCGTGACGACTCTGCAGGAGTTATGGTTCCCCTCTCTTCCTGGTACGAAGCCAGCTTGGTCAGGGTGGATCAATTTGGGAAGAAAGGAACTAAGGCGAGTAGCCAAAATTTTGGCCCAAACCTTTACGTCGACGTTCAAAAGAGATATGGGCCTGTAACTCCCGCAGAGCGTGTGGTCTTTCCCAGGTTTAGGCAGAATAGTCACAGTAGCTTCTAAAGATTGAGTAGGAAGATGTCCACCTGTAAGGAGAGAGTTACACCAATTCATGAGATGCGGAGATAAGATATCAGCAAATTTCTTGTAGTACCCTACCGGAAATCCATCCGGTCCTGGACATTTCCCCAAGGGCATTGATCTCAATACTTTCCCTATTTCTTCTTCAGTTACTGGGGCAATCAGTGAGGACCCCTCTTCTCTGCTGAGTTGGGGTAAATTTAGATGAGACAGAAAATCTTCCATCACGGAATTTACCACTGGGTCTGGACTAATAGAGCTTTTATCTAACCCGTAGAGATTTTGATAGAAATTCTTAAATTCCTTTGCTATATCTACAGTTCTATGCAGTAATGTACCATCCGAGGATTTTATACTGGGGATGAACATAGAGTCCTTCCGTTGTTTTATAAGCGATAACATCAGCTTTGAACCTCTGTCCCCATGAGAAAAAAACTGAAACTGCGCATATTGATACGCTTTGGCGTGGCATATGTTTAGATGGTCTTTCAGTTTCGTTCTCAGGAGGAGGAGTTCTTGCTGTATTTTCAATGCTTTAGACCTTTTATGAGTGGCTTCAAGATCTGAAATCTGTTTGAGTAAGGAGTGGAGCGTTTGCTGTCTCTCCCTTTTAATTTTACAACCCAGGGCTATGAGTTCTCCTCTCATGACAGATTTATGCGCCTCCCACACTGTAGTCTGAGAAACATCTGGTGTTAAATTTTCTTGAAAGTACCATGTCAATTTTTTTGATAGAGCCTCTACTGCCTCTCTTCTATCCAGTAAGGTTTCGTTAAGTCTCCATTGCCTACATTGGGGGGGTAAACTGGCAATATGTATAACCATTGACACAGGTGCATGATCAGATATTGTAATGGGGTCAATCGTTGACTGCTCCACCAAATCTAAGCATGAATTTGAGATCAGAAGGTAATCTAATCTTTTATATACCTTGTGTGAGGCAGAAAAAAAGGTATAATCCCTGTCTGCGGGGTGCGTCAAGCGCCAAGCATCAGTTAAGTTAGCATCAGCAATGTGGGAATTGATACAACCCAAGGTCTTCTGTGTTTGCTGGGTGGATCCATCCGAGGTGTCAATACTGGGATTTAGGGCCACATTAAGGTCTCCGCCTACAATACAGATCCCTTCGGCAAAGGCCTTGAGCACCTGCATTGTCTTAGAAATCCATGCTTTCTGACCCCTGTTGGGACTATAAAGACTCGCTAAGGTTACAGGCTGGGTGCCTATTACCCCTTTCACAAGGATGAATCTACCTTCAGCGTCTGTCTGAGTGGCTGACATCTTAAAGGGAACACGCTTCGCTATGGCAATGCCAACCCCTCTTTTGGCCTTTTCGAATGAACTAATGAACCAGCTATTAAAGTAACCCTTCTGAAGTACAGGAACATTCGTAGATCTAAAGTGCAGCTCTTGAAAAAAGCATATATCCGTGCGGTATTTCCGCAACAAGCGTATGACCTGTGATCTTTTTTGTGGGGTATTGAAACCCCTTACGTTAAAGGATGTACATTTAATCTGTGACATCGTTTATGAATATAGAGACCCTCCAACAACTGCCCAATATAACGTGCAATAGAGACTCAAAACTATAAATAACTGAACCCAGCCATTATTCCTTATAGAACTTAGGAACATGGCCACATAACAGAACTTGGAGTGGGTACATCTGACAACTCCTAACTAGTGTTGAGCGAACAATTCGAGCATAGTTCGGGTCCGTACCGAATTTTGGGGTGTTCGTGACACGGACCCGAACCCGAACTTTTTCGTAAAAGTTCGGGTTCGGGTTCGTCGTTCGGCATGTATTTTGGCACATTTTGAAAGGCTGCAAAGCAGCCAATCAACATGCATCATACTACTTGCCCTAAGATGCCATCGCAGCCATGCCTACTATTGGCAAGGCTGTGATTGGCCAAGTGCAGCATGTGACTCAGCCTCTTTATAAGCTTGTGCGCACGTCGGGACGTGCTCACTCCCGATGTGAATAGAACAGGGATAGACGCAGCTGATGCTAGGGCGAGAATAGGTAGGGATAATTGAATAACTGGAAGCAAATTTCTCTCCTCCACCTGTGATTCATCTGAACAACTGCAGCTGAGCTGCTTTTTTGATAGGGATTGGCTATTTTTAGAGTGGCCAGAGTGATTTTTCCATCCACATGTACCTGGGCTGACCGCCGGCCGCCATTTTGCGACTTGTAGTGCTGCAGCAGAAGCTGCCACAGTGTGCATTCCAAAGCTCCAAACAAGTCAGACATCTACACCTGGGATTCAGACCAATAGCGATTTAGCAGCACAGTCCAAGGCTATTTTTTTTAAAGGTTGTGCAGACCATTTTGTGGCACATGTTACTGGGCTGATAGGCGGCGGCCATCTTGGGACTAGTGCTGCAGCACAATCTCTCCCAACGTCCATTAATCACTTGTAATAGTGGTCTGTGCCATAGAAATCCTACATCAGGGACTTGGGTGTGCTTGTGTCACCCCTACTAATACCAGTCCACCTGTAATCCATACAGTGAAAAGCCATAAAGTATTCCAGTGAGGGAATTTTTTTTTTATTTAAAAAAGGCCAAGTTAGTTTATCTGGCGTTCAATATACTAGATACAGTTAGGCCTGCGTTTCATACATCTGGAATTAGCAAACTAATGTGCTGGGGTTGGGAAAACATATATGTACCCATACTAGAATCTGTCAAAGAAAGCGGTACTCACATATAACAGTCATTCCATCTGTAATCCATACAGTCAAAAGACTGAAAGTATTCCAGTGAGGGAATTTTTTTTATTTAAAAAAGGCCAAGTTAGTTTATCTGGCGTTCAATATACTAGATACAGTTAGGCCTGCGTTTCATACATCTGGAATTAGCAAACTAATGTGCTGGGGTTGGGAAAACATATATGTACCCATACTAGAATCTGTCAAAGAAAGCGGTACTCACATATAACAGTCATTCCATCTGTAATCCATACAGTCAAAAGACTGAAAGTATTCCAGTGAGGGAATTTTTTTTTTATTTAAAAAAGGCCAAGTTAGTTTATCTGGCGTTCAATATACTAGATACAGTTAGGCCTGCGTTTCATACATCTGGAATTAGCAAACTAATGTGCTGGGGTTGGGAAAACATATATGTACCCATACTAGAATCTGTCAAAGAAAGCGGGTACTCACATATAACAGTCATTCCATCTGTAATCCATACAGTCAAAAGACTGAAAGTATTCCAGTGAGGGAATTTTTTTTATTTAAAAAAGGCCAAGTTAGTTTATCTGGCGTTCAATATACTAGATACAGTTAGGCCTGCGTTTCATACATCTGGAATTAGCAAACTAATGTGTTGGGGTTGGGAAAACATATATGTACCCATACTAGAATCTGTCAAAGAAAGCGGTACTCACATATAACAGTCATTCCATCTGTAATCCATACAGTCAAAAGACTGAAAGTATTCCAGTGAGGGAATTTTTTTTTTATTTAAAAAAGGCCAAGTTAGTTTATCTGGCGTTCAATATACTAGATACAGTTAGGCCTGCGTTTCATACATCTGGAATTAGCAAACTAATGTGCTGGGGTTGGGAAAACATATATGTACCCATACTAGAATCTGTCAAAGAAAGCGGTACTCACATATAACAGTCATTCCATCTGTAATCCATACAGTCAAAAGACTGAAAGTATTCCAGTGAGGGAATTTTTTTTATTTAAAAAAGGCCAAGTTAGTTTATCTGGCGTTCAATATACTAGATACAGTTAGGCCTGCGTTTCATACATCTGGAATTAGCAAACTAATGTGCTGGGGTTGGGAAAACATATATGTACCCATACTAGAATCTGTCAAAGAAAGCGGTACTCACATATAACAGTCATTCCATCTGTAATCCATACAGTCAAAAGACTGAAAGTATTCCAGTGAGGGAATTTTTTTTTTATTTAAAAAAGGCCAAGTTAGTTTATCTGGCGTTCAATATACTAGATACAGTTAGGCCTGCGTTTCATACATCTGGAATTAGCAAACTAATGTGCTGGGGTTGGGAAAACATATATGTACCCATACTAGAATCTGTCAAAGAAAGCGGTACTCACATATAACAGTCATTCCATCTGTAATCCATACAGTCAAAAGACTGAAAGTATTCCAGTGAGGGAATTTTTTTTATTTAAAAAAGGCCAAGTTAGTTTATCTGGCGTTCAATATACTAGATACAGTTAGGCCTGCGTTTCATACATCTGGAATTAGCAAACTAATGTGCTGGGGTTGGGAAAACATATATGTACCCATACTAGAATCTGTCAAAGAAAGCGGTACTCACATATAACAGTCATTCCATCTGTAATCCATACAGTCAAAAGACTGAAAGTATTCCAGTGAGGGAATTTTTTTTATTTAAAAAAGGCCAAGTTAGTTTATCTGGCGTTCAATATACTAGATACAGTTAGGCCTGCGTTTCATACATCTGGAATTAGCAAACTAATGTGCTGGGGTTGGGAAAACATATATGTACCCATACTAGAATCTGTCAAAGAAAGCGGTACTCACATATAACAGTCATTCCATCTGTAATCCATACAGTCAAAAGACTGAAAGTATTCCAGTGAGGGGATTTTGCTTATAAAAAATAATATATTTCATTGTGGTGCGAGTTGAATCGCAACAATGAAGAAAAATACTATTAAGGGACGAGGACGCGGTCGTGGTGGTGTCCGTGGAGCCTCTGTTGCTGGTAGAGGACGTGGCCGTTCGGCCCCAGGCGCACACAGTAGGGAACGAACTCCCTCAACTAGCCGGCAGAATGTACCGCAATATCTCGTGGGGCCCAATGCCGCTCTTAGGATGGTAAGGCCTGAGCAGGTACAGGCATTAATCGATTGGGTGGCCGACAGTGCTTCCAGCACGTTCACCACATGGTCTTCCACCCAGTCTTCTGCGGAAAGCGCACAGGTGGCACCTGAAAACCAAGCCCATAAGTCTGTCACATCACCCCCAAGCATATCAGGGAAACAGTCTGAGCCACAAGTTATGCAGCAGTCTCTTCTTCTGTTTGAAGACTCTGCTTCCAGGGTTTCCCAGGGGCATCCACCTAGCCCTTCCCCAGTGGAGGAAGACATACCATGCACTGACGCACAACCACTTATGTCTCCAGATGAAGAGGACATGGGAATACCACCACAGCAGAGTCACCGACTCTCTGATGATGACGAAACACAGGTGCCCACTGCCGCGTCTTTTTGCAGTGTGCAGACTGAACAGGAGGAGGTCAGGGAGGGAGACTGGGTGGAAGACGATGCAGAGGACGATGAGGTCTTAGACCCCACATGGACTGAAGGTCGTGGCGATGACTTTCACAGTTCAGAGGAAGAGGTAGTGGTGAGACCGAGACAACAGCGAAGCCAAAGAGGGAGCAGGGGGCCAAAGCAGACGAGCCGCCGCCCCCAGAGTTCGCCTGCTACTGGACATCGCCAACAGGGACCCAGCCCCACAAAGGCAGCTTCAAAGAGTTCCCTGGCATGGCACTTCTTTAAACAATGTCCTACCGACAAGACCCGAGTGACTTGCACGCTCTGCCATCAGAGCCTGAGGCGAGGCATTAACGTTCTGAACCTCAGCACAACCTGCATGACCAGGCATCTACATGCAAAGCATGAACTGCACTGGGGTACACACCTTAAAAACCAGGCACTCGCTGAGGCTCCCCCTGCTCCCTCTACCGCTGCTGCCTCGGCTTCCGCCTCGAGAGGAATGTTGCCACCTGCCGAGCAGCAAACAGAGGATGTGCCACCGACACCACCACCACCGCCACCGTCAACTAGCGTCTCCACTATATCACACAGCAGCGTTCAGCTCTCAATATCTCAAACCTTAGAGAGGAAGCGCAAATTCCCCCCGAGTCACCCTCGAGCCCTTGGCCTGAACGCCAGCATTTCTAAACTGCTGGCCTTTGAAATGCTGTCATTCCGGCTGGTGGACACAGACAGCTTCAAACAGCTGATGGCCATGGCTGTCCCGCAGTATGTGGTTCCCAGCCGCCACTACTTCTCCAAGACAGCCGTGCCTTCCCTGCACATGCAAGTGTCCGATAAAATCAAGTGTGCACTGCGCAACGCCATTTGTGGCAAGGTCCACCTAACCACAGATACGTGGACCAGTAAGCACGGCCAGGGACGCTATATCTCACTAACTGCACACTGGATAAATGTAGTGGCGGCTGGGCCCCCGGCGGACAGTTCCTTGGCGCACGTCCTTCCGCCCCCTAGGATCGCAGGGCATCATTCTCCGCCTCCTGTAGCCTCCTCCTCCTACTCGGCTTCCTCCTCCACTGCTTCCACCAGCTCATCCGGTCAGCCACACACCTTCACCACCAACTTCAGCACAGCCCGGGGTAAACGTCAGCAGGCCATTCTGAAACTCATATGTTTGGGGGACAGGCCCCACACCGCACAGGAGTTGTGGCGGGGTATTGAACAACAGACCGACGAGTGGTTTCTGCCGGTGGGCCTCAAGCCAGGCCTGGTGGTATGCGATAATGGGCGAAATCTCGTGGCAGCTCTGGGACTAGCCGGTTTGACGCACATCCCTTGCCTGGCGCATGTGCTGAACTTGGTGGTGCAGAGGTTCATTCACCACTACCCCAACATGTCAGAGCTGCTGCATAAAGTGCGGGCCGTCTGTGCGCGCTTCCGCCGTTCACATCCTGCCGCTGCTCGCCTGTCTGCGCTACAGCGGAACTTCGGCCTTCCCGCTCACCGCCTCATATGCGACGTGCCCACCCGGTGGAACTCCACCTTGCACATGCTGGAGAGACTGTGCGAGCAGCAGCAGGCCATAGTGGAGTTTCAGCTGCAGCACGCTCGCGTCAGTCGTACTGCCGAACAGCACCACTTCACCACCAATGATTGGGCCTCCATGCGAGACCTGTGTGCCCTGCTGCGCTGTTTCGAGTACTCCACCAACATGGCCAGTGGCGATGACACTGTTATCAGCGTTACAATACCACTTCTATGTCTCCTTGAGAAAACACTTAGGGCAATGATGTTAGAGGAGGTGGCCCAGGTGGAGGAGGAGGAGGATGAGGGCTCGTTTCTAACACTTTCGGGCCAGTCTGTTCGAAGTGGCTCAGAGGGAGGTTTGTTTAAGCAGCAGAGGACAGGTTCACAAGTCGCCAGCCAAGGCACTGTACTGGAGGACGAGGAGGAGGAGGAGGTGGAGGGGGACGAGGATGACGCAAGTTCACAGCGGGGTGGCAGCCCAGGCCCATCACTGGTGCGTGGCTGGGGGGATACGGTGGACGATGACGATACGCCTCCCACAGAGGACAGCTTGTCCTTACCCATGGGTAGCCTGGCCCACATGAGCGAATATATGCTCCAATGCCTGCGCAACGACAGCAGAGTTGCCCACGTTTTAACGTGTGCAGACTACTGGGTGGCCACCCTGCTGGATCCCCGGTATAAAGACAATGTGCCCACTTTAATTCCTGAACTGGAGCGCGACCGTAAGATGCGCGAGTACAAGCGCACGCTGATAGAGGCGCTCTTGAGAGCATTCCCACATGTCACAGGGGAACAGGTGGAAGGTGAAGGCAGAGGAGTGGCAAGAGGTCGCCAACGCAGCTGTGTCACGGCCAGCTCATCTGAGGGCAGGGTTAGCATGGCAGAAATGTGGAAAAGTTTTGTCTCCACGCCACAGCTATCTGCACCGACACCTGATACGGAACGTGTTAGCAGGAGGCAGCATTTCACTAACATGGTTGAACAGTATGTCTGCACACCCCTCCACATCCTGACGGATGGTTCGGCCCCATTCAACTACTGGGTTTCGAAATTGTCCACGTGGCCAGAGTTAGCATGTTATGCCTTGGAGGTGCTTTCCTGCCCGGCGGCCAGCGTTTTATCTGAACGCGTATTCAGCACGGCAGGGGGCGTCATTACTGACAAGCGCAGCCGCCTGTCCACAGCCAACGTGGACAAGCTGACCTTCATAAAGATGAACCAGGCATGGATCCCACAGGACCTGTCCCTCCCTTGTGCAGAGTAGTCCTTATTAACTGCCTAAAACATGTCTTGTTGTGCTACGGGCCACTTCTTTATTTGATACAAATTTTATGAAACCCACAGTTGAATGAAACTCTTCTCTGTCTGGGCGCCGGGGCCTAACCAGATGAAAGTGGCCGGTTAAACTAACGGGTGACATGAAGCCATAACCTCTGCCATGCTACCTCTGTCTTCTGTCTGGGTGCTGAGGCCTAAGTCAAATAAAGCGGTCTTCTGCTGTGCTGGGGGATATGAAGCTAATCTCTGACCTCTCTCCTCTGTCTGGGTCCAAAGGCCTAAATCACTGAAAGAGGCCTTCTCCTGTGGTGTGTGATATGATGCCAGAATATGTGCTGTGGGGCCTCTCTCCTCTTCCTGGGTGCAGGGGTCAAATAAACTAAATTGTGGCCTACTCCTGTGGTGGTTGATATGATGCCTGATTCTCTGATGTGGAACCTCTCTCCTCTGTTTGGGTGAAGGGGTCAAAGTAACTAAATGGTGGCTTCTCCTGTGGTGGCTGATATGATGCCAGAATATGTGCTGTGGTGCCTCTCTCCTCTTCCTGGGTGCAGGGGTCAAAGTAACTAAATGGTGGCTTCTCCTGTGGTGGCTGATATGATGCCAGAATATGTGCTGTGGGGCCTCTCTCCTCTTCCTGGGTGCAGGGGTCAAAGTAACTCAATGGTGGCTTCTCCTGTGGTGGCTGATATGATGCCAGAATATGTGCTGTGGTGCCTCTCTCCTCTGTCTGGGTCCAAAGGCCTAAATCACTGAAAGAGGCCTTCTCCTGTGGTGTGTGATATGATGCCTGAATATGTGCTGTGGTGCCTCTCTCCTCTTCCTGGGTGCGGGGGTCAAAGTAACTCAATGGTGGCTTCTCCTGTGGTGGCTGATATGATGCCAGAATATGTGCTGTGGGGCCTCTCTCCTCTTCCTGGGTGCAGGGGTCAAAGTAACTCAATGGTGGCTTCTCCTGTGGTGGCTGATATGATGCCAGAATATGTGCTGTGGTGCCTCTCTCCTCTGTCTGGGTCCAAAGGTCTAAATCACTGAAAGAGGCCTTCTCCTGTGGTGTGTGATATGATGCCTGAATATGTGCTGTGGTGCCTCTCTCCTCTTCCTGGGTGCGGGGGTCAAAGTAACTCAATGGTGGCTTCTCCTGTGGTGGCTGATATGATGCCAGAATATGTGCTGTGGTGCCTCTCTCCTCTTCCTGGGTGCGGGGGTCAAAGTAACTCAATGGTGGCTTCTCCTGTGGTGGCTGATATGATGCCAGAATATGTGCTGTTGGGCCTCTCTCCTCTTCCTGGGTGCAGGGGTCAAAGTAACTCAATGGTGGCTTCTCCTGTGGTGGTTAGTATGATGCCAGAATATGTGCTGTGGGGCCTCTCTCCTCTTCCTGGGTGCAGGGGTCAAAGTAACTCAATGGTGGCTTCTCCTGTGGTGGCTGATATGATGCCAGAATATGTGCTGTGGTGCCTCTCTCCTCTTCCTGGGTGCGGGGGTCAAAGTAACTCAATGGTGGCTTCTCCTGTGGTGGCTGATATGATGCCAGAATATGTGCTGTGGGGCCTCTCTCCTCTTCCTGGGTGCAGGGGTCAAAGTAACTCAATGGTGGCTTCTCCTGTGCTGATTGATATAAAGCTGATGGTTGTGCCATCTGACATGGTTGCCAGGGTCTGATTCAATGGGGGCCTACTCCTGTGGTGGGTGATCTAAATGCCTGATTCTCTGCTGTGAAACCTCTCTCCTCCGTCTGGGTGTAGGGGTCAAAGTCTTTCAAAGTCGCCTTCTCCTGTGCTGATTGATATGAAGCTGATGGTTGTGCCATCTGACATGGTTGCCGGGGTCCCATTAAATTGTGGCCTACTCCTGTGGTGGTTGATATGATGCCTGCTTCTCTGATGTGGAACCTCTCTCCTCTGTTTGGGTGAAGGGGTCAAAGTAACTAAATGGTGGCTTCTCCTGTGGTGGCTGATATGATGCCAGAATATGTGCTGTGGGGCCTCTCTCCTCTTCCTGGGTGCAGGGGTCAAAGTAACTCAATGGTGGCTTCTCCTGTGGTGGCTGATATGATGCCAGAATATGTGCTGTGGTGCCTCTCTCCTCTTCCTGGGTGCGGGGGTCAAAGTAACTCAATGGTGGCTTCTCCTGTGGTGGCTGATATGATGCCAGAATATGTGCTGTGGTGCCTCTCTCCTCTTCCTGGGTGCGGGGGTCAAAGTAACTCAATGGTGGCTTCTCCTGTGGTGGCTGATATGATGCCAGAATATGTGCTGTGGTGCCTCTCTCCTCTTCCTGGGTGCAGGGGTCAAAGTAACTAAATGGTGGCTTCTCCTGTGGTGGTTGATATGATGCCTGATTCTCTGCTGTGAAACCTCTCTCCTCCATCTGGGTGTAGGGGTCAAAGTCTTTCAAAGTCGCCTTCTCCTGTGCTGATTGATATAAAGCTGATGGTTGTGCCATCTGACATGGTTGCCAGGGTCTGATTCAATGGGGGCCTACTCCTGTGGTGGGTGATCTAAATGCCTGATTCTCTGCTGTGAAACCTCTCTCCTCCGTCTGGGTGTAGGGGTCAAAGTCTTTCAAAGTCGCCTTCTCCTGTGCTGATTGATATGAAGCTGATGGTTGTGCCATCTGACATGGTTGCCGGGGTCCCATTAAATTGGGGCCTACTCCTGTGGTGGGTGATCTAAATGCCTGATTCTCTGCTTTGAAACCTCTCTCCTCCGTCCGGGTGTAGGGGTCAAAGTCTGTCAAAGTCGCCTTCTCCTGTGCTGATTGATATAAAGCTTATGCTTGTGCCATCTGACATGGTTGCCGGGGTCTGATTCAATGGTGGCCTACTCCTGTGGTGGGTGATCTAAATGCCTGATTCTCTGCTGTGTAACCTCTCTCCTCCGTCTGGGTGTAGGGGTCAAAGTAACTAAATGGTGGCCTACTCCTGTGGTGGGTGATATGATGCCTGGTTCTCTGCTGTGGGACCTCTCTCCTTTGTCTGGGTGCTGTGGTCAAAATAATAGTAAGTGACCTTCTCCATTGGTGGGTGACTTGAAGCCTGATTCTGTGCTATGGGACCTCACTCCAATTAATATTGTTTAATTTTTATTTATTTTATGTTAACTCATCATTTCCCTATCTACATTTGTTTGCAGGGGATTTAACTACATTTTGCTGCCTTTTGCAGCCCTCTAGCCCTTTCCGGGTGTGTTTTACAGCCTTTTTAGTGCCCAAAAGTTCGGGTCCCCATTGACTTCTATGGGGTTCGGGTTCGGGATGAAGTTCGGGTCGAGTTCGGATCCCGAACCCGAACATTTTTCGAAAGTTCGGCCGAACTCGTCGAACCCGAACATCCAGGTGTTCGCTCAACTCTACTCCTAACAAGGAGCATACAGTCAGTATGCCGCCCACCCAGTTAATGCGCTGACACCAGGACTGCGCTAGTATACCCCTGATGTATAGCATGTGGGGGGGACCCGACGGTCTTGAACCGAACATGGGAAACTAGCAGATCCAGCTAACCTGGTGCAGTACAATTAAATATCTGGATATCAACCCATTATAAGAAACATGTAAATATGTTAATTACATAATAATATGGGGACTTGTAGTACCGGAGCATGGCATAAGCCTGAATATCCGATTAAGCTCATATAACCTTGACAATACAGCAAATATATAAAACATATAACATATGAATATTTGCAGGGCTGGCAAAACAGAAGAAAGATATTCGTAACAGTCCAAGCTCATTACTCACTGCTCGAATTAGTATGACTCTAGGGCTCACTTCTATGCCTTGAGAATCAAGTGTCCCTGGTTCTGGGGCCCATCTTCCTCTTTGGTAAGGCTTTGGTCCACTTCTGTACCCCCGGCAGGTCCGGCAGTGGGATCCCGATCTCGGACGATGGCAGCCATGATGGGATGTCTAACGGGTCGGTCTGAAGTAACTCCCACGCTGCAGCTAGATCTCCTGGAACCCGGATGGTGCATCTTCTGCCCCCGACCGCAAACGTAAGACCAAACGGAAATAACCATTTATATGGGGTCTTGATATGGCGCAGGTGCTCCGTCAGGGGTCGGAGGGCTCTCCTTTTGATCAGCGTCGTTGGCGCCAGATCCTGAAACAACAGGATAGTAGCACCCTCATAGGTGAGATTCTTCTTCTCTCTGGCCGCTCTCAGTATAGCAGCCGTATCTGTATACTTTAGCAGGCCGCAGATGACATCTCTGGGGTTTTCGCCTTCCCTTGGCTTTGGTCTGAGCGACCGGTGGATGCGCTCTATCTCAATGCCGTCAGCGCTCTCTGATCCCAGGAGGCTGGTGAAGATGGCGGCCGCTGCTTCAGGTAACTCCTCATGCTGCAGCTGCTCCGGGAGGCCGCGCAGCCGGATATTTTTCCGCCTGCTGCGGTTCTCTTGGTCTTCAATAAGAGAGAAGGCATTATCTAGTGAGTCCATGCAAGCTGCTGTGTTATTTCCTAGAGCGCGGGCAATAGAAATTATGGCTGCTTGGTTCCCCTCCAGCGTCTCCACTCGGTGCCCTATTTGTTTGATATCTGTTTTAATCTCATGGAGATCATGAAGTACTGGGGCAATCGCCGCTGAGAGAGCTTGTTGGAGGAATTTCTGTGAGATAGGGGCTCTGCCTGCTGGCTGTGGCCCATCTTCTAGCTCGCCGGCGACACTTTCAGTTTCTTGTGACCATTCGTCTGTTTCACGCGGCGCCATCTTAGCCGCCTCACACACAGCACCGGAGGTCTTCTTTTGCAGGTACTTCTCCATATCTGAGGACCCTCTAACCGGTTTCGGAGAGTCGGTTTTATCTGTAGGGAAGTATTTGCCAACTTTCCCCATAATTTATTGGGTTATGGTGCGATATAAACCAGGATGCTGGATTGCATGTAGAGGAGCTTCTCTTACATGCGTCTGCTCAGGTCAGCAGTCAGACTCCGCCCATGGCCCCACTATCTTTGTACCCCATATACCACACCATACCATAAATTTTTTGTTCCAACAGTCTTGGAGGGATCTATCCAATGTGGGTTAGTGTCAGACCAATAGCGGTGGTTTTGTTTGTTAACTTCACCATTCACATAAAAGTTTGCCTCATCACTGAACAAAATCTTCTGCGTATACTGTGTCACGACTGTGACTGATCCAGACAGGTCTGGGAGGAGAAGGTCGCAGCGACTTGCTACTCGCGATAGCTTGTGAGTTTGCTCCATGGTTCAGGGTATGCCATCCCGGTTTTGCCTTGTGAACCTTTTTGTCCTGACTGGGAGTTTGTAGGCATCCTTCTCAGGTGAGTCCTGTCTGCCACTCCCAGCTACTATATTAGTTTCAGTTTCACTTGCAGTCATTGCCAGATATAGTCCTTACTTCCAGTTCTATTCTGACCTTTGAAGGAGATCGTTTGATGGTGTTGCTGTGGAGCTCTTGTCCGGCGTGGACTGTCGTGATTGGGATCGCCTTCTCTGCTCGTGACTGGATAAGTCTATCTCTGCTATAGTTTGTTTGTTGCTGTCTTCCCCTGCTGTTCTCCTAGACATGAGTGATGGTGACTAGTGCTCCCATCAGCCTTTCCCCACTCTAGGCTTGTTAGGGTGACTGAGGGTTTAGGCATCCTGCTCGCCGCACGGGTTCGCACCCCGTCTAGGGTATCAGGGCAGACAGGTGCCAGCTTAGGGTTAGTCAGGGGTGGCCATACTATTCCCATCCGTAGATAAGGGTCCCCCTTCCCCTCCGTCTGGTGCGACACGACTGCTGCTGGGATAGCGGTCGTGACAGTATATCTGGCCTTTTAAAAAAAAAAAAATGACATTTCTTTTTTTTTTTTTTTTTGCTTGCTGTTTTGCATTGTATTTTTCTGTTCCACTATGGATCCGGTTACGGTTTTGGCGAAACAATTACAGGGATTATCCCTTGAAGTTGCAGGATTAAAAGCAAGAGTGCTGCAGCAGCAGCAGCCATCCTTGGGTTCCACCGTTGCTACGGGAAACCAAGGTACTCCTGAGCCAAAAGTGGCTTTACCTGATAGGTTCTCAGGAGGTAAAGACCAATTTATAACCTTCAGAGAAGCTTGCAAATTGTTCTTCAGGTTACGCCCTAGATCCTCCGGCGGTGAGGAACAACGGGTGGGCATTGTAATTTCTCTCCTGCAAGGAGATCCGCAGGCTTGGGCTTTCTCCCTACCATCAGACTCTCTGGCCTTACGATCAGTGGAGGAGTTTTTTGAAGCCCTGGGTCTCGTATATGATGACCCGGACAGGGTCTCACTGGCTGAGTCTAAGCTACGTAGACTTCGGCAAGAGAACCGGTCTGCTGAACTATATTGTTCCGAATTCCGTAGGTGGGCTACTGATACGTTATGGAACGACTCGGCCCTTAGGAGTCAGTTCTGCCAGGGGTTGTCTGAAAAATTAAAAGACGCGCTGGCGGTATACGAGGTCCCTGGGTCTCTGGAGGCTGCTATGTCTCTGTCCATAAGAATCGACAGACGACTCAGGGAGAGACTATTAAATTTTACGGAGGCCTCTATAGGGCAGGGATCGGTTTGTTATGATCCAGTCGAACCAATGCAAATAGGGGGCGCCACTAGACGGGTGAATCCTCCTAAGTTCCGCCGTAGGTCAGAGGTTTGTTTTCGTTGTGGGGGGAGGGGTCATTTTGTAAAGGTTTGTCCCTCAGAACCCAAGAGACCACAAACAAAGGAGCCGCCGGAAAACTAGAGTCCCCAGATTGTGCGGAGGATAACAGTCTGGGCGTATTCGTTTCCTCCATACGCATGTCTCCGTTTTTGTTGTCCGCTACGCTTTTGTTGTGATATATCTTGATGACATCCTGGTCTATTCCCCGGATCTGGATACACATAAGATCCATGTGAGACAAGTGCTGCAGATATTAAGGGCCAACAAATTGTTTGCTAAGTTAGAAAAATGTGTGTTCGCCGTAAAAGAACTGCCATTTCTGGGGTATGTGTTGTCAGATTCAGGTTTCCGCATGGATCCAGAGAAAGTCTGGGCGATTATAGACTGGGATCTGCCTGAGAACCTGAAGGCATTGCAACGCTTCCTGGGGTTTGCCAATTTTTATAGAAAATTTATAAAGAACTATTCCTTGGTGGTCAAACCACTGACGGACATGACCCGAAAGGGATCCGATTTTTCCAAATGGTCACATGCAGCCTAAACTGCCTTTGCATCTCTGAAGGAGAGATTCTTGTTATTGTAGAGGTTGATGCATCAGAGGTGGGGGTGGGAGCGGTACTATCTCAGGGCCCGTCCCCTGGTGAATGGCGTCCGTGTGCTTTCTTTTCGAAGAAATTGTCTACTGCAGAAAGGAACTATGATATTGGCAACAGGGAACTTTTGGCAATTAAGTTGGCTTTTGAGGAGTGGCGTCATTTTTTGGAGGGGGCGGTTCATCCCGTCACGGTGATTACTGATCACAAAAACGTATTATATCTGGAGTCAGCTAAACGTCTCACCCCTAGACAGGCTCGGTGGTCGTTATTTTTTTACTAGGTTTAATTTTGTAATAACCTATCGCCCGGGGGCAAAAAATACTAAGGCGGATGCATTGTCTCAAAGTTTTCCTGGAGGGGGTGATGTTGAGGTACCAGAGCCCATTTTGCAAAAGGGGGTGGTGGTCTCTGCATTACACTCAGGTTTAGAGGGGAGGGTGTTGGAAGCTCAGGGGGACGCCCCGGCCTCCTGCCCCTCGGGTAAACTATTTGTGCCAGAAAATTTACGCCTGGAGATACTAAAAGAACACCATAACTGCACACTGGCAGGACACCCAGGTAGTAGGGCAACCTCTGAATTAGTGTCTCGTCGGTTCTGGTGGCCTAAGTGGCGCCAGGAGGTGTTGAATTTTGTGTCTGCATGTGCTACCTGTGCTCGTTCTAAGGTAGATCATACTCGTCCGGCAGGGCGTCTTTTACCTCTAGCCATCCCCAACAGGCCTTGGATGCACCTATCAATGGATTTCATTACGGATCTACCAGTATCAGCGGGGAAAACTGTTATTCTTGTAGTTGTTGACAGATTCAGTAAAATGGTGCACTTTATTGCTCTTGCCGCATTGCCTAATTCTAATGCTCAGGTTTTTATTGACCACATCGTGAAGCTTCACGGGGTCCCTTCCGATATTGTTTCGGATCGTGGTACCCAATTCGTTTCTAAATTTTGGAAAGCTTTTTGTTCTCGTTTAGGGGTTCATCTGTCGTTTTCTTCATCTTTCCATCCACAGTCCAACGGTCAGACTGAACGTACCAATCAAAACCTAGAGACATATTTGAGATGCTTTGTTTCCGAAAATCAGGAGGAATGGTCATCTTATTTACCGTTAGCCGAGTTTGCCATTAATAATCGTCGTCAAGAATCCACCGATAAGTCACCATTTTTTGGTGCGTATGGTTTCCATCCTCAGTTTTGTACGTTTAGTGAGGGGGGGCCGTCTGGGATTCCCGAGGAGGAACGATTTGCGTCTTCACTTTCTTCAGTGTGACAGAGTGTGCAAGAAAGTTTGAAGAGAATGGGTGGTAGATACAAACGTGTGGCTGATAGGAGGCGCTCTGAAGGTCCGGACCTTGGGGTGAATGACTTGGTGTGGTTGTCTACCAGAAATATCAAGTTGAAGGTTCCCTCATGGAAATTAGGTCCGAGATTTATTGGTCCTTATAGGGTAATTAAGATCATTAACCCGGTGGCTTTTCGTCTGGAGCTACCTCAGACTCTAAGGATCCATAATGTCTTCCACAGATCTCTGCTTAAGAGATATGTAGAACCTCCTGAACCATTGCCACTACCGCCTCCACCGGTGGTTGTTGATGGCAGTCTTGAGTTTCAGGTAGAAAAGATTGTTGACTCACGATATGTTCGCCGCTCTCTTCAGTACCTGGTGCACTGGAGAGGTTATGGTTCCGAAGAGAGAATGTGGGTTCCAGCTTCAGAGATAAAAGCGGACAGACTCATTCGGGCTTTTCATAGCTCCCATCCGGAGAGGCCTGGTCTTGAGGGTCCGGGTGCCCCTCGTAGAAAGGGGGGTACTGTCACGACTGTGACTGATCCAGACAGGTCTGGGAGGAGAAGGTCGCAGCGACTTGCTACTCGCGATAGCTTGTGAGTTTGCTCCATGGTTCAGGGTATGTCATCCGGGTTTTGCCTTGTGAACCTTTTTGTCCTGACTGGGAGTTTGCAGGCATCCTTCTCAGGTGAGTCCTGTCTGCCACTCCCAGCTACTATATTAGTTTCAGTTTCACTTGCAGTCATTGCCAGATATAGTCCTTACTTCCAGTTCTATTCTGACCTTTGAAGGAGATCGTTTTATGGTGTTGCTGTGGAGCTCTTGTCCGGCGTGGACTGTCGTGATTGGGATCGCCTTCTCTGCTCGTGACTGGATAAGTCTATCTCTGCTATAGTTTGTTTGTTGCTGTCTTCCCCTGCTGTTCTCCTAGACATGAGTGATGGTGACTAGTGCTCCCATCGGCCTTTCCCCACTCTAGGCTTGTTAGGGTGACTGAGGGTTTAGGCATACTGCTCGCCGCACGGGTTCACACCCCATCTAGGGTATCAGGGCAGACAGGTGCCAGCTTAGGGTTAGTCAGGGGTGGCCATACTATTCCCATCCGTAGATAAGGGTCCCCCTTCCCCTCCGTCTGGTGCGACACGACTGCTGCTGGGATAGCGGTCGTGACATACTGAGGGTTCCAATTTTAGTTTTGCCCATTCTGAAAATTCAGTTCACCGATCTGGGTCATCCTCGTTGAGATGCTGCAGTAGCTGGAGTTTGTAAGGGTGCCATTTGTGAGTAGCTAATATCCGCCGAAGGGATGTTCGACTAATGCCACTCTCCAGTGACATGCTGCGAGTGCTACACTGTGGGCTCTTGCTGAATGAAGCTAGGACAGCCACTGATGTTTCTTCATTAGAGACAGATTTCATGCGTCCACATTTTGGCAAATCCAACACTGAACCAGTTTCACGAAACTTAGCAAGCAGTTTGCTAACTGTAGCATGGGAGATGGGTGGTCTCGTAGGGTGTCTTGCATTGAAATCTGCTGCAATGACCCGGTTACTGCGTTCACCGGACATCAACACAATTTCTATCCGCTCCTCACGTGTTAACCTTGGCGACATGTCAATGGCTGTAAACAAAGTGAAACTTGTAAATAACTCATGGAAGAATAAAGTTACGTTAAAACAAAGCACACCATTGTTTTTCGTGTGAATTTCCCAATAAGTTTGATGTGTCACATGACCCTCTTCCTATTGAAAAAACAAAAGTTGGATTCAAAATGGCCGACTTCAAAATGGCCGCCATGGTCACCACCCATCTTGAAAAGTTTCCCCCCTCACATATACTAATGTGCCACAAACAGGAAGTTAATATCACCAACCAGTCCCATTTTATTAAAGTGTATCCATATAAATGGCCCACCCTGTACATTATTTGACAATGTATTGTCAGGCTATTTCTAAAGTACTTGACATTCATTTTTTGCTCAAATTTGACACCTGGCTATCAAGTAGAGCAGCAATATATTTCTGCAATATGAGTGTTCATGTAAGATAACACTTGCCTGGGGGTAGACTGAAGTATGAAGAAAAGACAATTTACTTTTCTAACCCACACGTCTTATCTTACAATAACATTCCTGCAATTAAATGTCTCGGAAATCTTAAGAAAATAGCCCAAAGATTCTTTTCTTAATTTATTTCCAAACAAAACAAAAAAGGTGCATTATAATTAATTGGCTGAATAAGAACAAATTGAATGTGTACCTTCTTATACCTGCACAGCTGGGAAATGTAATGTATAAGTCCCAGTTGAATGAATAGATAAATTTCTTAGTATGGCACACTTTGTACTTTTTCTTATGGTTGCCCTGGTAAGGAATATTTAATTAGCATGTAAAGAGTTTGTGTATAATAAGAACATAAAAGAGGAATGTGTTCTTCCACTTTCACATTTTAAATGAAAACCTAACAGAGTAAAAAGCTTTCTCTGCTTTCTTCACCCTGAACTGTTTTGTTAAACTGTAAATACTACTGTAGCACAATGCAGGATACATCCATTCAGCTTTAGGGCTCATTCAGACGAACATAAGGCTCTGTGCACATATTGCGGACCGCAAATGGCGGATTCGCAATATATGGGCACTGGCCATGTGCACTTTGTGCTGCAGATGCGGTTAACTTGAATGAGTCAGTCATCAGCAAGATATGGCGAATGATAGGACATGTCACATCTTTTGCAGAACGCAAGCACCGATTGGACGCCATGGAAACACTCCAAAGAGCTTCTGTAGGCTTTCGGGTCAGTGCTTCTGCACTGATGTTTGCGGTTCACCATGGGCACGGTGACCAGATGGTCATGCGAACGAGCCCTTAGATTCATCCTCAAGTTGTTTGTTACAATTAAAGTCAGAACTTTGAGCAGGCCAGCCAAGCTGTCATACACCAAATCATTAATTATAAATAATGTAGGTCCACTCTCATCACATATTGGTTTGGAAGCCCAGTGTGCCTTGTAGAACTTCCTTTGTGTGTTTCTTTAGTCTCCCAAACATCAACCAATTAAAGCACAATTTTTTTAAGGGTCCTTTACTAGGCACGTGTACACCAGAAACTGGTGTAAAAAAGTTGCAAACCACAGGTTTCAGACTTTTTAAACATCATTGTGCCTAAATTTAGGTTAAACAAGTGTTTATTTTTGGAAAGAGTGGAATCGTGGGAACATGGTGTTAGTGAGGCCATCAGCCCAAGCACATTCACAGTCATTTATGGCAGTTTACCAGTGTAAATGACAGTTGGAGTTTACTACAGCTACCAACTGAGTAGATTTCAAACTAGGCGGATGGACTGCCAGAGCATGCGCTTAATTTATAATGAGGCAAGCGCAGGGGACATCAAAGATGGATGTAAAAGTTAGAGAAAACTTTGATTGCACAGGGTGTATATCTGGCACCTAGTGCTGTTTCAGAATTTTGTTTATGAGTGTAGTTTCATACATTTTTTCACACATTTTTTGCATGGTTGAATTTTTTGCAGCATCTTTTGTGTTTTTTCTGCGTTTTTAAGAGGTTTTTTTATGTGCCCAGGTGTATATTTTACTATTTCCCAACTCTGTATGACTATATGTGCTTGCGGTAGGGTCTTTAAAGATGGTGCAGGCTCCAGAGTGAAGTGAGCGCCACTGGGTGCCTGTTTGTTTCATACAGCAGACACCATGGTCAAATGTGACAACTGAATCTGAGAGCAAAAAAACAAAGGAGCGTTGAGTGTTACTGAATAGAAATGCAATCCGAAGATTGCATGTTGAGGTCTCCTTGGGAGCCTAAGATAAGTAAAAAAGTTTTTAAAAATATATAAAAGAAATATAAAAAGTTCAAATCAACCTCCTTTCCTCAAAATTAAATAAAAGTAATCAATAAAAAACTAAACATCATAGACATTGCTGCGTCCAAACATGCCCATACTATTAAAATATTTATCCCATAAGGCAAATGGCATAATGGAAAGAAAAAAAATCAACGCTTTTTTTGTTGCTTCGCCTCCCCAAAAAATTGAATAAAGATTGATCAGTCATACACACTCCAAAATGAAAATTACTAACCTTCCCTCAGTGCACTTAACTGGTAATTTGCATATGGATTAAAAGTATTTGTTTTTCAGAATGAAGCAACTGATCACTAAATGAATGCTGATATAACCCTGAAAGGTTTTGTGCTTGGTTTAGCTGTGAATTTCCTAATGATAGACTCCCTTTAACTTACGGCAACAGTAATAAGGGTGCTAGTCTTATGATGATTCATGTGACTAAGACATCCAAAGGCTTTCATGTGTGCATACACATAGAACTGTTGGTTAAATAGGCAATGCTATTAAAGACTCTGCCCACAGGTAAGGTTACAGATCAGGGACTGTGCAGTAGAATTTAATAAGACTTGGAAAAGGTAACTAACTGGCTGCTGCAAAGTCTGCAGGGGTCCTGGTGGTTGGACCCTCAGTGATCCCATATCTCTCACCTATTTTGTAGGTGATAAATGCATATTGTGGGGTTACTCCTTTAATAGTGGTTCCCATAATGAAACAACCTCTTTTGCAGCAATGACAGCAATCAACTTAGCCAAAGACAGCTTTTATTCTGACTCTGATTGTTGTTATAGCTATTTATCCCTAGTGAGACCTCTATGCCTGGCCTGTATAAGCAGATATAATCACTGCGGACAATCCTTATCAGATAGCTTGAACTCACCAACACTGAGTTTATCCATGTAAGTTGCTTTATTCTGTAAGCCAGATAACAGAGTATAGCTGTCACGGATGGTGTACAGGAAACAAGACAATGCAATATATTCAATGACTCACTGGATCCACAACTAAGGAACAAAAGGGAGACCCCTGCATGAGACCTGCCACTCTCCCTGACTGCTCAGCCTATGCGAACACCCCAAAGGTGGATGGGCGCATATCCACGTACCTCGGCTATCTAATACCTGAAGACCCTACAATAGTGAGGGGACACGACCACCGGCTCCCTACACTAGACACGGAGGGAGTCAGGGTCTCCTGAAATCCAGCAGACAGAAAATCACAAATAAAGGAACAGCACTTATCTTGCAGAGGACTGGGAAATAGGAACAGCATGCACACACACTCCAGGAAGTTGTATAAGCCGCACACTACTGCATTATGGGGAGGAGCTTAAAGGGAAGCAATCAGTCCAACTGCATGACAGCTGAGATAGACTAACGAGATGAGGAACTGAAACCAAAACAAAGAAACTCAAGGAGGAGGATCTGGAAGGCTCCTGTCAGAGCTTCTCAGCTGTC
Source organism: Bufo bufo (assembly GCF_905171765.1). Taxonomy (NCBI): domain Eukaryota; kingdom Metazoa; phylum Chordata; class Amphibia; order Anura; family Bufonidae; genus Bufo; species Bufo bufo. The sequence goes on from NC_053392.1 coordinate 400,845,396, forward strand.
TGGTTGTGACAGTACCCCTCCCTCTACGAGTGGACTCCGGACACTCAGAGCCCACCTTCTCAGGATGGGACCTATGGAAAGCCCTGATGAGACGAGTGGCCTTAATGTCCGTCACTGGGACCCACATCCTCTCCTCAGGACCATAACCCTCCCAATGAACGAGGTACTGGAGGGAACCGCGGACAAGACGAGAATCCACAATCCTAGAGACCTGAAATTCAAGATTTCCATCAACCATAATCGGAGGAGGAGGCAAAGGAGAGGGTACAATAGGTTGAACATAAGGTTTCAATAAGGACTTATGAAAAACATTATGGATCTTCCAAGTCTGAGGAAGATCAAGACGGTAGGCAACAGGATTGATGACAGACAGGATCTTGTAAGGCCCAATAAACCTAGGACCCAACTTCCAGGAGGGAACCTTCAATTTGATATTTTTGGTAGACAACCACACCAGATCACCAACATTCAGGTCCGGACCAGGCACACGTCTCTTATCTGCCACACGCTTATATCTCTCACTCATGCTCTTTAGATTATCCTGAATCTTTTGCCAAATAGATGACAAAGACGAGGAGAATCTGTCCTCATCAGGTAAACCAGAAGACCTCTCTCCTGAGAAAGTCCCAAACTGCGGATGAAACCCATATGCACCAAAAAATGGTGACTTATCAGAGGACTCCTGACGACGGTTATTTAAAGCAAACTCAGCAAGGGACAAAAAAGAACACCAATCCTCCTGATTCTCCGCCACAAAACAGCGCAGATATGTCTCCAGATTCTGATTGACGCGCTCTGTCTGGCCATTCGACTGCGGGTGGAAAGCAGAAGAGAATGACAACTGAACCCCCAAGCGAGAACAGAAAGCCTTCCAGAATCTGGAAACAAACTGCGTGCCCCTATCAGAGACTATGCAATTTGACAATGTGGTCAATAAATGCCTGCGCCAGCGTCTTAGCATTGGGCAAACCAGGAAAAGGGATGAAATGCACCATTTTGCTAAAACGGTCCACCACCACCAGAATCACAGTCTTCCCCGAGGAACGAGGCAAGTCCGTTATGAAGTCCATGGACAGATGTGTCCAAGGACGGGAAGGAATGGGTAAGGGAAGGAGAGGACCTGATGGCCGTGAATGAGGGACTTTGGCACGAGCGCAAGTCTCGCAAGCTGCCACAAAACCCTCAACCGACTTACGAAGCGCAGGCCACCAGAATCTCCGAGCGATGAGATCCAGTGTGGCTCTTGCCCCCGGGTGCCCAGCAAGGACCGTATCGTGGTGTTCCTTAAAAATCTTGTGTCTCAAAGCGAGAGGCACAAACAACCTCCCAGGAGGACAAAGATCAGGAGCCTCTGACTGGGCTGCCTGCACCTCTGCCTCCAATTCAGGAAAAAGAGCAGAGACCACCACACCTTCAGCCAAAATGGGACCCGGGTCTTCAAAATTCCCACCTCCCGGAAAACAACGTGACAGGGCATCTGCCTTCACATTCTTAACACCAGGGCGGAACGTGACAACAAAATTAAACCTTGAAAAGAACAAAGACCATCTGGCCTGTCTCGGGTTCAGACGCTTGGCTGACTCCAAGTAGGCCAGATTTTTATGGTCAGTAAACACGGTAATAGGGTGTCTGGCTCCCTCTAGCCAATGGCGCCATTCCTCAAAAGCCAACTTGATGGCCAACAATTCCCTATCTCCCACATCATAATTTCTCCCTGCGGAGGAGAGTTTCTTCGAGAAAAAGGCACACGGTTGCCATTTGGCAGGAGAGGAACCCTGAGACAAGACCGCACCCACCCCTACCTCAGAAGCATCAACCTCAACTATGAAGGGTAACGAAATATCAGGTTGTACCAGGATGGGAGCGGAAGCAAAACTCTCCTTGATATTAGAAAAGGCCTTATGCGCCTCTACCGACCAGGAAGAAAAATCTACCCCCTTTCTGGTCATATCAGTGAGTGGCTTAACAACAGAGGAATAATTCAAAATAAATTTCCTGTAATAATTGGCAAAGCCTAAAAAATGCATCAGCGCCTTCTGATTCTCAGGAAGCTCCCACTCAAGCACAGCGCGGACCTTCTCGGGGTCCATGCGAAAACCAGAAGCGGAGAGAAGAAACCCCAGAAATTGAATTTCTGGAACCGCAAACACACATTTTTCCAGTTTCGCGTATAATTTATTCTCCCGCAGGATGAGCAAGACCTGACGTAAGTGTTCCTTATGAGTCTTGAAATCAGGCGAAAAAATCAAAATGTCATCCAAATACACTAATACAAATTTTCCCGTTAAATGATAAAAAATGCTGTTCACGAAATGCTGAAAAACGGCTGGGGCATTCATCAAACCAAAAGGCATAACCAAATTCTCAAAATGGCCCTCAGGGGTATTGAAAGCCGTCTTCCATTCGTCTCCTTCTCTGACCCTGACCAGGTTGTATGCCCCTCTTAGGTCTAATTTGGAAAAAAATTTAGCCCCAACAACCTGGTTAAACAGGTCCGGGATCAGAGGAAGCGGATAAGGGTCACGAATAGTGATACTGTTCAGCTCCCTGAAATCCAGACAAGGTCTTAAAGAACCATCTTTTTTCTTAACAAAGAAAAAACCAGCGGCAACAGGTGACTTTGAGGGTCGTATGTGTCCTTTTCTCAGACTCTCAGAGATATAAGCACGCATAGCGACCCTCTCAGGTTGGGAAAGATTGTATAAACGAGATTTAGGCAGCTTGGCGCCTGGGATGAGATTAATAGGGCAATCGTACTCCCTGTGCGGAGGCAAATCCTGAACTCCACTCTCAGAGAAGACATCCGAAAATTCAGAAAGGAAAGGTGGTACAGTCTTAGTAGAAACCTCAGAAACAGATGTCATGAGGCAATTCTCTCTGCAAAAGTCACTCCAACCATTTATTTGCCTCGCTTGCCAATCAATGGTGGGGTTATGTTTAGTAAGCCAGGGTAGCCCCAACACTAGAGGAGTAGGCAAACCGCTAATGACGAAACATGACACATCCTCAACATGAGCATCACTCACAATTAAACGGATATTGTGAACTATGCCCTTTAATGATTTCTGAGAAAGTGGAGCGGAATCAATAGCAAAAACAGGAATATCCTTTCCCAAAGTGCATACCTGGAAACCATGAGTTATTGCAAATTGATTATCAATGAGATTGACAGCTGCTCCACTATCCACAAAAATCTCACAAAAAATTATCTTGCTCCCTATCGCCACCCTAGCAGGCAGGACAAAACGGGAACTACAAGCAAACGGAAAACCTTCAATTTCCGCCTCAACCCTGCCAATAGTAACAGACGGAACATTTTTAAAAGATTTTTTCCTTTTTGTTTCTTTATTACTCCCAGAAGACTGCATGAATCTCCTAGAGGGACAAACATTTGCCAAATGATTTATACTTTCACAACAAAAACAAACCCTCCCATGCGGGCTGAATCTTCTATTGTCAGAGGCAATCAACCCCAGCTGCATGGGCTCCTGCTCAGAAGGGGCTGACAGCGACTGAGACCCCTGCGCACAGAATGAGACCGCTGCACTGTCCCGGGACTGAGTATGACAGGAAGGAGAGATCTCTCCTCTCTCTCTAAGACGCCTGTCAATACGAACGGCCTGAGACATAGCAGTATCCAAGGAGGTAGGCCTCTCATAAAAGGCAAATGCATATTTCAATCCCTCTGAAAGACCATGGCAAAATTGACTTTGGAGTGCAGCATCATTCCAACCAGTATCAGCCGCCCATCTCCGAAATTCTGAGCAGTATATCTCTGCGGATTGTTTACCCTGGCATAACAGACGTAGTCTAGACTCAGCCAGAGCAATACGATCCGGATCATCATATATCTGACCCAGGGCTAAAAAGAATTCATCCACTGAACGGAGGGGCCATGCCCCCTCCGGCAGAGAAAAGGCCCAGGACTGAGCGTTACCCCTGAGCAGCGATATAATGATCCCCACCCTCCGTTCCTCATCACCAGAGGAATGGAGAAGAATGCGAAAATGGAGTTTGCAAGCCTCTCTAAAACATACAAAATACTCACTACCCCCGGAGAACGTATCCGGGAGCGAGATCTTAGGCTCAGAACAAACTCCATGAACGCAAGCTGAACCGGTCACTTGAAACTGAGAAAAAGTCTTACGGAGATCAGCTACCTCCAATGAAAGACCCTGGAAGCGTTCAGCCAAAAGTGAAACCGGATCCATGCTTGAGACGGTTTTGGCGGCTTATAATGTCACGGATGGTGTACAGGAAACAAGACAATGCAATATATTCAATGACTCACTGGATCCACAACTAAGGAACAAAAGGGAGACCCCTGCATGAGACCTGCCACTCTCCCTGACTGCTCAGCCTATGCGAACACCCCAAAGGTGGATGGGCGCATATCCACATACCTCGGCTATCTAATACCTGAAGACCCTACAATAGTAAGGGGACACGACCACCGGCTCCCTACACTAGACACGGAGGGAGTCAGGGTCTCCTGAAATCCAGCAGACAGAAAATCACAAATAAAGGAACAGCACTTATCTTGCAGAGGACTGGGAAATAGGAACAGCATGCACACACACTCCAGGAAGTTGTATAAGCCGCACACTACTGCATTATGGGGAGGAACTTAAAGGGAAGCAATCAGTCCAACTGCATGACAGCTGAGATAGACTAACGAGATGAGGAACTGAAACCAAAACAAAGAAACTCAAGGAGGAGGATCTGGAAGGCTCCTGTCAGAGCTTCTTAGCTGTCTGGTTGTGACAATAGCAGAACAGATGGATTCCGGTATTGTGCGGTCAAAAGATGATGCTTTCGTAAGCGTACATGAGAATACATGTGTACCTGTACATATGGCTGGAGCAGTATAGAAGATACAGGAAGTGAAGTACACAGAAGAAGGGGTGGAGCCACGAAAGGAAATGAATCACAGATATCAAAAAACAAGAAAACAAGTGCAGTACCAAAAACGGCCACTGGATAGGAGCATATAACCAAATATAGAAGATCATATGAATGGTTCAATGAAATAAACTATATAAATTTTAACTGCGTAGCAGCACACTCCCCATCTGGCTTTGAAAATGTCACTATTCTCACTTCCAACTGACCTTTACAAACCATCCAGACGCAATTTAGTAACCCATCTTATTGCGACGGCCAAATCTATCATACCTCTCCACTGGAGAGACGTAAACGCCCCCTTAATAAAAGAATGGATTACCAAGGTAAATCAAATTTGTAGTTTCGAAGAAATGACAAGTTGGATCAACAGAAACCACGATAAATTTCTGAAAACCTGGCACCCTTGGAGGCTATGGAATGATGGGCAGTGAAAATAGCAGACCTAACCGACATACTGACCTAGATCTTGAACATAGTTCCCTATGTTAACTCATATACAATTCCACTGAGCATTGAAATAGCTTAACCTAACTCATTATCCCCCCCCCCTCTTCACCCCCCTCCTCTTCCTCATCTTTCTTCTCCTCCTATCACCTTTCTCCCCCTTTTTCTATCTTACCTTTTATGTATAAATGGCATATGGTCCAGACAACCATGATCCCCCATTGAGTCTTTAATTAACACCTTTGGGAACTATAATAGGGGATTATGATTATTGATATTCCACATAATATTACTCATGGATCTATAAAGATAAGTCAAGTAGTTAATATATGTAATGTAATGTATATGACCTGTAATATCAAACTCTGTATACTATTAAATATGGCCAAAAGGTCATTGTATGTTTTGAAAAATTCTAAAAATAAAGAATTCATAAAAAAAAAATAAAAAAAAAATGTCACTATTTAAACCATAACAGTAGTTATATAATTGCAAATAAACAACTGTGCAATTTGCTTGATGTCCGAGGACCTGAAAAACATAAAGAGAACAGGCATATAATACAACAACTAAAATGTAAGGCTTCAAGTGTATCAATTAAAGTTCAAACACTTCTTCCTTGAAGTTTCAGGTAGTATTCAGCAGCATAGGCAAATAAGTTCATTCTCCAAATGGCAAGAGCAGAATAAGTTCCGTGATAGGACTGATGAAAGTCTTTACAGTCCCTTGTCTTGCAACTTTCACCTCCACCTTGCGTACGTTACTGTTATCCGTTACTGTCATCACTAGGATTGCAATAAGTCTCATAGGCCACTCGATTCTTTCAGCTTGCTGGTCCTTGAGCAGAACGAGATCTCCAACTTGTATGTTAGGGTACTGTTGTTGCCATTTCCTGCGTCCTTGCAGAGTGGAAAGATACTCCATCTTCCAACGATTCCAGAAGTGATTGGCAAGGTTTTGTACTTGCTTCCATTGATCATATCATAGATTTCTGTCTTTAAAGTTTCCAGGTGGAATAGGAACGGACCCAAGCTTCTGGGTAAGCAGGGTAGCTGGGGTAAGGATAGTTGGGGTCTCTGGATCTGTAGACAGTGGAACAAGTGGTCTTGAGTTGATTATGGCAGATGCTTCTGCCAAGAAGGTGGTTAGAATCTCATGGGTAAGTCTTGTGGAGTTCAAGTCCATAAACATAGAGTCCAGTATTTTTCGTGTGATGCCTATCATTCTCTCCCATGAGCTGCCCATGTGGGAAGAATGAGGAGCATTGAAAATCCATGTACAGCCCTTTTTAGCTAAAATTTCTTGAATTGGCCTAGAGTTGAGTTGTAACTATTTGCTTGGCCACCTCGAGTCTTGCGGGCTCTTGCCATCCATGGCCCAAAGACATCCAATCAAACATGAGAGAAAGGTGGGTCAGTACTTAATCTGTCAGCTGGCAAATCTGACATTAGCTGTTGCTGATGTTTACCTCTTAATTTACGGCACTGAACACAGCTGTGCAGCATAGCTGTAATTTGTATTTATGCTCCTATGATCCAAAGACCTGCAGATCTTATGGCACCTTTAGTGAAGTGTCAACCTTGGTGCTTAACCCTTTTTATGGTAGTGGCGTATGAGTAGAGTGTTGATATGGTGGTGAGCAGGTATTATGAGAGGATTCTGTTCTTGTTCTCCCAATTAAGCCTTGTTTAAATGTCCACGACTCTTAACATGTCATCATTGTCAATGAATGGGTTCAGGTTAGCATTTGGACTGTTTTTTGGAATGTCGCTCTTGTCACAGATACATTTAATTTCAGAGCCAAAGACATCCTGTTGTATACTGCGTATTAAGATCATTTCACTTTTAACAATGTCCTTTGCAGAAAGAGGCTTTTAACACGCGTGCCAACCTTGACATTAAACATCCGTGGGCTGTGTGTGAAAGCAGTGTATGATATGGACTAACCTTGCGATGGTGCTTAAAAGCCTTATCCACTTGGAAAAATGTTCAAAGTGTTGACAGCCCAAGCAGAGTCTTTGTTTAGTTCTGGTGGCAAGGGTTGTAACTTCAGGACGAATCTCTGGAAGACCGAAGACGTCAGCCATGGTCTCTTCTGTGTGATCCAGCAGGAATTCAGGACCTGTTAACCAGGAAGAATTTTCAAATACACTTGCAGACACTGGCCTAGTAGCATGATCTGCAGGATTAATTTCAGATGGGACATAATGCCATTGTTCAGGTTTAGATGATTTCCTGATTCTTTCTACACGGTTGCTGACGTAGATATAGAAACATTTAGTCTGGTTGTATATGTAGCCCAGAACAACCTTACTGTTTGTGTAGAATTTGGTGTTATCTACTTGAATGTCTAGCTCGCGTAATATGAAATCTGCGATTTCTACAGCTAGCACAGTCCCACAAAGTTCAAGCCTAGGAATTGTGTGATCAGACTTAGGTGCTAACTTAGCTTTCCCAAACAGAAACCCTATTTGGGTTTGATTAGAAGAGTCCCTCACCTTGATGTAGGCAACAGCCGCTATGGCCTCAGTAGATGCGTCTGGGAAGATGTGAAGCTCTTTTCTCCGGCTCGTAGCAAGAGAAGCTGAGGTGTAGCAGCGTGGTATATGGATTCCATCTAAGGCATGTAGAGATTGCTTCCAGGACTCCCACTTTGAAAGCTTGTCAAATGGAAGTGGAGAATCCCAATCTTTAATAGATTTTGAGAGCTGTCTAAGTAAGGCTTTACCTTGTATGGTGATGGGAGCCATAAGTCCCATTGGATCGTATAGGCTTTTTACCACTGACAGAACACCACGCTTGGTAAATGGCTTGTCTGTAGAGCTGACTTGAAAGCTGAAAGTGTCCTTTAATAAGTCCCACCGTAGGCCCAGACTTCTCTGTATAGGTGGCATGTCCATTCCCAGATTTAAGTCCTTAAACCCTGGGGCATGATCGCCAGGTTGAAAGGCTTTAATAACAGCAACACTATTTGAGGCAATTTTGTGTAGTCTGAGGTTAATCACAGAAATAAGATAATAATGCACTTAGTAAAGTACAAACCGGATTCCAAAAAAAAGTTGGGACACTAAACAAATTGTGAATAAAAACTGAACGTAGATGACAGATCAAACGTTTAATCCGAGTAAATGTATAATTTTAAAGGAAAAATACGTTGATTCCAATTTTCACGGTGTCAACAAATCCCAAAAAAGTTGGGACAAGTAGCAATAAGAGGCTGGAAAAAGTAAATTTGAGCATAACAAAGAGCTGGAAGACCAATTAACACTAATTAGGTCAATTGGCAACATGATTGGGTATAAAAAGAGCTTCTCAGAGTGGCAGTGTCTTTCAGAAGCCAAGATGGGTAGAGGATCACCAATTCCCACAATATTGCACAGAAAGATAGTGGAGCAATATCAGAAAGGTGTTACCCAGCGAAAAATTGCAAAGACTTTGCATCTATCATCATCAACTGTGCATAACATCATCCGAAGATTCAGAGAATCTGGAACAATCTCTGTGCGTAAGGGTCAAGGCCGTAAAACCATACTGGATGCCCGTGATCTCCGGGCCCTTAAAGCGAACCTTTCACCTCATTTTCACCTTATAAACCAGCAACAGTACCTTATAGATTATCTTGAGTGTGTTGTTATGCATGTTAGTGCCGCTTTCCTGGGCTCTTTATACTTCAAAAAATCGTCTTATAATCTTCACATTCTGTGCTCCAACAGTCATGCAAACAGTCAAGGGGATAGCCCTTCCATCTCCTCTGGCCGTACCGCCCCTGCCCTAACCCCTCCTCTATGCTCCTTAACTGACAGCCGGCTCAGTCGCCGGGACGGCGCTTCTGAAACGTGCGCATGCGCCGTCCTCCTGATTCGCCGCGCAATCCCGTCTTTCTTGCTGACAAAAGCGCGATCATGTAAGAGAATCGCGCATGCGCCTTACGCAATGCCGGCCTGTCTGCTCTCCCTCCCGTGCGCGCGCTCCACTATTGTGAGCAAGAAAGACGGGGTTGCGCGGCGAATCAGGAGGACGGCGCATGCGCACGTTTCAGAAGCGCCGTCCCGGCGACTGAGCCGGCTGTCACTTAGGAGCATAGAGGAGGGGTTAGGGCAGGGGCGGTACGGCCAGAGGAGATGGAAGGGCTACCCCCTTGACTGTTTGCATGACTGTTGGAGCACAGAATGTGAAGATTATAAGACGATTTTTTGAAGTATAAAGAGCCCAGGAAAGCGGCACTAACATGCATAACAACACACTCAAGATAATCTATAAGGTACTGTTGCTGGTTTATAAGGTGAAAATGAGGTGAAAGGTTCGCTTTAAATGACACTGCACCACAAACAGTAATGCTACTGTAAAGGAAATCACAGAATGGGCTCAGGAATACTTCCAGAAACCATTGTCAGTGAACACAATCCACCGTGCCATCCACCATTGCCAGCTGAAACTCTACAGTGCAAAGAAGAAGCCATTTCTAAGCAAGAACCACAAGCTCAGGCGTTTTCACTGGGCCAGGGATCATTTAAAATGGAGTGTGGCAAAATGGAAGACTGTTCTGTGGTCAGACGAGTCACGATTCAAAGTTATTTTTGGAAATCTGGGACGCCATGTCATCCGGACCAAAGAGGACAAGGACAACCCAAGTTGTTATCAACGCTCAGTTCAGAAGCCTGCATCTCTGATGGTATGGGGTTGCATGAGTGCGTGTGGCATGGGCAGCTTGCATGTCTGGAAAGGCACCATCAATGCAGAAAAATATATTCAGGTTCTAGAACAACATATGCTCCCATCCAGACGTCATCTCTTTCAGGGAAGACCCTGCATTTTTCAACAAGATAATGCCAGACCACATTCTGCATCAATTACAACATCATAGCTGCATAGGAGAAGGATCCGGGTACTGAAATGGCCAGTCTGCAGTCCAGATCTTTCACCTATAGAGAACATTTGGCGCATGATAAAGAGGAAGGTGCAACAAAGAAGGCCCAAGACGATTGAACAGTTAGAGGCCTGTATTAGACAAGAATGGGAGAGCATTCCTATTTCTAAACTTGAGAAACTGGTCTCCTCGGTCCCCAGACGTCTGTTGAGTGTTGTAAGAAGAAGGGGAGATGCCACACAGTGGTGAAAATGGCCTTGTCCCAACTTTTTGGGGATTTGTTGACACCATGAAATTCTGATTCAACATATTTTTCCCTTAAAATGGTACATTTTCTCAGTTTAAACTTTTGTTCCGTGATTTATGTTCTATTCTGAATAAAATATTAGAAGTTGGCACCTCCACATCATTGCATTCAGTTTTTATTCACGATTTGTATAGTGTCCCAACTTTTTTGGAATCCGGTTTGCAGATGCAAACATTATATATGGACAAAGTCCTCACTCTGATATAATAAAATCTGAGACACTTAGCCAATATATTTTGATCAAAACACATCTGAGCCCGCCTACCAAGCGCCAAGGTGGTCTCAGGTCAGGCGGATCCTACGCTAAACCTACCTAAGCCATTGGGCTTCTATGTTCAGGAGCGCAGACGCCGCACATATGGTGTGCTGATCCTAGTCACCTCCATGTGCATCAAGCAACCAATGGGAGGAGAAGCAAGCACACCTATATGTACCACCTAATCAAGGCGCTCTATTTGATAGGAAGGGCAAAAGTGCAGAGGAATGCTACTCCCAAGATAAAATAGGTGCGCATTCACACTTGAAGGTGCCACTCCCTCAAGCAAATACTACATAGACAAAAAAATAATCACAGAAAAAACTAAGATAAAAACATCCTGCACTGTATGATATACAAATCTGCGGATGTCACTGGCCATATTATTGAAGAAAATCACAGAAATAAGATAATAATGCACTTAGTAAAGTAGATGCAAGCATTATATATGGACAAAGTCCTCACTCTGATATGATAAAATCTGAGACACTTAGCCAATATATTTTGATCCAAACACATCTGAGCCCGCCTACCAAGCGCCAAGGGGGTCTCAGGTCAGGCGGGTCCTACTCTAAACCTACCTAAACCATTGGGCTTCTATGTTCAGATTTTATCATATCAGAGTGAGGACTTTGTCTATATATAATGCTTGCATCTACTTTACTAAGTGCATTATTATCTTATTTCTGTGATTTTCTTCAAAAATATGGCCAGTGACGTCCACAGATTTGTATATCATACCGTGCAGGATGTTTTTATCTTAGTTTTTTCTGTGATTTTTTTTTAAGTCTGAGGTTAGCCTCAGAAAGCATACCTTTTGTCCTTTGGAGCAGGTCTATGGCTTCTTTGTCTGTAGGTAAAGACTTAAGTCCATCGTCAACATAAAAGTCTCTCTCAACGAAGTGTCGAGCATCCGCTCCATACTCCTTTTCTCCATCAATGGCAATCCTTCGTAAACGTATGTTGCAACAGCGGGTGAGGGACGATTTCCGAAAACATGTACTTTTATGCGGTATTCAATAATCTCATTGTTTATGTTGTTGTTATGATGCCACAGAAACCTTAGGAAGTTCCTATGGTCTTCACGTACAATGAAGCAATGAAACATCTGTTCAATATCAGCAGTTATGGCAACTGGTTCTCTTCTAAATCTCATAAGTACGCTACAAGGTTGTTGGTTAGATTGGGGCCAGTGAGAAGAACATTGTTTAGGGATACACCTTGATGCTTGGCACTGGAGTCAACTACTATCCTGATTTGTTTTGGCTTACGTGGATGATACACTCAGAAGAAAGGCAGATACCAGCACTCATTGTGTCTTTGAAGTGGTGGCGCTGGTTTGGCTTGATAATTGTCAAAGATCCTTTTCATAAAGGCGATGAAATGTTCCTTTATTTCAAGCCTGTTTCTTAGTGTTCGTTGAGGTGAGTTGAATCTGGATAAAGCCTGTTCATGATTGGTTGGGAGTTTGGCCCTTGTAGCACGAAGAGGTAATGGTGCAATCCAGCTGTTAGACTCATCCTGAAATAATTACTTATTCATTATTTTGATGAATTCTCTGTCTTCAACTGACAAGGCTATTTTGTTGTCCACACTTGTAGCACAAAACACTGTGGTACCTAGGTTGTCATCACAAGAAGCTTCTCCTTTACTTCATAATGGTGAGAGCACTGTTTGAAGTGGGATGCACGTCCGTTTCCCACCACGTAAGTCTTGAAGGAGTGGATCTCAGATGACGTACACATCCTGTCCAAGCATACATCACCCACTATTACCCAGCCTACGTCAAGTATTTGTGCATAAGGGGCGTCGTCAGGCCCATCGCACTGATCGCGTACTTTATGTACTCTGAGAATGTGCCTTCCTAACAGGACTAAGATTTCAGCACTCTTGTCCATTGCAGGAATCTCATCAACAAGGTGAATCAAATGAGGATGTTGATACGCAGCTTCTGGAGTGGGAATCTCTTCCCTTTCATCTGGTATCTGGTCGCACTCGACTAACATTGGTAGGGGTATGCCCTCTTCCTCATTGATATGAGAGACCATGAACCCATCAACCCTTCTGCCAAAGGTCTCTACACGACCAGAACAGGTTTTGAGGGTATATGGTGTTGCGTGACCCTCTATGCCAAAGATCTCAAAGAATTTAGGCTTAACCAGGGATCTGTTGCTATTATGGCATTCATCCTGAGAAAGCTGCTAGGATGTCTCTTTGGGTATATCTTGACTAGGCATATCTTGGCACAGCATTTGTGGTCCTTGCCTTCTCCACAGACTTCTGTACATGAAGAAGAGACATTATCTTTGGTTGGAGCATGACCTTGTTGCTCCTCGCCATGATTTGAGACAGTAGTGGAGGTAGAAAGCTGCTGGTTGTCTGGAAGTGGAGTAGGATGTGAGGCTGTAACATGTCTGTCGCTACCGCATTTTGTGTACTTGATGACAACTTTACAGTCTTTAGCAAAATGGCTATAAGAAGCACAGCACTTGTAGCATATGCCAAGTTTCCAGAGAATCTCCTTGTGCTCTTGTAAAGTATTTGCCCTAAGCCCACAACATTTTTTAAGAGGGTGAGGCTTCTTGTGAATAGGACACTGACGAATAGGGTCTTTATCTCTGTCATCCACAACACCCTGATCAGTAGGAGAGGTTGCGAAGGGTGAGATGTCTGTCTTTTTAACAGATATTGCTCTATTTAAGTCTCTACATTTAGCTACTGTGTTATCATATCTTGATGATGGTGAGGATGAAGCAGGCAGATTGGGTTCACTGAAGCTGAAGCTGGGACTGTTTCTCATCCAGGCTTGATCACTAATGAACCTTCAGAAGTGTGAGAATGGAGGAAAGGATACATTATAGTCTCTTTTGTATCTTGAGCCCTGTTGTGCCCATTTCTCTTGTAAGCTGTATTGCAGTTTAGACACCACTGGGTTGACACCATGAGCGGTGTCCAGGAAGCTTAGTGCAGGTAGACGTGGGTCAGTCTTTGCCAACTCTAGCTTCATGAGGAGGTCACTTAGATCTTGGAGCTTGCGATAGTCTTTGTTCCCTATTTTTGGGAAGTTTTGCAGTCTCTTGAATAGAGCACTTTCTATGGCTTCAGAGCTACCATAGGCTTGCTCAAGTCTTGCCAATGCAGCATCAAGACCTGCATCTGGGTGGTAAAACATGTACTGTTCTGAGTCTTTTAACACGACCTGCAGATTCTGGTCCCAGCCACTTTATAAACAAATCAAGTTCTTCCTTAGCAGTAAGGTTGAGATCGGCAATAGTAGCCTTGAATGTTGATCTCCAGGCCCTGTAGCTCTCTGGACAGTTGTCAAACCTTGAGAGGCTAGTGTTCATGAGCTCACCTCATACCATGTATCTGGCAAAGTCATTCATGTCTGGTGTCAAAGTAACTTGTGGAACCCCTTGGCTGTGAAAGTTCTCTGGTGATGTAGGGTGACGTTTACCAGGGTAAAATTATGTTGCATGAGTGTTTAACCGTGGTGTAGTCTCTAAGGCTTGTGCTGGCTTTGGCTTCAGTTGTGGCTTATCACCGGAAGTCACCTTGTTATTGACATGAGTTGATCCGGTTTGCTGCATAGATGTACTTGCGTTGTAGACTTGAAGAGGCTCAGACATATAGATGCTGAGAGGTCTCTGAGTTGAGAGTCAGAACAGTGTTGTTAGTAGGAGGTACAGGAGATGACTCTGTATCTTTGCAGATGTTATGCTTTAGAACGTATTCACTGGTGCATTCAGCTGGATCTTCCAGTTCTGCTGGGATATGCAGTCTGAATTAGTACTTTGTCCCATTGCTTGTTCAAGGACTTTCCGCCTTGCTAGAGAAGCTGCTTCCTCCCCTTCCATTTGCAGAATATTTATTTGTGAATCTTCCGCTGCTTGGAGAGCTTTGCTTTGAGCTTCCATCTTGGCTTGATGAGCTGCCATCTCTACTTGATGAGCTGCCCTTTGAGCTTCCGTCTCTGCTTGCTTTCTGGTAAAGGAGCTTTGCGCCTTTTTTGTATCGGCATCAGCGTGGGCCTCTATTAACTTGTCGCTTAATGTTGATCTTCTGGAATGAGAGGATCTGGAAGAAAGTGCAGTGCGCTTGGTTGTGGTGGATCTGTGAGATCTGGTCTCCTGCAGTTGAGTAATAAGGAGTTGTGCCTTAAACTTAGCATTTTGCACTGCAAGATCCCTTTGTTGGTTCAGTGCATCAGTCCTGGTCAGTTCTGCTGCAGAATCCTCTATATTAGAGTCCTGCAAGAAGGCTAAGTATTTTGCAGACAGCTGCTGGTAGCGTGCATACACAGCAAATAGGCGATTTATAGAGTCTCTTATTTCAGCTGGTTGATCATTAGAGTGTGACAAAACTGACATGCGGTGTGAGGTTCTGTCCCAGAGGTCTGACAGATTACTGGAGAACTCATCTCTAGTGGCTTCATAGTTTTCTCTGAGTTTCTGTGTTGGTTTTATTGTACGTTTGGGTCTTACACTCTGTTCGGTAATATCTGCAGAATCTGCTCCCTGTACGTCTGCCGGTTCAGAGGCATGATGTATCTGGGTTGGTTCAGCCATAAAAGAGTGTTCAGAGCCTTGCCTAGACATTTTTTACGGTTTTGCGAAAAATGGTACTGTCTCTTTAAGAAGACGAACAGCAGCTTAGACAGGTGAGGTAACACAGTGCAATGTAGAGAAACAGTTTTCAACATTCACTTGAGATGCAGTAAGCTTGTGCGACCATGTGCTTTCACAAGATGGCGGATGGCACTGAGCTTGATTGCAGATTAGGCACACACATATACATGGCAGGCTGTAGAAATGCTATGTATCTTTTGACTATTCTGACTGGGATTGTTGTAATAGCTATCCCTAGTGAAACCTCTATGCCTGGCCTGTATAAGCAGATATAATCACTGCAGACAATCCTTATCAGATAGCTTGAATTCACCAACACCGAGTTATTCCATATAAGTTGCTTTATTCTGTAAGCCAGATAACAGAGTACAGCAGAACAGATGGATTCCGGTATTGTGCGGTCAAAAGATGATGCTTTCGTAAGCGTACATGAGAATACATGTGTACCTGTACATATGGCTGGAGCAGTATAGAAGATACAGGAAGTGAAGTACACAGAAGAAGGGGTGGAGCTACAAAAGGAAATGAATCACAGATATCAAAGAACAAGAAAACAAGTGCATTACCAAAAATGGCCACTAGATGGGAGCATATAACCAAATATAGAAGATCATATGAATGGTTCAATGAATTAAACTATATAAATTTTAACTGCATAGCAGCACAGCTTTTATTTGATTTAATAATGTACACTATGTCCTCTATATACACTAAGTCCTCTATATACACTAAGTCTTCTATAGACATTTACAATGTCATTATATACTACTGGCACAGTTTGTAGTTAAAACATATAAAAATGACTATTCTTATAAAACAACTAGAGATGAGCGAATTTCTGCTTATGAAATTCGTTCACACTTCATTTGTTGGTAAAAGGTGAATTGCGTTATGGATTCCGTTACCACGGACCATAACGCAATTCTATGACAGAATGCATAAAAATCAAAATTTTTCCTAAAATGGCTGCTACACGTGTAAAGAAATGGAGCAAGGAACTCTGGGAACGCAGGATCACCCATAATTCCATGCAAGCAGCCAATCAGCTGCCAGCCAGCCCTGTGATGTCACAGCCTTATAAATAGCCTCACCCATCTTGCATTCTGCCATTTGCCAGCGTACGTAGTGTAGGAAGAGATGTAAGCAGGCGCTAGGGACAGTGCTAAGAAAGACTTCATTGTGCTAAAAAAACTATTTACAAGTTCAAGGAAAGATTATTCAAGATGAAGTGAAAGGATAAGGAGGAATCATTTAACAGCATTTATGTAGAACAGGGTCCAGTAGGGGAGGTTACAGCCTGGGTAATAGGAACAATCATTTAACACCTTGCTGCACTGACTGGGGATCCAAATTGCCATTATACAGCTCTGTCATTTCAGCAAACCGTTCTTTTTATTGGGGTGCAAGTGCTGTTTGATACAGCCATTAACAGGGTTTATTACAAGGAAATATGTCTACAGTATGTCTTATTTGCCCTTATGCGGTGCAATTATATGTTGTAAAGCCCTTCTTGCCGTGTATTAGTGGCAAAAGAAAAATATATTTGCCCTTGTCTGGTACTGTTATATATTCTAAAGCCCTGTTTGCCGTGTATTAGTGGCAAAATAAAAATATATTCGCCGTTC
Source organism: Bufo bufo (assembly GCF_905171765.1). Lineage (NCBI taxonomy): Eukaryota > Metazoa > Chordata > Amphibia > Anura > Bufonidae > Bufo > Bufo bufo. Next base: position 400,862,428 of record NC_053392.1, read on the forward strand.
AACGTTGCACTTATATGTTGAAAAGCCTTTCGTGTAGTGGAAAAGCGGAAAAAATTAGGGCCTAATTGCCATTCAGCAGTGCAGTTATTTATTCTAAAGCCCTTTTTGCCCTTTAATAGTGGCAAAAGAACAATATATTCGTCGTTCAGCGTTGCACTTATATGTTGAAAGACTTTTGTGTAGTGGAAAAGTGGAAAAAATTAGGGCCTAATTGCCATTCAGGGGTGCAGTTATATATTCTAAAGCCCTGTTTGCAGTGCATTGGTGGCAAAAGATAAATATATTCGCCGTTCAGCGTTGCACTTATATGTGTTAAAGCCTTTTGTGTAGTGTAAAAGTGAAAAAAAATTAGGGCCTAATTGCAGTTATATATTTTAAAGCTCTTTTTGTCCTGTATTAGTGGCAAAATAAAAATATATTTGCCATTCAGCGTTGCACTTATATGTTGAAAAGCCTTTTGTGTAGTGTAAAAATGGAAAAAATTAGGGCTTAATTGCCGTTCATAGGCGCAGTTATATATTCCAAAGCCCTGTCTGCCGTGTGTTAGTGGGAAAAGAAAAATATATTCGCCGTTCAGCGTTGCACTTTTATGTTGAAAAGCCTTGTGTAGTGTAAAAGTGGAAAAAATGAGGGCCTATTTGCCGTTCAGAGGTGCATATACAGTGGGGGAAATAATTATTTGACCCCTCACTGATTTTGTAAGTTTGTCCAATGACAAAGAAATGAAAAGTCTCAGAACAGTATCATTTCAATGGTAGGTTTATTGTAACAGTGGCAGATAGCACATCAAAAGGAAAATCGAAAAAATAACTTTAAATAAAAGATAGCAACTGATTTGCATTTCATTGAGTGAAATAAGTATTTGAACCCTCTAACAAAAAAAGACTTAATACTTGGTGGAAAAACCCTTGTTTGCAAGCACAGAGGTCAAACGTTTCTTGTAATTGATGACCAAGTTTGCGCACATTTTAGGAGGAATGTTGGTCCACTCCTCTTTGCAGATCATCTCTAAATCCCTAAGGTTTCGAGGCTGTCTCTGTGCAACTCTGAGCTTGAGCTCCCTCCATAGGTTTTCGATTGGATTAAGGTCCGGAGACTGACTAGGCCACTCCATGACCTTAATGTGCTTCTTCTTGAGCCACTCCTTTGTTGCCTTTGCTGTATGTTTTGGGTCATTGTCGTGCTGGAACACCCATCCACGACCCATTTTCAGTTTCCTGGCAGAGGGAAGGAGGTTGTCGCTCAGGATTTCACGATACATGGCTCCGTCCATTTTCCCGTTTATGCGAATAAGTTGTCCTGTGCCCTTAGCAGAAAAACACCCCCAAAGCAAAATGTTTCCACCCCCATGCTTGACGGTGGGGACGGTGTTTTGGGGGTCATAGGCAGCATTTTTCTTCCTCCAAACACAGCGAGTTGAGTTAATGCCAAAGAGCTCTATTTTGGTCTCATCAGACCACAGCACCTTCTCCCAGTCACTCTCTGAATCATTCAGGTGTTCATTGGCAAACTTCAGACGGGCCTGCACATGTGCCTTCCTGAGCAGGGGGACCTTGCGAGCCCTGCAGGATTTTAATCCATTGCGGTGTAATGTGTTTCCAATGGTTTTCTTGGTGACTGTGGTCCCTGCTAATTTGAGGTCATTAACTAACTCCTCCCGTGTAGTTCTAGGATGCTTTTTCACCTTTCTCAGAACCATTGACACCCCACGAGGTGAGATCTTGCGTGGAGCCCCAGAGCGAGGTCGATTGATGGTCATTTTGTGCTCCTTCCATTTTCGAACAATCGCACCAACAGTTGTCACCTTCTCTCCCAACTTCTTGCTAATGGTTTTGTAGCCCATTCCAGCCTTGTGCAGGTCTACAATTTTGTCTCTGACATCCTTGGACAGCTCTTTGGTCTTTCCCATGTTGGAGAGTTTGGAGTCTGCTTGATTGATTGATTCTGTGGACAGGTGTCTTTTATACAGGTGACTAGTTAAGACAGGTGTCCTTAATGAGGGTGACTAATTGAGTAGAAGTGTCTAACCACTCTGTGGGAGCCAGAACTCTTAATGGTTGGTAGGGGTTCAAATACTTATTTCACTCAATGAAATGGAAATCAGTTGCTATCTTTTATTTAAAGTTATTTTTTCGATTTTCCTTTTGATGTGCTATCTGCCACTGTTACAATAAACCTACCATTGAAATGATACTGTTCTGAGACTTTTCATTTCTTTGTCATTGGACAAACTTACAAAATCAGTGAGGGGTCAAATAATTATTTCCCCCACTGTATATGGGGTAAAGCCCTTTTTGCAGTATGAACCTAATTACATAGTGGTGACATTTTTTATGTGAAACAGGCTTTTTGGGGGAAAATTGATGGGTGATTGTTGACTTTCTTCTGTATAAACTGAAATCCATTATCCTTTCATTGGTGAAATTTTTTATTTCAAACACGTTTTCTTCTGGAAAATTAATGGGTGATTGTAGACCTCTTTTTGTGGTATGGACATAATTACGTAGTAGTAAAAAAATATATGTGAAACAGGCTGTTTTTGGGAAAATTGATGGGTGATTGTAGACTTTGTTCTGTATGAAACTAATTCTATTATCCTTTAATTGCTGAAATATTTTATTTCAAACATGTTTTTTTTTTCAGGAAAATTGATGGGTGAATGTAGATCTCCTTTTGCTGTATGGAATGAATTATGTAGTGGTGACATTTTTTATGTGAAACAGACTTTTTTGGGGGAAAATTGATGGGTGATTGTAGACTTTGTTCTGTATGATCCGAATTCCATTATCCTTTCATTGGTGACATTTTTTATTTCAAACATGTTTTTTTTGGGAAAATTGCTGGGTGATTGTGGTCCTCCTTTTGCTGTATGGACCGAATTACGTTGTTGTGGGTCCTGCAGTAAACATAATTAAGATGCTGATGACAACACACCAGCAGACTTGGCCTTTCCCATCTATTCCCAATTAAATCAAGCAGCTTCAGTAAATTGAAAATATTTATGCGTTTTTATCTGCTCCGTCTGCATTCGATCTCCACAGCACACAAGACATGACAGGAGAGCCTCTGCTTTGGAGTCAAAGTCCAGTTTCTTAAGATCAGGAGTTCCATCAGAATTGTGTGCAACATTCTTGCACCCTGTGCAAAGCTATAACAAAAAGACTCTGTAGAAATACACATCAGAGGAAGCTGAAGCTGGTTGCCCCAGTTTTAATTCAGAAGCAGTAAACAGTTGGAAGCAAATAGAGGTGGCTGAACTCCGCTGCTCTGTATCTCTTTTGAAGTCAATTTCTCCAACTATGCCCCTCTTGCGATTTACAGAAAATTCATTATTTTCATGTAGAGATCCAAGAATTATGTTGGAGGCATGTAGTGTGTGCAAGTCATGTGCGACCCCTCTCATCACTCTCATGCTGTTCTGCACCTGGCTTGCCTGGGCGAACTGAGTCACACAGGGGAGGAACTGCTCCGTGTCCTTCAGCAATAAATTGAATCCTGGCTTTCCCCGCGACAACTCAAAATCAGAACCATGGTGACCGACAACGGGAAGAACATGGTGTTAGCGCTGCATCAAGGAGAGCTGAGCCATGTGCCCTGCATGGCACACATGTTCAATCTAGTTGTCAAGCGGTTCCTGAAGTCTTCCACCCATCTGAAAGACATCCTAAAACTCTGTGGTCTCCTGATGCTGCTGCTACATCCACAATATGTCACCTTGTCACTCCGTGGTCTCCTGATGCTGCTGCTACCTCAACACTATGTCACCTTGCCACTCTGTGGCCTCCTCATGCTGCTGCTGCCATCTCCACACTGTCACTATGCCACTCTGTGGTCTCCTGATGCTGCTGCTACCTCCACAATATGTCACCTTGCCACTCTGTGGCCTCTTGATACTGCCGCCACCTCCACACTATGTCACCTTGTCACTCTGTGGCCTCCTCATGCTGCTGCCACCTCCACACTCTGTCATTGTGCCAGTCTGTGGCCTCCCGGTGCTGCCGTCACCTCCAAACTCTTTCATTGGGCCACTCTGTTGTCTTTTCATGCTGCTTCCACCTCACTACTATGTCATAGAGCCAGTCTGTGGACTTCTCATGCTGTTCCCACCCTCCCCACTTCATGACTGGGCCACTATTTAGCCTTTTTGGCTTGGCTGACATCATCATTTATTTGACCCTTCTTCTGATCTGTCAGAAGGAAGGAAAAATTAGACGCACAATGGATACTGTCTGTGTAGCAGCTGTAAGGCCTGTATGGTCCAATCAGAATTGGCTTATGATTTGGTAGGCAAAAGTTGGAGTGGGTACAAAACACAGAAGACATGCAAATATTCCATTCACGTGTCATCTCTGTTTTGGATCCACTCCTGTTTGTTTTCGCATTAGCAATACTGATAGATTACTGACCAAATGCTGATCGAGTGAAGGCGGATGCTCCACAGACAGAATCTGTTTTTTGTGGGTTATTGTTCCGACGGATAAGAGGAAGGGCAAAATAATCTGTGACGTCAACACAAACTTACTGCTGACACCCTCTCTACTCTGTCGGGGGGCTCTACTTATATAGGCATTTAATAGAACAGGTTCTGTAGACATCTATGTGGAATCAGCTGACGATGGTGTAAAAGGAGTGAGCTTCTTCTTGGCGCTAACATCGACCTGTAAGGCTGAATTCATACTTGAGTTATTTGGCAAGTTTTGGAACCGAGACTGCGCAAATAAGTGACGTGTGCAGTGATTCTAAGAGCGACGCCTGTCATTTGCATGTCATACGGACTCACAGTATTATTTAACTACCAAAGCAGACTCCCTATACGTGTTACTGCAAAAAACAGTGTTCTAAACCACTATAAAGGCTCTCTGCAGGCAGGAAATAGCCGTTTAACAAAATTTGGCACAAATATATTTGGATCGAACCAAAAGATTTTTAAAAAAATTGGTGAACCGGCGAATCAATTTTTTTTTATTTGCTCATCTCTAATTATGACGGAATAAATAACGGACTGCCTCTAAAGGCATTCGTTATGCATTCCGTCATAGAATTGTGTTATGGTCCGTGGTAACGGAATCCATAACGCAATTCACCTTTTACCAACAAACGAAGTGTGAACAAATTTCAAAATACATCTCTAAAAACAACATTGTTCAGGGGTTAACTGCTATTTACACCAGAATGTTGTGGATATAAATTTGAAATCACGTAAAATATGCACTGGGTTACTGAAAATTGAACCACCACATGAATGATAAGAGGTTGCCTCAACTGTTTTTTTCTATAAGCATTGCAATCTATATCACAAGCTACCTCATGTTGCTTTATGAGACTACGTGTAGCAAAGTAATCTCTTTCTTGATGGGCTTGAGGAGTGAAAAAGCATGAAAGGCAAATGATTCTTTCATCCACAAGAGGATATTCCCAGCAGATCAGATTATCAACTGAGCAATTTGGCAACATTTCTGCAGCTTCGTTTTACATTATACATGAAACACAAATGAATGAAAGAAGTCCTAAGTACTAACTTTTTCTCCACCGAGAATGATCTTGCTCAGAACAAAAATCAGTGTAAATAGACTTTTCAGGAATTTAAAACTATCATACTATTGAGAATTCTATAATGGACGTGTATTAACCAAGGAACCACTACTTCAAGTATTTGGTTCAGACAATTCAGTATACTACATATAATACAATGCACTGTAATGAACTCCAAATATAATTCTGAAAATAAATCTTTGAAGAATCACTACTGCAAGTATTTGGCTCAGTATACCATAAAATGATGCATCGTAATAAACTCCAAATATAATTCTGAAAATAAATCTTTGAAGTATGGTGCTGAGCTGAAGTTCCAAGGACCACCAGTTGAAATGATTCAGAGGTCCCACCAGTAGAAATGATTCAGAGGGCCCACCAGTAGAATTAATGCAGAGGGCCCACCAGTAGAATTAATGCAGAGGGCCCACCAGTGCATTCCCCTTTTTAATGTATAATAACGTATGCTTCTATCACTGTACACATGACTCATCAGCAATAAAAATAGTTTGTTTTTTTCATTACGAAAATAGGATTACAAAAATGTGACTGTTTTCCACCAGAAATAGCGCCACACCTTTACGTTGGTTGTGTCTGGTATTGCAGATCAACTCCATTGAAATGACTGTAGCTAAGGTAAATTATCATGTACAACTTCTGACACTAAATATGGATAAAAGCAGTCTCTTCAACTCCTTGGGGGACTTTTACTAAGCATGGGGCACCAGAATTATGGCATAAAATACGCCAAAAAGAATCGTGTTTTGATTTGCACCAAATATATCAACTGCTTTCTCCAGAATTTTCACCATAAGAAATGCATCAAGCCAGGAATGAGTTATAAATGTCAAAGTGGGCAGGGCTATGAAATTGGCAGATATTACGCCTCATTTATCATCCTCCTATTGGCAGAAATGTTTTAAATTGTTGCGGACAATTAAGCCAGCTTACGTGGTGGTGTTTTGTGTAAAACGTTGCATTAATGGCATAAAGATGTGACTTTTGGTAAAAAATTTGCATTTATCAAAAGAAAACCAAATCGTGGGAATAAGTAATAAGTAAGTATTAAAACAGAATGTATTAACAAAAACAAAACAATAGCAAAAACGCCCCAAGTCTGAGACAAAAGTCGCAATTTACCACAGAAAATGTCACAAATATGCTTCAAAAGTTGCAAACGTTTCAAAAGTCGCAAATGTGGTCTGGCAGGGATGGCTGAAATGGCACATTTCAGTTTAAAAAAGTCACATTTTAGTGCTAAGGACGTTAAAGTGGATAATCAAGTTTATATTTTAAAAAAGTTACATTTTAAAAGTGCGCCTTTATGATATATGATGTGTAACAAATCACCACTTTTCATTTGTAATGTTAGTATTTGTTTGGCACAAATTACGCCATTAATGATGAATTTCCCCCCTTGTACCTGAAAAATTATAAACCTCATACTGCTGGTTGGTTAGTCCAACCTTGGTCAAACAGTGCCCCAATTCGCCCAGTAACTTAGTCATTATAAACAATCATATATAGTATTTGTGAAAGTGCACAATATACACTGGCTGCAGGGCAGGTCAGCACCTCCAAGGCTGACAAACCTTTTCCACATTTTGGCCATGCTAACCCTGCCTTCTCAGGTGCTGGTGGTGCCCCAGCTGTGTTGGCGACCTCTTCCTCCTCCTCTGCCTTCGCCTTGTGTTTCCACTGTGCCCCCGCTGTCAGGTGGGAATGCTATCATCAGCGTGCGCTTGTAGTCGCGAATCTTCCGATCAGTAACAGATGTTTTCATTAAATTTAGTTCCCTATCAGCAATGCAGAGCAGGGGTTCATTCACGGCAAAAGGGGGTTCTTGTCACCCAGCAATAGAACAGACGATTTTGAGAGATTTAGGCCCCTGTCACCCAGGCACAGCAGGGGTTCATTCACGGCAAAAGGGGGTTCATGTCACCCAGCAATAGAACAGAGGATTTTGAGAGATTTAGGCCCCTGTCACCCAGGCACAGCTGGGGTTAATTCACGGCAAAAGGGGGTTCTTGTCACCCAGCAATACAACAGAGGATTTTGAGAGATTTAGGCCCCTGTCACCCAGGCACAGCTGGGGTTAATTCACGGCAAAAGGGGGTTCTTGTCCCCCAGCAATAGAACAGAAGATTTTGAGAGATTTAGGCCCCTGTCACCCAGGCACAGCAAGGGTTCATTCACGGCAAAAGGGGGATCATGTCACCCAGCAATACAACAGAGGATTTTGAGAGATTTAGGCCCCTGTCACCCAGGCATAGCAGGGGTTTGTATACGCCAAAAATGGTAAAATGTCACCCGACAATTGAAAATAAGAATTTTTTCAATTTAGGGCACTAAAAGAGTCCTTCAAAAGGCTAGAGGGATGTAAAAGGCTGTAAAATGTGCTTAAGAGCATGGCAACTGCTCTGCAAACAAATGTGGATAGGGAAATAACTTAAAATGAAATAAAATAACTAAAAATAAAAAATTATTAACCTGCAACTCAGAGAAGGAGGTGGATATGGAGTCGGAGGTTGAGGAGGCGGTGAATGTGGTGTTGTAGGTGAAGGCAGCAATGGAGGAGGAACAGGTAGCCAACTATGTTTTTTCTTATTTTTTATTGGGGTAGGTAGCCCCCAAAATATTATGACAAATAAAAAAAAAAGGAAACAAAGAATCATTGCACTTGACTTGAGTACAAGAATGTATGTTTGATGGTGGTATAAATGTCTATTCTGCACAAGGTACAGAGAAGTCTTGTGGGATCCAAGCCTGGTTCATTTTAATGAACGTGAGCTTGTCCACGTTGGCTGTGGACAGACGGCTGCGTCTGTCTGTAATGACGCCTCCTGCCGTGCTAAATACACGTTCAGAGAGTACACTGGCTGCAGGGGAGGCCAGCACCTCCAAGGCATACAGGGCAAGCTCTGGCCATGTGGACAATTCGGAGACCCAGAAGTTGAATGGGGCAGAACCATCAGTCAGTACGTGTAGGCGTTTGCACAGGTACTGTTCCACCATGTTGTTCAAATGCTGCCTCCTGCTAACACGCTCCAAATCAGCAGTTGGGGCCGGTTGTTGCGGCGAGGTGACAAAGCATTTCCACATGTCGGCCATGCTAACCCTGCATTCTGAGGTGCTGGTGCTGACACAGCTGCGTTGGCGACCTCTTCCTCCTCCCCTGCCTTCGCCTTGTGCTTCCACTTGTCCCCCGGCATCAGTCGTGAATGCTCTCAGGAGCACGTCTAGAGGCGTGCGCTTGTAGTCGCGCATCTTCCTATCACGCTCCAGTGAGGGAATTAAGGACGGCACATTATCTTTGTAACGGGGATACAGCAGGGTGGCCACCCAGTAGTCAGCACACATTAAAATGTGGGCAACTCTGCAGGCGTTGCGCAGGCACTGCAGCATGTAGTCGCTCATGTGTGCCAGGCTGCCCAGAGGTAAGGACAAGCTGTCCTCTGTGGGAGGCGTATCGGCTGCGTCCTCCTTATCCCCCAGCCACGCACCAGTGATGGGCCCGAGCTGCGTTGGATACCACCCCGCTATGAACATGCTTCATCCCCATCCTCCTCCTCCTCCTCATCCTCCTCCTCCTCCTCCTCCAGTAGTGGGCCCTGGCTGGCCAAATTTGTACCTGGCCTCTGCTGTTTCAAAAATCCTCTTTCTGAGCCACTTCTAAAAGACTGGCCTGAAAGTTATAGAGATGACCCCTCTTCCTCCTCCTCATCCTCGGCCACATCCTCTTCCATCATCGCCCTAAGTGTTTTCTCAAGGAGACATAGAAGTGGTATTGTAACGCTGATAACGGCGTCATCGCCACTGGCCATGTTGGTGGAGTACTCGAAACAGCGCAACAGGGCACACAAGTCTCGCATAAAGGCCCAGTCATTTGTGGTGAAGTGGTGCTGTTCCGCAGTGCGACTCACCCGTGCATGCTGCAGCTGAAACTCCACTATGGCCTGCTGCTGCTCGCACAGTCTCTCCAGCATATGCAAGGTGGAGTGCCACCTGGTGGGCACGTCGCATATGAGGAGGTGAGCGGGAAGGCCGAAGTTACGCTGTAGAGCAGACAGCCGAGCGGCGGCAAGATGAGAACGCCGGAAGCGCGCACAGACGGCCCGCACTTTATGCAGCAGCTCTGACATGTCGGGGTAGTTGTGTATGAATTTCTGCACCACCAAATTCAGCACATACGCCAGGCAAGGGATGTGCGTCAAACTGGCTAGTCCCAGAGCTGCAACGAGATTTCGCCCATTATCGCACACCACCAGGCCGGGCTTGAGGCCCACTGGCAGCAACCACTCGTCGGTCTGTTGTTCTATACCCCGCCACAACACCTGCACGGTGTGGGGCCTGTCCCCCAAACACATAAGTTTCAGAATGGCCTGCTGACGTTTAACCCTGGCTGTGCTGAAGTTGGTGGTGAAGGTCTGTCGCTGACCGAATGAGGAGGTGGTAGAAGAGGAGGAGGAAGCCGAGTAGGAAGAGGTGGCAACAGGAGGCAAAGAATGATGCCCTGCGATCCTTGGCGGCGGAAGGACATGCGCCAAACAGCTCTCCGCCTGGGGCCCAGCCGCCACTACATTTACCCAGTGTTAGGGAGATATAGCGTCCCTGGCCGTGCTTACTGGTCCACAAATCTGTGGTTAGGTGGACCTTGCCACAGATGGCGTTGCACAGTGCACACTTGATTTTATCCGATACTTGGTTGTGCAGGGAGGGCACGGCTCTCCTGGAGAAGTAGTGGCGGCTGGGAACGACATACTGTGGGACAACAAGTGACATGAGCTGTCCGTCTCCACCAGCCTGAATGACAGCATTTCAAAGTCCAGCAGTTTAGAAATGCTGGCATTCAGGACCAGGGATCGAGGGTGGCTAGGTTTACGCTTTCTCTCAAAGGTTTGTGAGATGGAGAGCTGAACGCTTCCGTGTGACATTGTGGAGATGCTTGGTGACGGAGGTGGTGTTGTTGGTGGCACATCCTCTGTTTGCTGGGCGGCAGGTGCCAACATTCCTCCAGAGGCGGAGGAAGAGGCCGAGGCAGCAGTAGAAGAGGGAGCAGGAGGGGCTTTCTTGGTTTTGAAGGTGCTTACTCCACTGCAGGACAAGTCTCGCATGTAGATGCCTGGTCATGCAGGTTGTGCTAAGGTTCAGAACGTTAACGCCTCGCTTCAGGCTCTGATGGCACAGCGTGCAAACCACTCGGGTCTTGTCCTCAGCACATTGTGTGAAGAAGGGCCATGCCAGGGAACTCCTTGAAGCTGCCTTTGGTGTGCTCGGTCCCTGGTGACGGCTGCTCTGCATTTGCACCCTGCTCCCGCTTTTGCTACGCTGTTGGCTCGGTCTCACCACTGCCTCTTCCTCCGAAGTCAGTGGCACGACCTTCCTTCCATGTGTAGTCTAGAACCTCATAGTCCCCTGCATCGTCTTCCACCCAGTCTTCCTCCCTGACCTCCTTTTCGGTCTGCACACTGCAGAAAGACGCAGCAGTTGGCACCTGTGTTTCGTCATCAGAGACGTGCTGAGGTGGTATTCCCATGTCGTCATCAGGAAACATATGTGGTTGTGCGTCAGTGCATTCTATGTCTTCCACCCCTGAAGAAGGGCTAGGTGGATGTCCTTGGGAAACCCTGCCAACAGAGTCTTCAAACAGCATAAGAGACTGCTGCATGACTTGAGGCTCAGTCAGGTTCCCCGATATGCACAGGGGTGATGTGACAGACTGATGGACATGGGTTTCAGGCGCCACCTGTGCGCTTTCTGCAGAAAACTGGGTGGGAGATAATGTGAACGTGCTGGATCCACTGTCGGCCACCCAATTGACTTGCGCCTGTACATGCTCAGGCCTTACTATCCTTAGAACGGCATTAGGCTGTAGATCGCTGTAGATTCTGGCGGCTACTGGTACCTGAGGTAGTAGGTTCAGTAGGACGTGTAGCTTTGGCAGAAAGGCCACGTCCTCTCCCTGCACCAGAGGCTTCACCAACACCACCACCACGACCATGACCGCGACCCTTATTAGATGTTTGCCTCATAGTTAGCGTTCACAAAGCAAAGTAAAAAGTGTTTAAGTATGTTAAAAATAATTAACCGCCAATATAAACCCTGATGTAGGGTATTGCACTCTATATTTATTTTTTATTGTATATGACAGCGGTATTTGTCGCCTAAATGTGACACTCACTTATGCAGGTCTTATTCAAGATGTGCAGTATGTCAGAGGCTTTTTTCACCCCAGTAACCAAAAAGAGGTAATTCTGGCCTAAATGTGACAGTCACTTATGCACGTCTAATCCTAGATGTGCAGTATATCAGAGTTTTTTTACCCCAGTAACCAAAAAGCTGAATTTTTGGCCTAAATGTAACAGTCACTTATGCTTGTCTAATCCCATATGTGCAGTATATTAGAGGGGTTTTTCACCCAAGTAACCAAAAAGCCGTATTTCTGGCCTAAATGTGACGGTCACTTATGCTTGTCTAATCCCAGATGTGCAGTATATTAGAGGGTTTTTTCACCCCAGTAACCAAAAAGCCGTATTTCTGGCCTAAATGTGACAGTTACTTATGGTTGTCTAATCCTAGATGTGCAGTATATCAGAGGCTTTTTTCACCCCAGTAACCAAAAAGCCGTATTTCTGGCCTAAATGTGACAGTCACTTATGCACGTGTAATCCCAGATGTGCAGTATATTGCAGGGTTTTTTCACCCTAACCAAAAAGTGTATTTCTGTCCTAAATGTGACAGTCACTTATGCACGTGTAATCCCAGATGTGCAGTATATGAGAGGCTTTTTTCACCCCAGTATGCCAAAGCCGTATTTATGGCCTAAATGTGACAGTCACATATGCACGTGTAATCCCAGATGTGCAGTATTTTAGGTTTTTTTTTCACCCTAACCAAAAAGCTGTATTTCTGTCCTAAATGTGACAGTGATTTATGCACGTGTAATCCCAGATGTGCAGTATATCAGAGGCTTTTTTCACCCCAGTATGCCAAAGCCGTATTTATGGCCTAAATGTGACAGTCACTTATGCATGTGTAATCCCATATGTGCAGTATATTAGAGGGGTTTTTCACCCTAACCAAAAAGCTGTATTTCTGTCCTAAATGTGACAGTCATTTATGCTTGTCTAATCCGAGATGTGCAGTATATTAGAGGGTTTTTTCACCCTAACCAAAAAGCTGTATTTCTGTCCTAAATGTGACAGTCACTTATGCACGTGAAATCCCAGATGTGCAGTATATGAGAGGCTTTTTTCACCCCAGTATGCCAAAGCCGTATTTATGGCCTTAATGTGACAGTCACATATGCACGTGTAATCCCAGATGAGCAGTATATTAGAGGGTTTTTCACCCTAACCAAAAAGCTGTATTTCTGTCCTAAATGTGACAGTCACTTATGCTTGTCTAATCCCAGATGTGCAGTATATTAGAGGGTTTTTTCACCTTAACCAAAAAGCTGTATTTCTGTCCTAAATGTGACCGTCACTTATGCACGTGAAATCCCAGATGTGCAGTATATCAGAGGCCTTTTTCACCCCAGTATGCCAAAGCCGTATTTATGGCCTAAATATGACAGTTACTTATGCATGTGTAATCCCAGATGTGCAGTATATTAGAGGGTTTTTTCACATTAACCAAAAAGCTATATTTCTGTCGTAAATGTGACAGTCACTTATGCTTGTCTAATCCCAGATGTGCAGTACATTAGAGGGTTTTTTCCCCCTAACCAAAAAGCTGTATTTCTGTCCTAAATGTGACAGTCACTTATGCTTGTCTAATCCCAGATGTGCAGTATATTAGAGGCATTTTTCACCCTAACCAAAAAGCTGTATTTCTGTCCTAAATGTGACAGTCACTTATGCTTGTCTAATCCCAGATGTGCAGTATATTAGAGGCTTTTTTCACCCTAACCAAAAAGCTGTATTTCTGTCCTAAATGTGACAGTCACTTATGCACGTGTAATCCCAGATCTGCAGTATATTAGAGGTTTTTTTTTCACCTTAACCAAAAAGCTGTATTTCTGTCCTAAATGTGACAGTCACTGTCCTAAATGTGACAGTCCCAGATGTGCAGTATATTAGAGGGTTTTTTCACCCTAACCACAAAACTGTATTTCTGTCCTAAATGTGACAGTCACTTATGCTTGTCTAATCCGAGATGTGCAGTATATTAGAGGGTTTTTTCACCCTAACCAAAAAGCTGTATTTCTGTCGTAAATGTGACAGTCACTTATGCACGTGAAATCCCAGATGTGCAGTATATGAGAGGCTTTTTTCACCCCAGTATGCCAAAGCCGTATTTATGGCCTTAATGTGACAGTCACATATGCCCGTGTAATCCCAGATGAGCAGTATATTAGAGGGTTTTTTACCCTAACCAAAAAGCTGTATTTCTGTCCTAAATGTGACAGTCACTTATGCTTGTCTAATCCCAGATGTGCAGTATATTAGAGGGTTTTTTCACCTTAACCAAAAATCTGTATTTCTGTCCTAAATGTGACCGTCACTTATGCACGTGAAATCCCAGATGTGCAGTATATCAGAGGCCTTTTTCACCCCAGTATGCCAAAGCCGTATTTATGGCCTAAATATGACAGTCACTTATGCACGTGTAATCCCAGATGTGCAGTATATGAGAGGCTTTTTTCACCCCAGTATGCCAAAGCCGTATTTATGGCCTAAATGTGACAGTCACATATGCACGTGTAATCCCAGATGAGCAGTGTATTAGAGGGTTTTTTCACCCTAACCAAAAAGCTGTATTTCTGTCCTAAATGTGACAGTCACTTATGCACGTGTAATCCCAGATGTGCAGTATATCAGAGGCTTTTTTCACCCCAGTATGCCAAAGCCGTATTTATGGCCTAAATGTTACAGTAACTTATGCACGTGTAATCCCAGATGTGCAGTATATCAGATGCTTTTTTCACCCCAGAATGCCAAAGCCGTATTTATGGCCTAAATGTGACAGTCACTTATGCACGTGTAATGCCAGATGTGCAGTATATGAGAGGCTTTTTTCACCCCAGTATGCCAAAGCCGTATTTCTGTCCTAAATGTGACAGTCACTTATGCATGTGTAATCCCAGATGTGCAGTATATTAGAGTTTTTTTTTTACCCTAACCAAAAAGTTGTATTTCTGTCCTAAATGTGACAGTCACTTATGCACGTGAAATCCCAAATGTGCAGTATATCAGATGCTTTTTTCACCCCAGAATGCCAAAGCCGTATTTATGGCCTAAATGTGACAGTCACTTATGCACGTGTAATGCCAGATGTGCAGTATATGAGAGGCTTTTTTCACCCCAGTATGCCAAAGCCGTATTTCTGTCCTAAATGTGACAGTAACTTATGCACGTGTAATCCCAGATGTGCAGTATATCAGATGCTTTTTTCACCCCAGAATGCCAAAGCCGTATTTATGGCCTAAATGTGACAGTCACTTATGCACGTGTAATGCCAGATGTGCAGTATATGAGAGGCTTTTTTCACCCCAGTATGCCAAAGCCGTATTTCTGTCCTAAATGTGACAGTCACTTATGCATGTGTAATCCCAGATGTGCAGTATATTAGAGTTTTTTTTTTACCCTAACCAAAAAGTTGTATTTCTGTCCTAAATGTGACAGTCACTTATGCACGTGAAATCCCAAATGTGCAGTATATCAGATGCTTTTTTCACCCCAGAATGCCAAAGCCGTATTTATGGCCTAAATGTGACAGTCACTTATGCACGTGTAATGCCAGATGTGCAGTATATGAGAGGCTTTTTTCACCCCAGTATGCCAAAGCCGTATTTCTGTCCTAAATGTGACAGTCACTTATGCATTTGTAATCCCAGATGTGCAGTATATTAGAGTTTTTTTTTTACCCTAACCAAAAAGATGTATTTCTGTCCTAAATGTGACAGTCACATATGCACGTGTAATCCCAGATGAGCAGTATATTAGAGGGTTTTTTCACCCTAACCAAAAAGCTGTATTTCTGTCCTAAATGTGACAGTCACTTATGCTTGTCTAATCCCAGATGTGCAGTATATTAGAGGGTTTTTTCCCCCTAACCAAAAACTTGTATTTCTGTCCTAAATGTGACAGTCATTTATGCACGTGTAATCCCAGATGTGCAGTATATCAGAGGCTTTTTTCACCCCAGTATGCCAAAGCCATATTTATGGCTTAAATGTGACAGTCACTTATGCACATGTAATCCCAGCTGTGCAGTATATTAGAGGGTTTTTTCACCCTAACCAAAAAGCTGTATTTCTGTCCTAAATGTGTCAGTCACTTATGCACGTGTAATCCTAGATGTGCAGTATAACAGAGGCTTTTTTTATCCCAGTATGCCAAAGCCGTATTTATGGCCTAAATGTTACAGTCACTTATACACGTGTAATCCTAGATGTGCAGTATATCAGAGGCTTTTTTCACCCCAGTATGCCAAAGTTGTATTTATGGCCTAAATGTGACAGTCACTTATGCACGTGTAATCCCAGATGTGCAGTATATGAGAGGCTTTTTTCACCCCAGTATGCCAAAGCCGTATTTCTGTCCTAAATGTGACAGTCACTTATGCACGTGTAATCCCAGATGTGCAGTATATTAGAGGGTTTTTTCACCCTAACCAAAAAGCTGTATTTCTGTCCTAAATGTGACAGTCACTTATGCACGTGCAATCCCAGACGTGTTGTATATCAGAGGCTTTTTTCACCCCAGTATGCCAAAGCCGTATTTATGGCCTAAATGTGACAGTCACTTATGCACGTGTAATCGCAGATGTGCAATATATTAGAGGGTTTTTTCACCCTAACCAAAAAGCTGTATTTCTGTTTTAAATGTAACAGTCACTTATGCACGTGTAATCCCAGATGTGCAGTATATTAGAGGGTTTTTTCACCCTAACCAAAAAGCTGTATTTCTGTCCTACATGTGACAGTCACTTATGCTTGTCTAATCCGAGATGTGCAGTATATTAGAGGGTTTTTTCACCCTAACCAAAAAGCTGTATTTCTGTCCTAAATGTGACAGTCACTTATGCTTGTCTAATCCCAGATGTGCAGTATATTAGAGGGTTTTTTACCCCTAACCAAAAAGCTGTATTTCTGTCCTAAATGTGACAGTCACTTATGCTTGTCTACTCCCAGATGTGCAGTTTATTAGAGGGTTTTTTCACCCTAACCAAAAAGCTGTATTTCTGTCCTAAATGTGACAGTCACTTATGCTTGTCTAATCCCAGATGTGCTGTATATCAGAGTCTTTTTCACCCCAGTATGCCAAAGCTGTATTTCTGGACTTGCAGATAGTCTGTGGTGGTACACTATCGTTGCATAAAATGGCTGCCGACCATGTATTGATATTGACTAACTGAAGATTTTTTTTTTCTTTTTAAGCAGTAGTTGGCTCAGGGCAGGCTTAAAAAAATTGTGCACTGCACCCACAAAACACTTTTGCTGTAGATCGCTGAGTACAAAAAACAGTTCTTTTTCCATAACCTTTTTTATTTTATTTAATCCAGTAAAGTACCAAAAGAGCAGTAATAATACATTTAACAATTACATAATAAAAACATCAGGCATCAACCAAGAGGAAGTAAGAGTGCTTAAAGGGCTTTAGTCACCCCACTAAACTCTTTTTTTTTTTTTGTGTATTTATAATCCCTATCCTGTCATATTGCCATACATTATGTTATTAATAATCTTCGTTCAGTAGATTTAGCAAAAAACGGCGCAGGCGCTCTGAGATAAATTCGGCGCAGGCGCTCTGAGATAAGGAGGCTCGTCTCCTCAGAACTCCCTCAGTGCGCCTGCGCCGATGACATCACCGAAAGAGAAGACGTCATCGGCGCAGGCGCACTGAGGGAGTGCTGAGGAGGCGAGCCTCCTTATCTCAGAGCGCCTGCGCCGAATCAACACAGGCGCGTGATTTTTGAAATGCTGACAGGACTGGCCGGAGGAGGAGATCTCGGCTGGCCCTGTCAATCAACAAGAGGAGGGGGCGGTTTTCTGCGGCTGCTACCAGCAAGTAGACGCCCTACTTGCTGGTAGAAAGGTAATTAGCATATCATAAAAGTACGTTTTTTGCTAAATCTACTGAACGAAAATTATTAATAACATAATGTATGGCAATATGGCAGGATAGGGATTATAAGTACCCCAAAAAAAAATATGAGTTTAGTGGGGTGACAGAAGCCCTTTAATACAATTGCACCGATATTCACATTACTCGAATCAGGACAACTGGAAAATATGCACTTATATAAAATCCCGTTGGTAAAATTATTGGTGAGGGTATGGAGTAAAGTCAAAAAGTCACAGAATTTAGAGGGGCAGATTAAAGTCACACCGTTACGGTATAATAGGAGGTTAGGTAATGCTACCTTTTTGAAAGAGGCCAAATATTGGACTGATAATGAATGTAAGGGAAGATAGTCAAAGTTATTTTAGATATATTCAGTTGGTGGATATTGTCAAAACGGTTATAAAAAAGGAAGATATAGTGATAAAACCACATGAGGTGATTAATTATATACTAGGCTGAAAAGGTGAGCACAAATTGGTGTCAAGCTTGTATAAAAAGATACGAGAAACTAGAAGTGAGGGATTCATTTGTAATAGTAAATCAAAATGGGAGAATGATATAGGGATAATAACAGACGATCAGTGGGGAACATTTTGGTGTTTTAAACCATATCTGAGGAACCCATCTCATAGGGTAACTTAGTTTATGATATTACACCGTTTATATATAACACCAAAATGGCTCAAGAAAGTTTCAGTTAAAACGCCCGGACTATGTCCTAGATGTATGAATAATAAAGTGGATATTATCCATATGTGGTGGAGGTGCCCAAAGATTCAACCATTCTGGTGCAGTCTGATTGAACTAATTGGGGATATTTTTAGTTTCAAAATCCAATGGACGGCTTCTGTATGTATTTTGGGTGAAACTTCCCATGAGCTATCAAAGGAGAATGAAATTATGTTATATAAATCATGTTTTATAGCTCGTTTATTGATAGCAAGAAGATGGATGCGCCCTGAGGTACCAACAATAAAAGAATGGGAAAATTTGATGAACTCCAATCGTATAATAGAAAGAGTAGGATACATTAAGAGTAACATAGGTTATAGACATGAGAAAATTTGGGCTCAGTGGTCAAAACATATAAATAAATAGATATACAGGGAGTGCAGAATTATTAGGCAAGTTGTATTTTTGAGGATTAATTTTATTATTGAACAACAACCATGTTCTCAATGAACCCAAAAAACTCATTAATATCAAAGCTGAATATTTTTGGAAGTAGTTTTTAGTTTGTTTTTAGTTTTAGCTATTTTAGGGGGATATCTGTGTGTGCAGGTGACTATTACTGTGCATAATTATTAGGCAACTTAACAAAAAACAAATATATACCCATTTCAATTATTTATTTTTACCAGTGAAACCAATATAACATCTCAACATTCACAAATATACATTTCTGACATTCAAAAACAAAACAAAAACAAATCAGTGACCAATATAACCACCTTTCTTTGCAAGGACACTCAAAAGCCTGCCATCCATGGATTCTGTCAGTGTTTTGATCTGTTCACCATCAACATTGCGTGCAGCAGCAACCACAGCCTCCCAGACACTGTTCAGAGAGGTGTACTGTTTTCCCTCCTTGTAAATCTCACATTTGATGATGGACCACAGGTTCTCAATGGGGTTCAGATCAGGTGAACAAGGAGGCCATGTCATTAGATTTTCTTCTTTTATACCCTTTCTTGCCAGCCACGCTGTGGAGTACTTGGACGCGTGTGATGGAGCATTGTCCTGCATGAAAATCATGTTTTTCTTGAAGGATGCAGACTTCTTCCTGTACCACTGCTTGAACAAGGTGTCTTCCAGTAACTGGCAGTAGGACTGGGAGTTGAGCTTGACTCCATCCTCAACCCGAAAAGGCCCCACAAGCTCATCTTTGATGATACCAGCCCAAACCAGTACTCCACCTCCACCTTGCTGGCGTCTGAGTCGGACTGGAGCTCTCTGCCCTTTACCAATCCAGCCACGGGCCCATCCATCTGGCCCATCAAGACTCACTCTCATTTCATCAGTCAATAAAACCTTAGAAAAATCAGTCTTGAGATATTTCTTGGCCCAGTCTTGACGTTTCAGCTTGTGTGTCTTGTTCAGTGGTGGTCGTCTTTCAGCCTTTCTTACCTTGGCCATGTCTCTGAGTATTGCACACCTTGTGCTTTTGGGCACTCCAGTGATGTTGCAGCTCTGAAATATGGCCAAACTGGTGACAAGTGGCATCTTGGCAGCTGCACGCTTGACTTTTCTCAGTTCATGGGCAGTTATTTTGCGCCTTGGTTTTTTCCACACGCTTCTTGCGACCCTGTTGACTATTTTGAATGAAACGCTTGATTGTTCGATGATCACGCTTCAGAAGCTTTGCAATTTTAAGAGTGCTGCATCCCTCTGCAAGATATGTCATTATTTTTGACTTTTCTGAGCCTGTCAAGTCCTTCTTTTGACCCATTTTGCCAAAGGAAAGGAAGTTGCCTAATAATTATGCACACCTAATATAGGGTGTTAATGTCATTAGACCACACCCCTTCTCATTACAGAGATGCACATCACCTAATATGCTTAATTGGTAGTAGGCTTTCGAGCCTATACAGCTTGGAGTAAGACAACATGCATAAAGAGGATGATGTGGTCAAAATACTCATTTGCCTAATAATTCTGCACGCAGTGTAGATATATTTATATATTTTTTTTTTTATTATTTTTTTTTATTTACCTATTTGTTTTTTGTCCCCCCCCCCCCCCCCCCCCCCCTTCCCGGTGGATATATGGTGGGGGGATACGGGTTTGGGAAGGGTGGGATGGGGGGGGAGAAGGGAAATAAGGAATAAAGGTTTAATGGTAATATAAGTAATGTGCTAATTACTGTAATGTACTGGATAGGTCAAGTATCTCCTTGTAGGGGATGTTTTAGTGGCAGGGGAATGAATACCCTACAAAAAACTGTTCTTGATAAGATTTCTCCCTGATCTCTCCCTCACAGCAGCTGCAGCCTCTCCCTACACTAATCCGATCAGAGTGACGGGCGGCGCTACATGACTCCAGCTTAAATAGAGGCTGGGTCACATGCTTCAGTTAGCCAATCACAGTTAGCCAATCAAGTATGACACTTGTTGATTGGCTGCTGTGCAGCCTTTCAAAAAGCGCAAAGATTGCGCTGAACACCGAACCCGAACCCAAACTTTTATGTAAATGTTTGGGTTTGGGTCCGTGTGCCGAAAAACCTTTACAGTTCAGGTTCGCTCAACTCTAATCATGACCTGCTATATAATTTTAGGGTGTAGCGTTTCCTGACTTTCGGCACAGCACCGTACTATTTATGAGCCAAAAAATAAAGTGCCCTGGCCAAAATCACTCATGAGCCGTGGTCCAATAGCTGATCTACTGAGCAGGTAGCCAATTATATTAAATAAGAGCTTTGGGAGTTTTTGTCAAACACCTGCTGCCTCAATCGCTCCTATTGGCCGGATTACTTAGACATAAGAATTGCAGCTACGGAGCTGAAGGGGGGGCAGGAGGTGTCATGTGGAGGTGACCGATGCTAAACAAGACAGTACGACAGCACCTGTCTCCTCAGAGGTGAGGCAGGGGACACCAGTATTTTGTTCCCCTGCAAGTGCTGATATTGGCTATTCCAACTCTACAGCCAATGGAAGTGCTATAGCTGCACAGGGAGAGGCAGAACTTCACATATGGGGTGGGGTTTAGGTGTATTCTGGGCAAAAAGTGGAACTAAATGTAGGGTGCATTTAGTCCTGTAACCACTTGTGAAATAAAAAAAAGTGTGTATAATCCTTTATAAAAATTTTTATTTTATTCAATTATAATAGTTTTTTTTTTAAAACAATCGTTGCCTGACTATGTTAAATAGCGGATTGATCTAATTGCTTAGTATATTCATTGAGGGGTGTAGTTTGCTTAACCACTTAAGGACCACAGGTTTATACCCCCCTAAAGACCAGGCCCTTTTTTACAAATCGGCACTACACTACTTTCACCGTTTATTACTCGGTCATGCAACTTACCACCCAAATGAATTTAACCTCCTTTTCTTCTCACTAATAGAGCTTTCATTTGGTGGTATTTCATTGCTGCTGACATTTTTGCTTTTTTTGTTATTAATCGAAATTTAACGATTTTTTTGCAAAAAAATGTCATTTTTCACTTTCAGTTGTAAAATTTTGCAAAAAAAAACGAGATCCATATATAAATTTTGCTCTAAATTTATTGTTCTACATGTCTTTGATAAAAAAAAAATGTTTGGGTAAAAAAAAAATGGTTTGGGTAAAAGTTATAGCGTTTACAAACTATGGTACAAAAATGTGAATTTCCGCTTTTTGAAGCAGCTCTGACTTTCTGAGCACCTGTCATGTTTCCTGAGGTTCTACAATGCCCAGACAGTACAAACACCCCACAAATGACCCCATTTCGGAAAGTAGACACCCTAAGGTATTCGCTGATGGGCATAGTGAGTTCATAGAACTTTTTATTTTTTGTCACAAGTTAGCGGAAAATGATGATTTTATTTTATTTTTTTCTTACAAAGTCTCATATTCCACTAACTTCTGACAAAAAATAAAAGCTTCCATGAACTCACTATGCCCATCAGCGAATACCTTGGGATGTCTTCTTTCCAAAATGGGGTCACTTGTGGGGTAGTTATACTGCCCTGGCATTCTAGGGGCCCAAATGTGTGGTAAGGAGTTTGAAATCAAATTCTGTAAAAAATGGCTGGTGAAATCCAAAAGGTGCTCTTTGGAATGTGGGCCCCTTTGCCCACCTAGGCTGCAAAAAAGTGTCACACATGTGGTATCTCCGTATTCAGGAGAAGTTGGGGAATGTGTTTTGGGGTGTCATTTTACATATACCCATGCTGGGTGAGAGAAATATCTTGGCAAAAGACAACTTTGTATAAAAAAATGGTAAAAGTTGTCTTTTGCCAAGATATTTCTCTCACCCAGCATGGGTATATGTAAAATGACACCCCAAAACACATTCCCCAACTTCTCCTGAATACGGAGATACCACATGTGTGACACTTTTTTGCAGCCTAGGTGGGCAAAGGTGCCCATATTCTAAAGAGCACCTTTCGGATTTCACTGGTCATTTTTTACAGAATTTGATTTCAAACTCCTTACCACACATTTGGGCCCCTAGAATGCCAGGGCAGTATAACTACCCCACAAGTGACCCCATTTTGGAAAGAAGACACCCCAAGGTATTCGCTGATGGGCATAGTGAGTTCATGGAAGTTTTTATTTTTTGTCACAAGTTAGTGGAATATGAGACTTTGTAAGAAAAAAAAAAAAATCATAATTTTCCACTAACTTGTGACAAAAAATAAAAAATTCTAGGAACTCGCCATGCCCCTCACGGAATACCTTGGGGTGTCTTCTTTCCAAAATGGGGTCACTTGTGGGGTAGTTATACTGCCCTGGCATTTTCCAGGGGCCCTAATGTGTGGTAAGTAGGTAAATGACCTGTGAAATCCTAAAGGTGCTCTTTGGAATATGGGCCCCTTTGCCCACCTAGGCTGCAAAAAAGTGTCACACATGTGGTATCGCCGTATTCAGGAGAAGTTGGGGAACGTGTTTTGGGGGGTCATTTTACATATACCCATGCTGGGTGAGAGAAATATCTTGGCAAAAGACAACTTTTCCCATTTTTTTTATACAAAGTTGGCATTTGACCAAGATATTTCTCTCACCCAGCATGGGTATATGTAAAATGACACCCCAAAACACATTCCCCAACTTCTCCTGAGTACGGCGATACCAGATGTGTGACACTTTTTTTGCAGCCTAGATGCGCAAAGGTGCCCAAATTCCTTTAAGGAGGGCATTTTTAGACATTTGGATACCAGACTTCTTCTCACGCTTTGGGGCCCCTAGAATGCCAGGGAAGTATAAATACCCCACATGTGACCCCATTTTGGAAAGAAGACACCCCAAGGTATTCAATGAGGGGCATGGCGAGTTCATAGAATTTTATTTTTTTTGGCACAAGTTAGCGGAAATTGATATTTTTTATTTTTTTCTCACAAAGTCTCCCTTTCCGCTAACTTGGGACAAAAATTTCAATCTTTCATGGACTCAATATGCCCCTCACGGAATACCTGGGGGTGTCTTCTTTCCGAAATGGGGTCACATGTGGGGTATTTATACTGCCCTGGCATTCTAGGGGCCCTAAAGCGTGAGAAGAAGTCTGGAATATAAATGTCTAAAAAATTTTACGCATTTGGATTCCGTGAGGGGTATGGTGAGTTCATGTGAGATTTAATTTTTTGACACAAGTTAGTGGAATATGAGACTTTGTAAGAAAAAAAAAAAAAAATTCCGCTAACTTGGGCCAAAAAAATGTCTGAATGGAGCCTGACAGGGGGGGTGATCAATGACAGGGGGGGTGATCAATGACAGGGGGGGTGATCAGGGAGTCTATATGGGGTGATCACCCCCCTGTCATTGATCACCCCCCTATAAGGCTCCATTCAGATGTCCATATGTGTTTTGCGGATCCGATCCATGTATCCGTGGATCCGTAAAAATCATACGGACATCTGAATGCAGCCTGACAGGGGGGGTGATCAATGACAGGGGGGTAATCAATGACAGGGGGGTGATCAGGGAGTCTATATGGGGTGATCACCACAGTCATTGATCATGCCCCTGTAAGGCTCCATTCAGACGTCCGTATGCGTTTTGCGGATCCGATCCATCTATCAGTGGATCCGTAAAAATCATGCGGACGTCTGAATGGAGCTTTACAGGGGGTTATCAATGACAGGGGGGTAATCAATGACAGGGGGGTGATCAGGGAGTCTATATGGGGTGATCACCACAGTCATTGATCACGCCCCCTGTAAGGCTCCATTCAGACGTCCGTATGATTTTTACGGATCCGATCAGTCTATCAGTGCATCCGTAAAAATCATGCGGACATCTGAATGGAGCTTTACAGGGGGGTGATCAATGACAGGGGGGTAATCAATGACAGGGGGGTGATCAGGGAGTCTATATGGGGTGATCACCACAGTCATTGATCACTCCCCTGTAAGGCTCCATTCAGACGTCCGTATGATTTTTACGGATACGATCAGTCTATCAGTGCATCCGTAAAAATCATGCGGACATCTGAATGGAGCTTTACAGGGGTGTGATCAATGACAGGGGGGTAATCAATGACAGGGGGGTGATCAGGGAGTCTATATGGGGTGATCAGGGGTGATCAGGGGCTAATAAGGGGTTAATAAGTGACAGGGGGGGTGTAGTGTAGTGTAGTGGTGCTTGGTGCTACTTTACTGAGCTACCTGTGTCCTCTGGTGGTCGATCCAAACAAAGGGGACCACCAGAGGACCAGGTAGCAGGTATATTAGACGCTGTTATCAAAACAGCGTCTAATATACCTGTTAGGGGTTAAAAAAAACACATCTCCAGCCTGCCAGCCAACGATCGCCGCTGGCAGGCTGGAGATCAACTCTCTTACCTTCCGTTCCTGTGAGCGCGCGCGCCTGTGTGCGCGCGTTCACAGGAAATCTCGGCTCACGCGAGATGACGCCTATTGGCGTTAGCGTAGCCTGGGGGAGCCGCCGCAATGACGCCTTTCGGCGTTAGCGTGGCGGCAAGCGGTTAATTGAGTCACTTTGTTTTGTTTTCAACTCTAGGGTCACGTAAGGGTGTCTTCTCTTAACATGCGACATAGCTCCCAATTACCATTAAGCTAAATCCTCTAGCCTAATGTCATATGGTACTCCTTGCACTCTGAAGCCTGCTGTGCGACCAAAGATCAGTTTTTGTGCACACCGTTGTTCTTTTTGTAAAATCCATATTCTGGGTAACACGTTTAAGATTTTTTATGATCTTAACACTTGAATTTTTTCTCCAAAAATATATTGAAATTTATAATTTGCTCAAATTATTTCAATTTTTTAACTTCTCTTTAGATTGGCGTTGGACAATTAAATCGTTAACAGAGTTTGTAGAATCAATTTTGATTAGCTAGAGGGTGTGTAGTTTCTGAAATGGGGTTATTTATTTGTTGTTTACACTATGTAAGGCACAAAAAGTGACTGCATAACTGAACTGTTATAGAATTATTTTTTTAAAGAGTATTTAATTATTAAATTGTTTTCTTCTCAATTTCTAAGCCTTCTAACGTCACAATAAATTGATATTTCATTTAATAAATTATCTAAACATGAAATATGCATATGGCGAATGTAAAGTAATACATTTACTTTATCTCTATTAATATCTATTGTAACACAAAAGAAATTTTAATTTATAATATTTATTTTTATTCATATTTTTTAGAATTAGTTAATTTTTGTAAGTATAAGCCATAAAAAATTGGACTAAATTTTACCACTGTTATGAAGTACAATGTGTGACAATAAAATAGAACTATGCCCGTGAAAATGAAAAGCGTTTCAAAGTTATTAGCACAAAAATAGATACCCTTCATATTTACGAAAAAATTAAATGAGCATGAAGGTAAAAACGGGCATGGGGTACAGAGGGTTAATGTTTCTAAATATGTGATGTATACATAATTTGAATGATGTGTGTGTAGTGTACGGGGACGGTAATGCCCGTCACTACAAAAGTGTCACTTGGTGTGCTGTCGTCCCTCCTTAATTATGGGGAAGTTGGTATATGTCATCTTTATAAATTGTCATGTAATGTAATGCTATGTATTTCCCTGTTACTGTGAAACTTGCATGTACAGGCCTGCTAGGGGTGTCATTCCAGCTTCTAGTCACTAGAGGGAGCTAGAGAGCCCTAGTTTATATAAGGCCCAGTCAGGGAAGCAAAAGTCAGTCTAGTCTAGAGCTCAGAAGTTTCTAGAGCCTGAGGAAGCTGAGAGGGAGACAGAGGCAAAGCGCAGAAAAGCAAGAGGTACTCAAGATAACAGAGGAGGTACTTTATAAAGAGAGAACCAAGGATATACGCCAGAGTTAAGGTATTGGGCCTTGGAGAAGATTTTCTATGTCCCAGGATCAGTCAGAAATAGAGTGCAAGCTCCTGTACTGCAAGTCCTGTGTTTCACACTCTGAAGTCACCTTGCTTAATATGTATTGCCTGCATCGACCGTATTGAAAAATCAACTGTATGCAAAGGAACTGTGCTTCCATTAATGTCTCTATATGGAAACTACTAAAGTTGGAGTTTTGTTTTAACATTACGTGGTTCCTCATTTATTCCTGCTATCAGCAAACGGCGTGCCACCGTTTAATTGGCACTGGCGTCACGAACATTTTCTACCATCACCTGCCCTTGCAGAGAGTCAGCCGTCTCAGGTTAGTGTCTATTGCACTACTACACCCAGAAACTCTATTAAACACAACTTGAGTACGCTGCACCTTCTCTTTTGGCGTCACGAACAGGATACGCACGCTTTCTAGTGCAAGAAGCGTGAACTTTGTGCCTTATACAGTTGCCCTGTGACCAAAGTGACAAATTGCCTGTTTATTTAAAGTGGACTTTGTGGACTGAAAAACATACCCAAAGTGTACCTAAAACCTCTAAAAAGCGCTGTGCAGTTTTGCGCTATCAAAAGGAAGAAAATCGCCACATCGGAGTGTGGTTTTGTGGACTTTTTACAATCCTGCTTGCTGTCAGTGAATGGACAGCGTTTTGCTAAAGATGGCCACCGGCCGCCTGGAGTAAAGTTTCCCGCGCTGCTGAGGACCTTCGTGGGCGGATCCCTGCAAGGACACAGAGAATCCCGCCCTTCTTCATCATCGCACCGCCGCGGCCCTGCTTCTTCTACGTCATCGGGTGCTCAGGACGTCCGGAATCTCGCGAGACTTGGCCTGCGCAAGCCCGGCGATACCGGTAAGCACTTGTAACCGGAGGGAAGGGGAGTGTTCCGGCCCCTTTAGTCGCCAGTGGCCACCTCTCAATAGACTACCATGTCAGAGCCAGGAGTGCCTGAGCAGCCGGCCCCGGGAGAGTTCGCGGCTCCTAATCATCCTACAGCCCCCAGCATGATGCCCTTTACCATGCCTTACTATTTCGGGGCCCCATGGTTCCCTCGCTACAGGGGAGAGACCCATACCCTAAGGGACTTTAAAGAAAAGTTGCTGGCACTATTCCGATTGTACCCTATAAATGCCGACCAGCAAATGGAAATCCTGCTGGCACAACTGGAGGGAGCGGCCCGTAGAGAAGTGTTATCCTGGCCTGCTACTGAGCGGAGTACTCTAGAACAGATATTCACCTGCCTCAGAGCCACTTTTGAAACTAGGACTGCCTCAGAGATAAAGATGCACTTCTTTGGCAAGAAACAGAAGTCCGGTGAGTCCCTCCGTGACTATGCCCTATCACTTCAGGAGGCTTTAGGGGCTGTAATTCAGATAGATCCCAAAGAGGCTGATAACCAGGACCAGACCTTGAGGGAACAATTTATCAACGGGGTGAACAAATAAGGACCCAATTAAAGATGCTGTCCGCCCAGCACCCTAACAGTGCCTTTCTGGACTTTAAAGAACTGGCTATAAAAATTCTGGGGTCCGCAGTATCTCCGGAGTTGAGCACCCCACCTGAGTCATCAGCCTGCAGGCCAAAACCGCTTATCACTAACCGAGCTGAGGCCGGCCAAGCTGTTCAAGTGTCAGCTACCGATACTATTGCCATGCTGACAGAGCAAGTAAATCACCTCACTAAAAGTCTAGAGAAGGTGTGCAGAAAAATAGAGGAATGGGAAAAACCCATAATGACAGAAGAAGAATTCCTGTCACCTCCTAGGCCGTTCCCACCTCCTTACAAAGAGACTCACCCCAGGGATCCTGGGAGGCGCAATAAAGGCCGTAAGCGGCCCGTGTGTACATACTGCAAAAAGCTGGGACACACAGAATCCACGTGCTGGCAGTTAAACGGGCAACCCCTGAGGCTGAGGACCACCCCTCGGGAGGTAGAACACTAGGTCCAGAGGATCCAAATTGGATGCCACGGTATGTAGGATCCCATCCTAAAATCAATATAGAGATCAACGGGGTCCCCTTTGAAGCCCTATTAGATACTGGGTCTCAAGTCACTACTATTCAGCTGCCTGCATTTGAAAAGTTCTGGGACACCAACCAGTTGACCCAGCCGCCTGAATCCTGGGTGGAGATTATCGCCAGCAATGGCAAACCAGTAAAGATCCATGGATACTGGGAACCCACCCTGCAGGTGGGAGAAGTAACCCTGCCTCAACAGGGGGTGATAGTAGTACAGGCCGGCGACAGAGGAGGACATCCTGTCATTCTAGGCACCAATGTCTTCAAAAACTGTTATTCAGAAATACTTGCCGTATTACATCAGACTTTGCCCACTGCTTCCTCTGCATCCAGGAGGGTGATTCAAAAGACTATTACTGTGTTAAGTGCCCAGCAGAGGTTTGCTAATGGGAAAGGAGAAATTTGTACTGCCAGGATTAGTGATATTAAGCCTGTGACTTTGCCTCCTAATTCTCAAACTCTTTTATGGTGTCGTGCTGTCCTGGGAGTCCAAGGCCGAGATTATCCAGCCCTGGTGGAACCAATCCAGATGGAGGATTACCCTTATGTGAGAGCTGCCAAGTGCCTGGTGAACGTCTCCCAAGGTAAAGTACCTGTCCGTCTGATTAACCTGAGCAATCATCCTGTTGCGCTTACTAAGCATTGCCGTGTTGCCCAGCTGTCCCAGGTGTCCTTCCAAGACATCATTCGTCTTCCAGTGACAGAAAAGCCGCCAGCTGCAGACAGCGGATGTTCGCCGGTGACCCAGCCACAAGTGCCCTGGTGGGAAGAGCTCCATGTCGGGGACGAGACTACCCCCCAACAACAACAAGAAGGGATTATACAGCTTGTCAAAGAGTACCACCAGGCCTTCAGTAAGCATGCTACGGATTATGGAGAGGTGAGTGCCATACAACACACCATACCTACTGGCTCTCATCCTCCTATCAAGGAGAGATACAGACCCTTACCGCCTACTTCATATCAGACTGTAAAGGAAATGATCCAAGAGATGAAAGACTCTAATGTCATCCGGGACAGCCGTAGTCCGTGGGCTGCACCCCTAGTCCTTGTAAAGAAGAAGGACGGTGGTATCCATTTCTGTGTGGATTATAGGAAAATTAATCAAATAACCCACAAAGATGCATACCCACTGCCCCGCATTGAGGAGTCGCTAACTGCTCTGGGCTCCTCTGCCTATTTCTCCACCTTGGACTTGACCAGTGGCTACTGGCAAGTACCCATGGCCCCTGCAGATAGTGAAAAGACTGCTTTCACTACTCCCATGGGCCTGTTTGAATTCAATTGTATGCCGTTCGGGCTATGTAATGCCCCAGGAACTTTCCAGAGACTAATGGAGCGGTGTTTGGGTCACAAAAACTTCGAAACAGTGCTGCTGTATCTAGATGACGTCATTGTGTACTCAAAAACATATGAAGACCATCTGAAACATTTGGCAGAAGTATTTGAAATCCTTATCAAATATGGCTTGAAGGTAAAGCCATCCAAGTGTCACCTGCTCAAACCTGCAGTAAGATACCTGGGGCATGTAGTAAGCGGAGAGGGAGTGCAACCTGACCCTGATAAATTAGTAGCTGTCCGTAATTGGCGGGTTCCTACTACCGTCAAAGAGGTGAGGAGTTTCCTTGGTTTTGCCGGCTACTATAGACGTTTTATCCCCCATTTTGCTCAAATAGCTGATCCTATCCAGGAACTCTTGAGGGGGCAACCCAAAAAGAGTCCTAGAACTCCTGTGCCCATTGAGTGGAATGAGGAAAGAGAGATAGCGTTCCAATTGCTAAAAAAGAAACTGACCGAGCCTCCCGTGTTAGGTTACCCAGATTATAGCAAGCCTTTCCATCTTTATACCGATGCTAGCAAGCGAGGCCTGGGAGCGGTGTTAGCCCAAATCCAAGAGGGAAAAGAGAGAGTGATAGCATATGCAAGCCGCTCCCTGAAAGGAGCTGAGAAAAATGACCAGAATTATAGTTCCTTCAAACTAGAGTTCCTGGCATTAGTGTGGGCAGTGACAGAAAAATTCAAGGATTATCTAGCCGCCACCCCGTTCATTGCATTCACTGACAATAACCCTCTGGCACATCTAAATACAGCTAAATTGGGGGCCTTGGAGCAGAGATGGGCCTCTCGCCTTGCAAACTATAATTTCTCTGTAAAGTATCGTGCTGGACGTACTAATGATAATGCTGATGCTTTATCCAGGCTTCCCACAGAGACAGCTCCTGATGATGTGCGAGATGCTTGGGAAGATGTAGAGATGCCGGCTTTCTATAACAAATTTGCTCAACAGGATCAGGCTCGAGCTACCAATAACAGAGCTGCAGTTCCTTCACCCTCCAGTAGGCCTGATCCTAAAGAAGAAAGGTGGGTGAAACTACAGTCTGAAAGTAGAGTGCTAGGTGAGTTGTTGGACTTCATTACTAGTGGCAGAGCCCCAGAGAGGATTCGGCGTAAGAGTGCAGATCCTGAGCTCATCAAACTGTGGAGACAGCGCCATCAACTCTTCATACAAAAGGGCCTATTGCTACGGAGAAGCCTAGACCCAGTGTCCAACGAGAGAGTGCACCAGATTCTCATACCCCGACGAGATGCCGGTATGGTGTTGGAGATGTACCACAATCAATCCGGTCACTTTGGGGTCCAAAAGACTGAGGCTACTATCCGCCAGCGGTTTTACTGGGTGGGCATGAGATAAGACATGGAGAAGTGGTGTCGAGAGTGTGTAGCCTGTGCCTTAAAACGGAGTGAGCACCATGATCAGAGGGCACCACTGAGACCCATTGTAAGTACCCGTCCTCTTGAACTTGTCGCCATCGACCATGTGAAACTGGAGCCTAGTCGCTCAGGGTATGCTTATGCCATGACTGTTATTGACCATTTCACTAAGTTTGTTGTAGCAGTGCCTGTGATATCCGGCCAGAAGAAGCGCTATCCCAGCGCGAAACGGCCGTCGCCGCCGACGCACACTGTGGCCATCCCGCCCCCCCTGCCTACGCATGATGTCGCACCTGTAATAAACAGCCACCAGCATTCAGAAGTCCGGTGAGTGCCGCGTCTCTTTCTCAACTTCTATCGCAGTGCCTGTGAGAGACCAGACAGCCAAGACTACAGCCGAAATGTTCTGGAAGCACTTCCTCCTGCCCTATGGATGTCCAGAAAAGATCCTCACCGATCAAGGACCTGCTTTTGAGTCCCATCTGTTCCATGAACTGTGCTGCTTACACAACTGTAAGAAGATCCGGACAACGGCCTACCATCCTCAAGTTAACGGATTATGTGAAAAAATGAATCAGACCTTGATAGAGATGCTGAGGGCCGTGCCTCCTGAGAACAGAGGAGATTGGCCCAGTCTGTTGCCACAGCTCATGTTCACATACAATCATACCATACATTGTTCCACCGGGTATACCCCTTTTTACTTGATGTTTGGGCGCCAAGGGACATTGCCTGCTGATCATTCATTGGACATACACGTACCTGATTGCATTAACCCATTACCTAACACCGACTGGGTTGCTGAACATCAAAGGCGATTGAATACAGCCAAAGCCTTTGTTCAGGAGCGTATGGACTATGCTAGGGACCGACAGCAGAGAGACTATGATCAAGCAGCCCATGCAGAACCCTTGACAATAGGGGCCGTGGTATGGTTAAAGAATAACCGCCGTACCAGTAAATTGGACAGTAAATGGGAGCGAAGTCCCTATGTTGTCACGGCAATCCCAAATGTTGGAACTCACACTTATGAGATCACCCGGGAAGACAAGGGATCCCAAATTGTACACCGAAACCGGTTAAAGCTCTGCCTGACACCAGAACCTAGTGCCGAGAGTTCTGGATCTGAATATCCTGTGTCAGAGTCAGCAATACAGCCCGAGGATCCTATGCAGGCTGTTAGTAATCTGAGGTATGACGCTGATCCCATGCATTGGCTTCTGACACCTTGGTTGAACTTGCTGGTGCCTGCTCCGGCACCTACTGTAACTTCACCTCCGGAAGAGCTGGTTCAAGATGCCCCGGATCCAGTTCCCCCTCTAGTGGATCTAATTGTTCCAGTTGTTCCAGTTGTTCCTGACCAAGATCTCCCTGATGGAGACCCTCCTGTTGCTCCTCTCTCTTCTACCTCGTTGCTAAGGGAAGAGGAGACCCCTGTTTTGAGAAGGTCTACCCGGATGACCAGGGGACGCCCGCCAGTCCGTTTAGGAGACTTTGATTATTCTGGTGGTGTCTCCTCCCAAACAGTTGCCACTGGCAATACCTTACTTGACATTTGTGCGCAAGAATGGACTCCTCCACGTGAGCCCTTGCCTGTGATACACCCACAGGAAACTCCTGGGTAGTTCCGTTTTTATACTGTTTTATCTATTGTGCTGTTCTATTATGGACTTATTCATTGTCATGGACTATCCTGGTTATAATGTTACGCTGTGCCAGGTCAGCGCCCCAGTTCCATTCACTATCCTGAGAGAAGAGAACGACGCCCCTTGTCACCACCCTTCACCTTTGCCAATTGGACCTGATAAGAATGTAAATGCAGATGAATTACATATATGTATGCCTGCATGTCTCTTTTTTCTGTTTCAGGTAGAGATTCCAGTTGGGCGAGCCCTGATGGAGTACGAGGTCGTACTCAGCTTAAAGCAGTGGGGTATGTAGTGTACGGGGACGGTAATGCCCGTCACTACAAAAGTGTCACTTGGTGTGCTGTCGTCCCTCCTTAATTATGGGGAAGTTGGTATATGTCATCTTTATAAATTGTCATGTAATGTAATGCTATGTATTTCCCTGTTACTGTGAAACTTGCATGTACAGGCCTGCTAGGGGTGTCATTCCAGCTTCTAGTCACTAGAGGGAGCTAGAGAGCCCTAGTTTATATAAGGCCCAGTCAGGGAAGCAAAAGTCAGTCTAGTCTAGAGCTCAGAAGTTTCTAGAGCCTGAGGAAGCTGAGAGGGAGACAGAGGCAAAGCGCAGAAAAGCAAGAGGTACTCAAGATAACAGAGGAGGTACTTTATAAAGAGAGAACCAAGGATATACGCCAGAGTTAAGGTATTGGGCCTTGGAGAAGATTTTCTATGTCCCAGGATCAGTCAGAAATAGAGTGCAAGCTCCTGTACTGCAAGTCCTGTGTTTCACACTCTGAAGTCACCTTGCTTAATCTGTATTGCCTGCATCGACCGTATTGAAAAATCAACTGTATGCAAAGGAACTGTGCTTCCATTAATGTCTCTATATGGAAACTACTAAAGTTGGAGTTTTGTTTTAACATTACGTGGTTCCTCATTTATTCCTGCTATCAGCAAACGGCGTGCCACCGTTTAATTGGCACTGGCGTCACGAACATTTTCTACCATCACCTGCCCTTGCAGAGAGTCAGCCGTCTCAGGTTAGTGTCTATTGCACTACTACACCCAGAAACTCTATTAAACACAACTTGAGTACGCTGCATGTGCACATATTTACCCTCCTGGTGCGGGGTGGTAATTATGTCCCCCTCTTCAGCAGGAGCTGGGGCGGAGGTTTTCTGCCCTTTGGAGGGTCCGGGCTCTTCCGCTGCCACCTCCACATCATTGCCCACATCAGGTGGGTTAGTGGCACTGGGAATGATAGTGAGGGAGGGGCCCGCCTGCTCATCATCCTCTTCCTCCTCTGCGGAGACCTCCACCACATCCAAATCGGCCGTGGTGATACGGCGGCAGACGGTTGGCACAGGAAGCCCTGTAATCACACAACGTTCCAATTAAGGCTCTATTTACACGTCTGTAATGTGTTTTAAAGATCTGCGGATACAAAAAACGAAACCGGCAATGTGCGTTCCGCATTTTGAAGACCGCACATCGCCGGCAATAATAGAATATGACTATTCTTGGCTGCAATTGAGAACAACAATCTGACATGTTCTATTTCTTTTTTAGGAACGGAAATGCGGACCCCGAAGTGCGGGTCCGCTTTTCCGGAGACGGGACGCACATCGTGCGGCCCCCTTAGAGATGAATGGGTCCACAATTCAGTTCAGAAAAATAAATAATGAAATTGCGCACGTGTGAATGGGGCCTTAGAGAAACAACTCATTACTAATAACAAATGCTAATTAAGGCTATTTTCACACTAGCGGCAGAGACCTCTGAAACCTCCAAAACAGCTCAAATTGTTTTCCAGTTGTATGTGTATGGGGTCTGAGCTATCGTATATATTGCTGAGCGGAGATGTACCTGTCTAGTGAAGTGACAGTACGTTATGGGGTATACAGCTGGTTCGCCTCCCCGTGGTGCACCCTGGGTAACGCTAAATGAACCAGCAAATACTGGCGGAAAAAAAAAAAATAATTTCTCCAGACCAAAAAGACATAAACTCTAATATATAGACTATGTTTGCGTGTGGTATACAGTGTGTGGTATACAGTGTGTGGCAGGAAAATGTATATGCAATGTGCATGTGCTTGATATTTCTTTGCTGTCCATACATACATACATACATACATACATACATACATACTTGCTACAGACAAAGTGCTGTGATGTCAAAACAATACTTATTACAAGAATGATGAATATCTAATCAGACTTGATAAAAGATGAAGTTGTATTTATTGCGCAAATATATTTGCATATTTGCGCATTCGCAAATATTTAAATACACTATTGCTTACTAATTACTATACAGATATTGCTAGAACATGCATTAAAAATGCAATCACATTAAGTGTTGTACTTCGTCTAGAAATTTGCTGCCCACCATTTTCTCTGTAGACTATCGCAGACTTTGAAAAATCTAGTCACGCACACTAAACCACGCGTCAATGCGCACGAACATGCGCACGCAAATGCACATCACACTAATATTAACTTAGGTGGTGATAGCGAATAAGCGAATTATCGAATAGCGAATACGCGAATTATCGAACAGTGATTAAGCGAATATTTAAAAATATTATTAACCCTGCCGCAGTAGTTAGAATATACCTTCGGATCTGAGTTTTCACGATCGCATAGAAAACTCTGTTCCGATAGTATATTCTAACCACACAGGCGATCACATGGTGACCTGACGCTTGTCGGGGAGGAGTATGTTAAAAACTGTAAAGATAGATTAAAAAAAAATCTAATATTCTAAATAACGAATATATTTGCTTTATTGCGATATTTTTTTCGAATATTCATAATATTCGCTATATTGGTATATATTAATGTTTTATAATATGACGAATATTCTTCAAAAGAATATATAGCACTAAATTTAATGCTATATGTTCTTTTTTTAAGAAATTAACATTATGCGATTTTTTTATTTATTACGATTTATCACATATGCGAAATAATCTCGAATTTGAATATTCGCGAATATTTAACGAATATTCGCGAAATATCGCGAATTCGAATATGGGATATGCTCAACACTAGTCAGAAGATCAGATGTTTAAGTAAAAGGAGTTTAAGGGGCTTATTAACAGCATAACTGAGAAGGTCATTGGTACTCCTATTATGCCATAGGCAGGTACTAATAAGATCACCGGAACTGCCTGCCGGATCCGTTAAAACATATGCAAACGGATGGCATTTGTCAGACGGATCAGGATCCTGATCTGTATGACAAATGCATTGAAATGCCGGATCCGTCTCTCCGGTGTCATTCGGCAAAACGGATCTGGCATTTTTTTTTCCACATTTCATGCGGTCTGAGCATGCGCAGACCGCAATGCCGGATCCGTTTTGCCAGAACACTCAGGGCCGGATTCAGCATTAATGCATGTCAATGGGAAAAAATGCCGGATCCGGCATTCCAGCAAGTGTTCCCCTAGGACGGAACTCAATGCCGGAAAAGAATAACACTAGTGTGAAAGTACCCTTAGGACACATGTGCAGTGTAATACAATACTAGCTAGGTGGATGACAGTGTTGAGTGAATTGAAGTGAAACAAATTGAATTTGACACGAATTTCAGGAAAACTTTGATCTGCAACAAATGCTAATTATCTCTCACATCATTGTAATGAATCGATTTTTTCCTAAAATGGTGGCTACACATGTTACAAAGTGAAAGTAAGAAGCCCGGGAAGGAGATCTGGCCCATAATGCTGTGTAGCCAGTGAATCCCCTGTGATGTTACAGCCCTATAAAAAACCTAATCTCGCCGGCTCTCTGCCACTTTACAGTGAACTGAACATAGGGATAGGTGTGCTAAGTGCCAGGGACAGAGTTTAACAAAGCTTAATTTGTAGAATCTTGAAAAGGGACAGTGTAGGGAGAGTGTTCAGACACTGTAGGGAGAGCATAGGAAGAGTAGAATTGTAGATTGTAGAATATTGTATAGGGAGAGTTTTTAGACACTGTAGGGAGAGGAGAGGCTCTGTGTAATCGTAGCTGATGAAGTTGAATTCGTTCCGAATTTCAGGAAAAATTTGATTCTGAACAAATGCGAATTTCCTCACGCTTTGTGGTAACGAATTGCATTATTTCCTACAATGGCGGGCGGCTAAAATGGCGGCTACACGTGTGAGGACATGGGTTAAGGAACTCTGGGAAGGCGGGATGACCCATAATGCCATGCATGCAGCCAATCAGCAGCTGGCCAGCCCGGTGATGTCACATCCCTATAAATACGGCAGCCATCTTAGATGCTGCCATTCACCATCGTACATTAGTCATGGACAGACGAGACGTGTATGCAGGAGCTAGGGAGAGTGAAAGAAAAAATAATTGTTAAAGGAAAGAAGCGATTTACTAGTGCAGTGAAAGGATAGTGAGAGGAATCATTTCATAAGCAGGGAGAGACGTGTGCAGATGCTAGGGAGAGTCATAGGAAAATCCTCATTGTGAAAACCAGCGATTTACAAGTGCAGGGAAACATTACATGGGGATCCAGATAGTCTCATAATACCTCTCTGTCATTCCAGCAATTAGTTATTGGGGTGCAAGTGCCATGTTGAAAAGCCTTTAGTGGCTTTTATCTGTGGAAAAAGATAAATATATATGCAGGTCACTTTTGCTGTTAACTGCGCTGATATCATTTAGTGGCCTATTTCAATACAATACAAAAAATATACACGCAGGTCACTTTTGTTGTTATTTATGCTAAAATCATTTGCAGTCATTTCTGGTGAAAGAGTATAGGGCGGTATTTCAGCAATACACAAAACCTTTAAACGCACTGCATAGTTGCATTCATTTCAGGTGAAAGAGTATAGGGGCTTATTTCATTGAAAAAAAATAATTATATATATATATATATATATATATATATATATATATATATATATATATATACGCACTGCTGGTGAAAGCTTATAGTGGCCTATTTCAGTCCAACACGAAAAAAAAAATATTCCAAATGCAAATAGCACACTTGAAATGAACTCTGGACCTTTTATTTGCTCATTGTAATTGGGATAATGAGGGAATAACACACACCTGGCCATGGAACAGCTGAGAAGATAATTGTCCCATTACTTTTGGTTCCTTAACAAATGGGAGGCACATATGCAAACTGTTATAATTCCTACACCATTCACCTGATTTGGATGTAAATACCCTCAAATTAAAGCTGACAGTCTGCGGTTAAAGCACATCTTGTTCGTTTCATTTCAAATTCATTGTGGTGGTGTATAGAGCCAAAAATGTTAGAATTGTGTCGATGTCCCAATATTTATGGACCTGACTGTATATCAGAAGTATGATTATATATATATATATATATATTTATTTATTTATTTTTTCTAGTAATTACACATTTATTTTGTGCCATACATTTTTTAAGATTGCTAAAATAAATATAAAATATATAAATCTAATTTAACCTCTATTTCTGAAAAAGTTTGTGACGGGATTTGAATTCACAGTAAAAGTTTTTTTTTTTTTTTTTAAGTAATTGGCTATGTAGCTATTATAGCTGAGTGGTTAAGTGTCTTGCCTTGCAAAAGGTTGTGAGTTCGAATCCCGGCAGAAACTTTTCTGAAATACAGGCTAAATTAGATTTAAATACACTAGGGTGTCCCCAAGCACTGACTCCATATATGGACATAGCTATATATGGAGTTAGAGCAGGGACTCCTAAGCCGCAGACTCACACTGAGGGATTCCCTCACTGTACAGCGATCTTCTGCATAGAAATAGAGGCTATATTAGATTTAAATACATAATCGTAAAATTCTGTACTTCTCTATAATTACTATATGGTGATTCTGGGTGAGTGAGGGGGTCAGAGAGAGAGATAGAATTAGGGAATAAAATTTGCTGTCTCCATATAAATTCTATGGGCAGACATCATAGCCAATGGCCTCCACCCACTATCCCAGGGACAACTGACCACTGCTGATGGAGCCTGCAGAAGAGAAAAGTGTTAATTTTTTTTTATAAAACAGCGTTATTCCACAAACAGCAGCTTATTCAGCAATGATATCTGAAAGTATAGGTATGCTTTATGTATTGTTAGTGGAAGAACTCCTGTAATTACAGTATGTTTAGCTAGCCATTATCGAACTGTTATCTTAATGCATGATGATACATGAAACTAAGCACTTCATACTTTTATTTTCTACAATTTTAAAGAGGTTTACAAACAAAGCCGGAAAAAGTCTTCACTCTACTTTCCTATTACTAATTTCAAATTGTGCCTCAGTTCATTTTATATCTTTTTATCTAAATATGATTTTAAATCTAAACAGAAAGAAAGGTCCTACAGCTATACAAGTACAGATTGAATTGAGATTGGATTGCGGAACTAATATCCATTGCTGATAAAATCGCTCTATAACGGCTTGAACACAATGATAATTTTATCTCATGTAACCTATTTTGCCCAGTGTTTTACAACAAATAAATTAAATCTTTTGTATGTTGTGTTCAGAGCAGATGTAATCTTTTCAATGCTTAATATAAATTGTGAAATAAATGAAAAAGTAGACCTAGTATAAACTCATGATAAAGTAGTACACTTTTTGTGTGTAATGCCAAGTGGGAAAAACTTTGAATTTGAAACGTAGTCTATGTGATAATATTTGATTTAACAGGTATATCTGCTGCCAATACTTTTTTTCCCAATATACAGTATGCAGTATATGTATGCAATGTTCTATTTAGAGATCAACTTATATTATAAAGTATTGTGCTAATATATGGCTAGTATATACAGTAAAGACCAAAGGTTTGGACACACCTTCTCATTCAAAGAGTTTTCTTTATTTTCATGACTATGAAAATTGTAGATTCACACTGAAGGCATCAAAACTATGAATTAACACATGTGGATTTATATACATAACAAACAAGTGTGAAACAACTGCAAATATGTCATATTCTAGGTTCTTCAAAGTAGCCACCTTTTGCTTTGATTACTGCTTTGCACACTCTTGGCATTCTCTTGATGAGATTCAAGAGGTAGTTCCCTGAAATGGTTTTCACTTCACAGGTGTGCCCTGTCAGGTTTAAAAAGTGGTATTTCTTGCCTTATAAATGGGGTTGGGACCATCAGTTGCATTGAGGAGAAGTCAGGTGGATACACAGCTGATAGTCCTACTGAATAGACTGTTAGAATTTGTATTATGGCAAAAAAAAAGCAGCTAAGTAAAGAAAAGCGAGTGGCCATCATTACTTTAAGAAATGAAGGTCAGTCAATCACCCGAAAAATTGGGAAAACTTTGAAAGTAAGGGCTATTTGACCATGAAGGAGAGTGATGGGGTGCTGCGCCAGATGACCTGGCCTCCACAGTCACCGGACCTGAACCCAATCGAGATGGTTTGGGGTGAGCTGGACCGCAGAGTGAAGTCAAAAGGGCCAACAAGTGCTAAGCATCTCTGGGAACTCCTTCAAAACTGTTGGAAGACCATTTCAGGGGACTACCTCTTGAAGCTCATCAAGAGATTGCCAAGAGTGTGCAAAGCAGTAATCAAAGCAAAAGGTGGCTACTTTGAAGAACCTAGAATATGACATATTTTCAGTTGTTTCACACTTGTTTGTTATGTATATAATTCCACATGTGTTAATTCATAGTTTTGATGCCTTCATAGTCATGAAAATAAAGAAAACTCTTTGAATGAGAAGGTGTGTCCAAACTTTTGGTCTGTACTGTATATCTACAGTACTTTGACGACTCTTTACAATTAGAATTTATGACCAATGGGCTCCATTGTTTACATTATCATACTTTTTTGTTTTTAGCATATGCTATAATACATATTGATAAGATTACCATACATTCTTATTTTGTTTTATAGGTAGCCAGAAAGTCATTAGAGAATGACAATATTATAATATACATTTCTGTGACGGAAAATGTAAAAGGGGATGGAATATCATGTATTAATATTAAATAATAATATTAACAATCAATATACATACATAAATATAAATTTACAATATTAATAATGATAACCAATATTTAATATATCTGCTAGGTAAAAAGGTCAAAAAGGGTTGCCTAGTAGCTCTTCATTTCCCGTATTCTAACGCTTTCCTGTTTCCTTACAATACTATCTTACGTGTGGGAATAAACGACACTTAGGGGGTCATTTACAAATAGATATATGTCACTTTTTGGCGTATATCTGTCGTAGATTGTGGCACAAAGGTTATTTGCGCCACAATCTGTGACTTTGCCCTACTCATGCCAGGTTAAAAAAAAAAAAGGAGTGATGTAGGCAGGGAAGGGAGTAGACCAGCAGGCCCGTCTCATTTAACATTTTGTACACGTGTTTTATAATTTGGCGCATCCACTGCCAGCTAAAGGGATATTAAGACCGGTGTCTAAAACACTGGTCTTAGTAAATTACCCGCCCATTGTTTATAATAAAATATAAAAGGTTTGTCAATTATAAAAAATACTAAGTATGACACAAAATCCATTACAGATAAACAGTATAATATCAGCATTAGTGATGATCGAGCAGCAAAGTATTCGGGTGTTCGGCCCGAACACATTGCTATATTCGTGTGCTCGGCCGAGCACCCGAGTATAATGGAAGTCAATGGAAGACAACCAGGCACCCCCTGCTCTGAAGAGGGGAGGGTGCCTGATCCATTGGAAAAGGTCAGAAAGTGACAGAAACATCACCGAAATGGATCGGGAACACCATAGGGACGATGTCTGGATGCATCTTGGACTCCCAGGTCGCTGCTGGGAACCATATTGTCCGAGTTGTATGCCACTTTTACAGACTGACAAAAATATGCACAAAACCCCCCAAAAAATTTTTTTTACAGGAAAAATTGTTAGGAAACATTCTTTCCTGTATATTTAATTGTATATAAAGTGCAAGTGCTGCAATAAAATTATAAGGAAGAGGTACTCCAACAATTACAAGGAAGAAGAGATACAGCTTGTATATCACATAAAGGAGGGCCTCATTCACATTGTGGTACAATTGTTCAGGTAGTGGGACTCCTACACTCATAAAGCCTATGCATTAAGTGAAAGGGCGGCCAAAAATTACAAGGAACCGGCACTCCATTACACCCTTTGTTACACATAAAGGAGGGCATCATACACAGCCTTGAAAAATTATGATCGATAGCCTGCTGGTGACCCTCAAAAACATTTGGAGCAAGGGCCTGCTGATCTGACCATCAAAAACATTAGGGGGCGAGGGCCTACTGCCGCATTGGTGACTCTAGATAACCTCTGGGCGATTGCGCGTCCCCGTGACGGCAACGATCCATTCGGATGTCTGCCCTATCAACTTTCGATGTTCTTTTCTCCGCCTAACGTGATGATCACGGGTAACGGGGAATCAGGGATCCACGTCGGAGAGGGAGCTTGAGAAAGGGATACCACATCCAAAGGGACTCCGCTTCAGGGTGAGGTTGCTGGCGGGGTGTCATGAAAGTGTCCCATGCCTTGGAGAGTGTTGCCCTGCCTTTGTTGGAACTGCTGTGTGTTCCCCTTGTCTCCCT
This sequence comes from Bufo bufo, assembly GCF_905171765.1. Classification (NCBI taxonomy): domain Eukaryota; kingdom Metazoa; phylum Chordata; class Amphibia; order Anura; family Bufonidae; genus Bufo; species Bufo bufo. Next base: position 400,904,905 of record NC_053392.1, read on the forward strand.
TCCTCGGGTTGCCTAAGGAAGTACGGAATCTGCTGCCAGCATTGTCTGATGGAAAATTTTGGAGCAATTTTCCAACAAGGATCTTCTGGTATTGCACCATTTTGCTCGTCCTCTCCACCAGAGGAATGAGAGATGAGAAGTTCTCTTTGTAGCAATAATCGTGTTATCTAAAATGTGTATAACGCGAGGGTCGCTGGAAAGGCAGCCTAACATGAAGTCAGACATGTGTGCCAGAGTACCAACAGTCAAGACGTCAATGTCGACATCAGGATGACTCTCTATCTCCTCATCCTCCTCCTCTTCTGCCCATCCAAGCTAAACAGATGTAATTAAAGTTCCATGTGTACTACCCTCTGTAGCAGAGGCAACTGTCTCCAGCTCCTCCTCCTCCTCCTCCTCTTCATGGTCCAATTCGCGCTGAGAAGACGAACTGAGGATGGGCTGGCTATCACCCTGTGTAATGTCCTCCCCCATTTCCTCGTCTGACACATTCAGAGCGTCATCCTTAATTGTGAGCAGCGATCGTTTGAGTAGACACAGCAGTGGGATGGTTACGCTGATAATAGCTTTATTGCCACTAACCATCTGTGTGGATTCATCAACATTTTTTAAAACCTCACAGAGGTCTGACATCAATGCCCACTCCTTGATTGTCAATAGTGGCAGTTGACTCAAAAGGTGACAACCATGTTGCAGCTGGTATTCCACAACTGCCCTCTGCTGCTCACAAAGCCTGGCCAACATGTGGAATGTAGAGTTCCAGCACGTGCTCACGTCGCACAACAGTCGGTGAGCTCGAGGCCACAAGCGCTGCTGCAGCGTTGACAGACCGGCTGAAGCTGTGGACGACTTGCGGAAATGGGCACACATGACGCGTGCCTTCACTAGTAGCTCTGGCAAATTGGGGTAGGTTTTGATAAGCCGCTGAACCACTAAGTTTAAGACGTGGGCTAGGCATGGGATGTGTGTCAGGTTGCCGAGCTCCAAAGCCACCACCAAGTTCCGGCCATTGTCAGACACAACCATGCCTGGTTGTAGGTTGAGTGGTGAGAGCCACAGCTCGGTTTGGTCCATTATACCCTGCCACAGCTCTGCAGCGGTGTGCTGTTTGTCCCCTAAACAGAACAACTAGAGCACGGCCTGTTGATACTTACCCATAGCAGTGCTACACTGCTTCCAGCTAGCGACTGATGGCTGACTGCTGCTGGAGGTGGAAGTGGAGGAGGAGGCGGCGGAGGAGGAGAATTGGGGGTTGGAGCCAGTAATATAGCTGCTGGCAGAGACCCTGATGGATGTAGGGCCCGCAGCCCTGGGCGTGGGTAGCACCTGTGCCATCCCAGGGTACTACTCACTCCTGGCCTCCACAACATTCACCCAGTGTGTGGTCAGGGATATGTAGCGTCCCTGGCCACCAGCACTTGTCCATGTTTCTGTCGTTAAGTGGACCTTCCCAGTAACTGCGTTGGTCAGGGCATGGGTGATGTTCTTGGGCACATGCTGGTGTAAGGCAGGCACGGCACACCGTGAAAAATAGTGGCAGCTGGGGACTGCATACCAAGGGACGGCCGCCGACATCAGGCTGCGGAAGTCCTCAGTGTCAGCAAGCCTAAATGGCAACATTTCAAGGGCCCTTAATTTTGAAAGTTGCGCATTTAGTGCTATGGCCTGTGGGTGGACGGGTGGGTATTTGCGCTTGCGTTCAAATGACTGTGTTATGGACATTTGTACGCTGTGCTGGGACAGGGAAGTGGATGTTGTTACTGATGGTTCATGCAAAGCTTTAGGTGCAGGGCGAGGGGCATCCGGGCCTGCACCTTCGACAAGGGGTTGGCCAGCAGTGTGTAACACAGGGGAAGAGGAGGCAGTAGTGTGACCGGCAGACACAGATTGTGGACCCAGGCATTTGGCCCACTTGTTAGGGTGCTTGGATGCCATGTGGCGGATCATGCTGGTGGTGGTGAGGTTGCTAGTGTTCACACCACGGCTCATTTTGGTACGGCACAGGTTGCAAACTACCACTCTTTTGTCGTCTGCACTTTCATAAAAAAAAAACGCCATACTGCGGAACACCTACCCCTTGGCAAGGTAGATTTACGCATGGGGGTGCTCAGTGTAACGGTTGCGGGCCTGTTTGGTGTGGGCCGACTTCTCCCTTTTGCAACCCCACTGCCTCTTCCAGCCTGTTGTGGTGCTGCGGATCCCTCTCCATCTGTACTGCTGTCCTCGCTCGGCTTTTCACCTTCCCATGTTGGGTCAGTGACCTCATCGTCAACCACCTCCTCTTCCACTTCTTGACTCTGCTCATCCTCCTGACTTGACCTAACCACAACCTCAGTGATTGGTAACTGTGTCTCATCATCATCCACCTCGTGAACGAATGATTGCCGTTCACCACCGTCATCTTCTTGAGACTGTGAAGGCTCAAGAGGTTGGGAATCAGGGCACAATATCTCAGGTCCCTCTTCAAGCATGCTGGGCGCGAGGGCCAAATGTAATAGTGGTACTGGATAGAGCTCCTCGGAATATCCGAGTGTGGGATCACTCGCTTGGCAAGCCTCTCCATGGTGGGAGGAAGGATGATCAGAGAGAGGATTCGGTTGACCAAACTCTTGGCTACAGAGACTGGACTTGGTGGAAGAGAGGGTGATGCTTAACTGACTGGAAGCATTATCTTCAGCAATCCAACCGATCAACTGTTCACACTGGTCCGACTTGGACAGTGTTGCCCTGCGTCGTCCAGCTAAATTGGACATGAAGCTGGGTAGGGTGGATGTTTTTTTCTGGTGCACTGGCAGCAGGCACAGTTTCCCAGGGCCAAGGCCTCTGTATGCACCATCAGCATCACGCCCACTTCCCCATCCTTTAGTGCTTGCCTTCTTCATATTAATGGTTTTGTCACTAGATATGGCGCAAATTGTTTTACAGTCCACTAAAGACACCGTTTTCTGATGCAGGACAGTATATGTCACAGAAACACATAGAATATGGACACTAGATTAGGCCCAAATATTTGGAATTTGCCCTAAAGAAACAGTTTTTGGATGCAGGACAGTATATGTTACAGAAACACACAGAATATGGACACTAGAATAGGCCCAGATTATTGGAATTTGCCTTAAAGAAACATACTGTCCTGCATCCAAATACTATGTCACAGAAACATACAGAATATGGACACTAGATTAGGCCCAGATTTTTGGAATTTGCAATACAAACTCAGTTTTTGGATGCAGGACAGTATATGTCACAGAAACACTTAGAATATGGACACTAGATTAGGCCCAGATTATTGGAATTTGCCCTAAAGAAACAGTGTTTGAAAGCAGGACAGTATATGTCACAGAAACACACAGAATATGGACACTAGATTAGGCCCAGATTTTTGGAATTTGCAATACAAACTCCGTTTTTGAATGCAGGACAGTCTATGTCACAGAGACACACAGAATATGGACACTAGATTAGGCCCGGATTATTGGAATTTGCCCTAAAGAAACAGTTTTGGATGCACGACAGTATATGTCACAGAAACACACAGAATATGGACACTAGATTAGACTCAGATTATTGTAATTTGCCCTAAAGAAACAGTGTTTGGATGTAGGACAGTATATGTCACAGAAACACACAGAATATGGACACTAGATTAGGCCCAGATTTTTGGAATTTACCCTAAAGAAACAGTTTTTGGATGCAGGACAGTATATGTCACAGAAACACACAGAATATGGACACTAGATTAGGCCCAGATTATTGGAATTTGCCCTAAAGAAACATTTTTCGGATGGCGTACTGTATATGTCACAGAAAGCCACACACTATGGATACTAGATCAGGCCCAGATTATTAAAAGTTACGCTAAAGAAACAGTTTGCGGATAGAGTACTGTATATGTCACGGATGTGTATTACACGCACACACTACAGAGACAGCAGATGAGGACTAGTCCCTGATTATTTAAATTCACGCTAAAGAAACAGTTTTTGGATGGCATACTGTATATGTCACAGAACACCACAGAATATGGACACTCTTTTAGGCCCAGGTTATTGGAATCTGTGGTACAGACACTGTTTTCTGATGTAGTTTATATTTATATTTTTCACTATATCTGGGCCTGACAACCACACAATGTATGGAAGAGCAGATCACACAATTCACGGATTACACCGTTGACAGCAAAAATGTGGATAGATTATGGGAAAAAAAATTGTGTTTTCTGTAGCATAGTAACATAGTAACATAGTACATAAGGCCGAAAAAAGACATTTGTAGATCCAGTTCGGCCTGTTATCCTGCAAGTTCATCCAGAGGAAGGCAAAAAAAAACTGTGAGGTAGAAGCCAATTTTCCCCACTTTAGGGAAATAAAAAATTCCTTCCGGACTCCAATCAGGCAATCAGAATAACTCCCTGGATCAACGACCCCTCTCTAGTAGCTATAGCCTGTAATATTATTACACTCCAGAAATACATCCAGGCCCCTCTTGAATTCCTTTATTGTACTCACCATCACCACCTCCATAGTCTCAATGGTCTTACCGTAAAGAATCCTTTTCTATGTTTGTGTACAAACCTTCTTTCCTCCAGACGCAGAGGATGTCCCCTCGTCACAGTCACAGTCCTGGGGATAAATAGATGATGGGATAGATCTCTGTACTGACCCCTGATATATTTATACATATTAATTAGATCTCCCCTCAGTCGTCTTTTTTCTAAAGTGAATAACCCTAATTTTGATAATCTTTCAGGGTACTGTAGTTGCCCCATTCCAGTTATTACTTTAGTTGCCCTCCTCTGGACCTTATCCAGCTCTGCTATGTCTGCCTTGTTTAAAGGAGCCCAGAACTGTACACAGTACTCCATGTGTGGTCTGACTAATGATTTGTAAAGTAGTAGGAATATGTTCTCATCACGGGCATTTATGCCCCTTCTGATGCAACCCATTATCTTGTTGGCCTTGGCAGCAGCTGCCTGACACAGTTTTCTGCAGCTTAGTTTGCTGTTTATTAAAATTCCTAGATCCTTTTCCATGTCAGTGTTACCGAGTGTTTTACCATTTAGTATGTACTGGTGACTTGCATTACTCCACATAAATATAGAAACCACGGCACTCGATAAGTCATTTTTCAAAATTCAATTCATTTATTTGTTGTCCATCCCAAAAGGATCTTGTTTATATATTGCCATTGGCCAACGTAACGTTTCAGTCCTACTAGGACCTTGATCACGGCCTGAAAATAGTTACATCGTGTTTTTAGTATTACATAGATACAGTTTCATGGGACAATAAATAAATATAGACATTGTCAAAGGAATAAACAAAATATTGTAGTTTCAGTGGATGGCTATCACTTCTAAATAATAAGGTGCATGATGTGACAATAAGCAGGATAGGAGTACGGCAGATCATATAGGTAAGGTAATGTCATGATCATTATCTTCGTATGGTCTAGTAGGGTCGGTGTGAACGCCTGTATATAGGGAAATTATCGTAAGATATATTACAATATGACATGTTATACAGACAGGGTATCATCTTTTGACTATAGTATAGTAATAAAGTTATAAACGTAGAATATGGCTATTGGTAAGCCTATTAGATAGTGTATTTAAGATATGGTAGAGACAGTGGGTCAAAGTAGTGAGGATAGTGACAATAGGTTTAGTCATAGTTGTGTTGATCCCATGTCTCGGTCCCATATATTAACACTATCTAGGTACAGGGAAAAGAACATTTTATATTTTATATTTCAAGCGATAATACCTGTTGAACAAACAATGTCAATATATTGTTGGAGCCAAAAGATGAACCTTACTCCAATACCTTTGCAGTCATGTGTTGAGTTAATAAAAGGTGAAAATAGAGTTGACTTATAAATAGAGCCAGGGTTGAAGGTAGGAAAGGGTGAAATCAAAGTAGTATAGGTACAAATTAATGATGAGAGCTGTAGGTAGAAAGTACATGAGTAGAATAGGAGTAGCTGATAGTAGTCATATATAGGGTTAATAATAACAGAGGAGTCAGTATTAACCGGTATAATGAGCAGAGTTGGTGATAACAAAATAAGCAGGGCTGTAGGTAGGGTATATTGAAGAGCGCATAAGTCGTTAGTAGCAACAATGGAAGGCACAAGTATCTGTAAATACACAGGACTACAAGCATATGCGGCAATAGAGACGCCGTTGAGGCGCATGCTAGGTGCGGTGGTTGCAGACTAGTTGTAAATAGCAATCAATGAGCGGCAGGAGTATCTGGACTACTGACAACAAGTATATGTAGCAATAGGGACGCAGTTGAGGCTCATGGTAAATGCGATAATTACAGACCTGATGCAGGATATCATAAGGAACCAGGAGGACTCGCCGGGTATGTGGTGTGCGCGGCTTTAAGTGGAGCTGGGGGAGGTCCGTGCACTCTTGGTCATGTCGAGATATCGCGAGAGCGGTGTCGCGGCTCGCGCATGCGCATAGGTCACAGTATTGAGCTTGAGGAGACTGGTGTTTATAGTATACTGCGCAGGCGCTCAGGATTGGAGTACACGGCGTAGTAGGAATTATGGGACACAGAGGCTATTCAATGTTATGTGTAATAAATATGCTGCTAACGTTGCGATAATATTGTATGGATCTCTGCTTAAGAAAATATTCAAAATAACTCAATATATGACTAAATATGGCTCTATAATTATGTGGTGATATACTACCTGTATAGATGGGACTATAGGAGTCATTTTGTCTGAAAAAATGGAAAAAAGGAGAAGTTAGAGAAGGCAATATTAGGTTGACCTGTGAACATATTAAACATGTAATTAGACCTATATGTACAAACACACACACATATCTCCATATTCAGCTCAACAATAAAAGTACTGTTTGAAGATAATTAGAGACAGAAAAAATATCGATAATAGTGATTAAAAAGCAAGAAGTATAGTTCCTATTTATTGGATGTGGGACCACACCACTTTTCATCCAATAAACATCAAATCAACCAGCTTCAATTCCAGGTATTAGAACCAGATAGTAGTTCAGATACTCCTGCCGCTCATTGATTGCTATTTACAACTAGTCTGCAACCACCGCACCTAGCATGCGCCTCAACGGCGTCTCTATTGCCGCATATGCTTGTCATCAGTAGTCCTGTGTATTTACAGATACTTGTGCCTTCCATTGTTGCTACTAACGACTCCTGCGCTCTTCAATGTACCCTACCTACAGCCCTGCTTATTTTGTTATCACCAACTCTGCTCATTATACCGGTTAATACTGACTCCTCTGTCATTATTAACCCTATATATGACTACTATCAGCTACTCCTATTCTACTCATGTACTTTCTACCTACAGCTCTCATCATTAATTTGTACCTATACTACTTTGATTTCACCCTTTCCTACCTTCAACCCTGGCTCTATTTATAAGTCAACTCTATTTTCACCTTTTATTAACTGAACACATGACCGCAAAGGTATTGGAGTAAGGTTCATCTTTTGGCTCCAACAATATATTGACATTGTTTGTTCAACAGGTATTATCGCTTGAAATATAAAATGTAAAATGTTCTTTTCCCTGTACCTAGATAGTGTTAATATATGGGACCGAGACATGGGATCAACACAACTATGACTAAACCTATTGTCACTATCCTCACTACTTTGACCCACTGTCTCTACCATATCTTAAATACACTATCTAATAGGCTTACCAATAGCCATATTCTACGTTTATAACTTTATTACTATACTATAGTCAAAATATGATACCCTGTCTGTATAACATGTCATATTGTAATATATCTTACGATAATTTCCCTATATACAGGCGTTCACACCGACCCTACTAGACCATACGAAGATAATGATCATGACATTACCTTACCTATATGATCTGCCGTACTCCTATCCTGCTTATTGTCACATCATGCACCTTATTATTTAGAAGTGATAGCCATCCACTGAAACTACAATATTTTGTTTATTCCTTTGACAATGTCTATATTTATTTATTGTCCCATGAAACTGTATCTATGTAATACTAAAAACACGATGTAACTATTTTCAGGCCGTGATCAAGGTCCTAGTAGGACTGAAACGTTACGTTGGCCAATTGCAATATATAAACAAGATCCTTTTGGGATGGACAACAAATAAATTAATTGAATTTTGAAAAACGACTTATCGAGTGCCGTGGTTTCTATATTTATGTTGATTGACCTCTTCCACTGAGCACCGCACATCATACCCAGGAGTGCCATCCACTATAATTAACACTTGCATTATTCCTTTCCATGTGCATAACTTTACATTTGTCAGTGTTAAACCTCATCTGCCACTTCTCTGCCCAAGCCTCCAATCTATCCAGATCCCTCTGTAGTATTATACTGTCCTCTTCAGTGTAAATTACTTTACACAGTTTAGTGTCATCTGCGAAAAATTTATACTTTTACTATGCAAGCCTCTACAAGATCATTAATAAATATATTGAAGAGAATAGGGCCCAATACTGACCCCTGGGGTACCCCACTAGTGACAGTGACCCAATCTGAGTATGTACCGTTAATAACCACCCTCTGTTTTCTATCATTGAGCCAGTTACTTACCCACATACAGACGTTTTCTCCCAGTCCGAGCATTCTCATTTTATATACTAACCTTTTATGTAGTACAGTGTCAAATGCTTTGGAGATGTCCAGATATACTACATCCATTGATTCGCCGCTGTCAAGTCTAGAACTTACCTCCTCATAGAAACTGATTAAATTAGTTTGGCATGTCCGATCCCTCACGAAGCCATGCTGATATGGCGTTATTTACTTATTTCCCTTGAGATGCTCTAAGATAGCATCTCTCAGAAAACCTTTAAACAGTTTACCCACAACAGATGTTAAATTTACCGGCCAATAGTTTCCAGGCTCTGTTTTTGGACCCTTTTTGAGTATTGGCACCACATTTTCCAATATTGGCACCACATTTGCCTATTATAATTTTTTCCCTATATCTGAGCCTGACAACCACACAATGTATTGAAGCGCAGATCACACAATTCCCGGATTACACCATTGACAGCAAAATTTGGAAATATTTTGGGACAAAATATTTTTCTGGATTTTAATTTTTCCCCTATATCTGAGACTGACAACCACACAATGTATTGAAGCGCAGATCACACAATTCACGGATTGTACCGTTGACAGCAAAAATGTGGATAGATTATTAGAAAAAAAATAGTGTTTTCTGTATTATTATTTTTCCCCTATTTCTGGGCCTGACAACCACACAATGTATTGAAGCCCAGATCACACAATTCACGGATTGTACCGTTGACAGCAAAAATGTGGATAGATTATTGGGGGGAAAAAATAGTGTTTTCTGTATAATAATCTTTTCCCTATATCTGCGCCTGACAACTACACAAGGTATTGAAGCGCAGATCACACAATTCACGGATTACACGCTTGACAGCAAAAATGTGGTTTATGGGAAAAAAAATTATATTTTCACTAATATTCTTCCTATCTCTGCCCCTGACACACAGAAGGTATTGCTGCACAGATGTCACAAGTCACTACAGACACCTTCTATATTGCTAAATGATCGCTATTTCAAAAAGTATAAAAAATTTATTCTAGTACAACTTTGCACAATTAAATTGCTGCCACCACACACAATAGTCCTTAAAAGGACTTTTGGGTCTTTGAAACATTTTAAAATGGAATAAATTGCGATCACAAACTCCCTACACTATCTGTCCCTTCCTAAGCGCAGCTCTCCCTGACTCGCAATGAGCCGAATCCGCGTCATCGGGTGCTATATAGCACCCGATGATGCGTTCCAACCAGCGAATCACTGTAATGTCAGCAGCCAACATGGCTACTGGCATTACAGTGATGGCAGTACTTACCTGCACGTTTATTGGCATGCGGGCAGGAGACTAGAGTATGGCGCTCGAGCACATGTGGTACTCGACTGAGTACCGCCATGGGCCGAGCATAGCGATGCTTGAGCTAAACAAGTATTCGGCCGAGCATGCTCACATGATCACTAATCAGCATGCTTCAATACATATAATAAAGGGCAATATGATATCAGCAAACCAATATTATACGTGGTTGCACTACAATATACACTCACCTAAAGAATTATTAGGAACACCATACTAATACGGTGTTGGACCCCCTTTTGCCTTCAGAACTGCCTTAAATCTACGTGGCATTGATTCAACAAGGTGCTGATAACATTCTTTAGAAATGTTGGCCCATATTGATAGGATAGTATCTTGCAGTTGATGGAGATTTGAGGGATGCACATCCAGGGCACGAAGCTCCCCTTCCACCACATCCCAAAGATGCTCTATTGGGTTGAGATCTGGTGACTGTGGGGGCCATTTTAGTACAGTGAACTCATTGTCATGTTCAAGAAACCAATTTGAAATGAATCGAGCTTTGTGACATGGTGCATTATCCTGCTGGAAGTAGCCATAAGAGGATGGATACATGTTCTCATTCTGTTTACGCCAAATTCAGACTCTACCATTTGAATGTCTCAACAGAAATCGAGACTCATCAGACCAGGCAACATTCTTCCAGTCTTCAACAGTCCAATTTTAGTGAGCTTGTGCAAATTGTAGCCTCTTTTTCCTATTTGTAGTGGAGATGAGTGGTACCCAGTGGGGTCTTCTGCTGTTGTAGCCCATCCGCCTCAAGGTTGTGCGTGTTGTGGCTTCACAAATGCTTTGCTGCATACCTCGGTTGTAACGAGTGGTTATTTCAGTCAACGTTGCTCTTCTATCAGCTTGACTCAGTCGGCCCATTCTCCTCTGACCTCTCGCATCCACAAGGCATTTTTGCCCACAGGACTGCCGCATACTGGATGTTTTTCCCTTTTCACATCATTCTTTGTAAACCCTAGAAATGGTTGTGCGTGAAAATCCCAGTAACTGAGCAGATTGTGAAATACTCAGACCGGCCTGTCTGGCACCAACAACCATGCCACGCTCAAAATTGCTTCAATCACCTTTCTTTCCCATTCTGACATTCAGTTTGGAGTTCAGTAGATTGTCTTGACCAGGAGCACCCCCCTAAATGCATTGAAGCAACTGCCATGTGATTGGTTGACTAGATAATTGCATTAATGAGAAATAGAACAGGTGTTCCTAATAATTCTTTAGGTGAGTGTAGATCACAGTATATTTCTCCTCTCACCTACTCCTATACACACTCATTAACACACACACATATACAAAGCACACACATATATACACGACCCCCCACCCCCCTAACTGTCCCTGATTCTACAGAGGATCATAGGATAGTGAGATATAGACATTAAAGGGGGAGTTGGAGTGCAGAGCTGGGAAAAGAGAATAGGATTAATAAAAGATGGGCTAAAGCAGGGGTTTGCAACCTCCAACACTTCAGCTTTTGTGAAACTACAATTCCCAGAATGCTTAATTTATTTCTATGAGATTTCTGATAAAAGCTGAGCAAGCACACATGCTTGACGTTGTAGTTTCACAATAGCTGGAGTGCCTGAGCTTGCCTGCTCCTAGGCTAAAGAGAGCTGGACTGAGGGATAGTCTAGTGATACTGTTTCAAAAAGCTTAGAATTATAGGATATTGTATAGGGAGAGTGCAGAGACACTGCAGGGACAGTGTAGGGAGATCATAGGGAGAGCTTTTAGACACTGTAGGGAGAGCATAGGGAGACTGCAGGGACAGTGCAGGTTGTGTGTAATCACCCTGTGCATCTTGTTCACCTCCTGTGGCATTCATACTTAATCTGTTTTGTTATACATAGACTTACGGAAGCCCCTGTACTCTTAACGGTGACATCACCGCAAGCGGTTTCCCGGGCAACAGACTCACAAGCTCCCTCACGCCGCGCGTGCTTCCGGCCGGGGCCGCGCTGCTGCTGGTAGGTGAGCTAGGAGGACGCCGCAATTTAAAAGGACAGCACCATTATAAGAACAACACAGAAACTTACAAATAGTGAGCGACACAACGGACCATCAGCCAAGGGACCATTTTGGATGAAAGATAAGGTACTCACGGCACCATTATTATCACTACTAACCTTGCTCTTACCGTTTAATCTCTGAACTCACAGAACAAATACTTGTATTTCTTTATCCTCCTGTCACCCTCATCACCCGACTATACGCCCAGATCCTAATAATTATATAAATTCACCCTTGCAGAGCCAACTTTCAAAACCATCCGCCCAGTTATTTAGGCTGGCACTGACTGATAGTGCCAACTTAAAGGATTAGTTGTTTTGCTTGTGTACACCAGCGCTTATGTCTCATATCACCCACGGGTGATATACCATTTTCTAATATATAGACACATTTATCTAGTTCACTTGCTGCCCCGTTAATACTTAATCTGTTCTGTTATACGTAGACTTACTGTGCATCAGACTCATTGTCAACAGGTGGTGTAACATATATGTGCATTTATTTAGTTCAACTTCTGCGCCATTCATACTTAGGGCTCTTTCACACCTGCGTTCTTTTCTTTCGGCATAGAGTTCCGTCGTCGGGGCTCTATGCCGGAAGAATCCTGATCAGTTTTATCCTAATGCATTCTGAATGGAGAGAAATCCGTTCAGGATGCATCAGGATGTCTTCAGTTCCGGAACGGAACGTTTTTTGGCCGGAGAAAATACCGCAGCATGCTGCGCTTTTTGCTCCGGCCAAAAATCCTGAAGACTTGCCGCAAGGCCGGATCCGGAATTAATGCCCATTGAAAGGCATTGATCCGGATCCGGCCTTAAGCTAAACGTCGTTTCGGCGCATTGCCGGACCTGACGTTTAGCTTTTTCTGAATGGTTATCATGGCTGCCGGAACGCTAAAGTCCTGGCAGCCATGGCAAAGTGTAGTGGGGAGCGGGGGAGCAGCATACTTACCGTCCGTGCGGCTCCCGGGGCGCTCCAGAGTGACGTCAGGGCGCCCCAAGCGCATGGATCACGTGATCACATGGATCACGTCATCCATGCGCATGGGGCGCTCTGACGTCATTATGGAGCGCCCCGGGAGCCGCATGGACGGTAAGTATACTGCTCCCCCGCTCCCCGCTCCTACTATGGCAGCCAGGACTTTAATAGCGTCCTGGCTGCCATAGTAACACTGAACGCATTTTGAAGACGGATCCGTCTTCAAATGCTTTCAGTTCACTTGCGTTTTTCCGGATCCGGCGTGTAATTCCGGCAAGTGGAGTACACGCCGGATCCGGACAACGCAAGTGTGAAAGAGGCCTTAGTTACACAGTTACATTACTGATTCAGTGACTGTACGCTATGGCCAACAGACAGTTGCCTAGGTCCATAATTGCCACTGTCATCCAGCGGTCATGTTTTGACCAACAATCCAGCTGTACTGGAAAGGGTGACTCGCTGTTCAACAAAATTTCAAGTGATGTCAGACACACACAGCCAGGAATCGGTGGGTTCCTTTGACCTCAAACTTAGTTGGCATAGCCCAGGAACAACTTCTGTGCCCTCACCTGTCCTGCAACAGCCTCTTAGTGAGGACAGTCAGCGGCTACATGCCAGCACAGAATTGGAGGAGAGGTCCACAGCGTCCTTGTTGGAGTAAAACCCCCTACTTCTATGATTGTCGGGGTGCCAATTGATGTGGATATATGAGCGCTCGGAGAACTGACACAGACACACCAGTAGCAGCTGAATCTGTTCTCTCCTTTATTCCACACAAACATACATCTTTTTAACACTACAAATAAACATAGACAAAGCAGGCACACCGCCAAGGGGGTGTCAATCAAAACTAGTGATTTTATTAGTCATTCACACAAGGCAATACTTCCGCACACTATACTAACAGAATTTTTAATGGTTAAAAACTTCTACAGCATCTTATCTCAAGGTTAGCATTCTTTAGCAGGACATCCCGAAACACAGTAAGAACATAACTTTCTTGCAAGTCAAACTCTGATAAGGGAGCTACCTTGGCCTTGTAGCTAGAACATTTGGTAAACTCCCCACATCCTGAAGGTGACATAAGTGATGAACAGACAGAAGTGGATAATGATGTAGCCGATCACACGTGAGAGAAGGGTTAAGAGGGGGCATCATCATCGGGGGTGAGGGTGGCAGCAGGCCCTTGAGACAACAGCAGTGTGGCAGCATACTGATAAGTCAGCAGGGTGGAAGGAGTGGGAGATCTGAAGCCAAACGTGCCCGGGTTAGACCGTCTGCTACTCAGGAGCCTACCTGTCAGGAAACAACTAGTGGATGGGTTCATAAAGGCAGCAGTAGGCAGTCAACATGGAGTGGTGGGGGTAAAATACCGTACTCGGCAGTGTGAGAATTTTTTATCAAGTAGCTGCAGGATATGTGGACAGAAGGTGAACCGCAGTCAGGATGCAAATGTTGACCCCACGGCCCTGCATCAACACATAATGTCACCATAAAGTGGCCTCCGAAAAACGTATCACAAATGTAGTGGTACAGCCTGACACAGCAACCACTGCATCTCCCAGAGGCTCTCACCCCTTCTTCAGCAGTCAGGGCTCGTCAACCTCAGCAGAAGGAAGCTGTCATTCCTTCCCTTCATCTATTGCTCCTGATCCTTTTCCTCTTCCTACTCCTGATCACGTGTTTTGCCAGCAATCGATCATTGAGGCAATTGCAAAGACACAACAGTATGTGTGCACTCATCTAATGGTGCAGAAGTTGAACGTGCATCTGACTAAGTTACTGATACCCCAGTCCATCCCTTTCCATGTCATTGACTCTGCACCTTCCAGAGAGCTGATGGCTTGTGCCCAGCCAAGGTGGTGAGTAGTGATGAGCGAGCACCAAAGTGTTCGGGTGTTCGGTCCGCACACATTGCAATATTCGTGCGCTCGGCCAAGCACCTGAGTATAATGGAAGTCAATGGGAGACAACCAGGCACCCCCTGCTCGGATGAGGGGAGGGTGCCTGGACCATAGGAAAAGGTCTGAAAGTGATAGAAACACCTCTGAAATCAGGGACAGCAGGGGGACATTGGATGCATCTTGGACACCAATGTCGCTGCTGGGAACCATGTTGTCCAAGTTGTACACCACTTTAACAGACTGAGAAAAAAATGGACAAACCCCGCCCCCATAAAAAAAATAATCCTTTTAGAGAAAAAATTGTTAGGAAACATTCCTTCCTGTAGATTCAATTGTATATACAGTGTAAGTGCTGCCAAAAATTACAAGGAAGAAGAGATACAGCTTGTATATCACATAAAGGAGGGCCTCATTCACATGGTGCTACAATTGTTCAGGTAGTGGGACTCCTACACTCATAAAGCCTATGCACTAAATGAAAGGGCTGCCAAAAATTACAAGGAACTGGCACTACAATGCACCCTTTATTACACATAAAGGAGGGCATCATACACATCCTTTAAAAATTATCATTGATGGCCTGCTGGTGACCCTCAAAAACATTTGGAGAAAGGGCCTGCTGATCTGACCACCTAAGAAGTTAATTGACCCGGTCAGCAAAGGCTACCAAGAAAGAATGACCAATTTCTATTCGTAATGTTCCTTTGGCTTCCAGAGAACGTCACATAGCAGAGTTAGCGCAGGGAATGGCGGTCAGCATTTGTTGCCTCTTTACATTATGGAACTGTACCACAATTACAAGCTGCTATCTGACTATCTTGGAATTCTATTGTCTACCCCAAAGAAAGATCTAGGGAAAGAGACACATACAATGAAAAAAAGGAATACAATTGTAATTCCTCCAGGCCCCAAATGCGAAAGGGTCTAATATCTCCTGAAAAGGTATCTGCAAAGGAGAGAGGAGAAAATGCAGTCAAGCCTGACATATTTAAAAAAACAAAACATTGAAATATTTACCCCTGTGCCACTATATAAAAACCAGAATCCTGTAAAAAACACATGCGTGAAAGATTCACCACTGAAGGAAACCAAATTATGTTTCCTTCCAAGTCTGAAACATAGAAAATAATATACCATGTCAGCTGACCCCCCAAAAAATTGTAGATGAGGGCCTGCAGGTGAGCTGACCCTCCCTGAAGAGGGACATGAGGATATCTTATGCACTGATCACCAAACTCTTAAGCCTCCCAAGTCATAAGAAGATGGGGGTGGCAATTAGTGTTTCACTTGGTGGATGATGGGGATGAGACACAGTTGTCAATAAGTAGGGTCTTGTTAGGTCAACACAAGTCAGGAGGATGACCAGAGTGAGGAAGTGGATTTGGAGATGGGGGACGATGACATCACTGACCCAACCTGGGAAGGTGGAAAGCCAAGCGAGGACAGCAAGACAGAGGGGGAGGGATCCACAGCACCGCAACAGGCTGGAAGAGGCTGTGTGGTGGCAAAAGGGAGAAGGCGGGGCACAATAAACAGGCCCGCAACTGTTCCCCCTTGTGCAAATCTCCCTTGACAAGGGGTAGGTGTTCCGCAGTCTGGGGCTTTATTGAGGAAGGTGGGGACGATAAAAGAATTGGAATTTGCTAACTGTAACTGTGCTATACCTAAATAAGAACTCAGCATTTCATAAATAACAATAACCATAACAGATTTTACATCCAATTGATAAACTAAATAAAAACATAACAATAAACACTCAAACACGGGAACATAATGGGGGAAGACTGTACACTGGAGGCTAAATGAGTAGAGGTGGGAACAGTAGCAACCTCAACCCCACCAGCATGATCTGCCACAAGGCATCACAGCACCCTAATCGGTGGGCCCAACCCCTGGGTCCACAATCAGTGTCTGTGGGTCACACCACTGCCTCCTCTTCCTCCCCTGTGTTACGTGCTGGCCAAACCTCTGTCCTAGACGCAGGCCTGGATGACTCCCACCCTGCAGCTGGGCCTTCGCAAGCACCATCTACTAGCACACCCCTTTCTGTGTCCAAGGACAGCGTACAGATGTCCCCAGGCCTTTGATCGTAAGCGCCAATACCCTGCCACCCACCCACAGGCTATAGCACTAAATGCGCACCTTTCAAAATTTGTAGGCATGGAAATGTTACCATCAAGGCCTGTGAACACTGAGGCTTTCCTCAGTCTCATGGCGGCGGCCGTCCTTCACTACTCAGTCCCCAGCCGCCGCTATTTTTCACGGTGTGCCATCCCTGCATTACACCAGCAATCGTGTGTGTCCCGTAACATCACCTGTGCCCTGACCAATGCAGTTATTGGGAAGGTCCACTTAACTACAGACACATGGGCAAGTGCTTTTGGCCAGGGATGCTACATTTCCATTACGGCACACTGGGTGAACCTTGTGTAGGCCGTTAGCGAGTCGGACCCCGGGATGGCACAGGTGCCATCGACGCCAAGGATTGAAAGGGCACTACTGCCATCAGGATTTCTGCCACCACTTACATTAGTGGCAGCAACCCCCCCTTCGTTTCCTCCGCCTCCATCTCCTCCTCTACTGCAAGCTCAGAATTCTCATGGGGAAGCGGCAACAGGCCTGCTGAAATTAATTTGCTTGGCTGACAAAAAGCACACCGCCGCAGAGCTGGGTATAAGGGACCAGGTTGGCTGTGTCTGATAATGGCCATAAGTTGTTAGCAGCTTTGTAGCTCGGCAAGCTCACACACATGGCAATCATACAGCATATATGTACCATGCACAACAAATATCTCAAACTTATACACTAATATAACTAAAAACCTAACAAACAAGAGTGGAGTTAAGCCAATGGAATGAACTTTTTAAGAACTCATAAATAACCAAATAACCATAACATATTTTACAACCATAAACCATAAAAACAATTATAATACCAACTATAATACAAACAAAAAAACTATAATAATAACAGAACAGAATGCCATTGCAGAAATATTTACAGCTGACAACGCTGGTGGCAGAGTACGTAGTTCTTTGGCCAACCCAGGAGGGGAGATGAGAGGGACACACCGCAGTTCCCACAGAGGCAGGACAACACTCTACAAGGCCTGGGACAGTTTCATGACACCCCGCCAGCACCCTCACCCTGATAAGCGGCCTAGTGTCACAAGGAGGGAAACATTGTGGACGATTGTGAAGGAGTACATAGCAGACCGTGTCAGCGTCCTCGGTGATCCCTCTGTGCCTTACAACTATTGGGTGTCCAAGCTGGACACGTGGCACAAACTTGCACTCTATGCCTCAGAGGTGCTGGGATGCCCCGCCGCCAGCGTTTTGTCAGAGCGGGTATGTAGTGTTGCTGGGGGCATAATAACTGATAAGCGCATCCGTCTGTCAACTGAAAATGCTGACAGGTCGACTCTTAAAAAAATGAACAAGGCCTGGATTGCCCCTGACTTCTCTACTCCACCAGAGGAAAGCGGGTGAACAACAAGGCACTTTAAATGTGTTGTTTGTAATGTACTGAATACACTGTATTCACATGCACCTCTGCCACCACCCAAAAAGGTTATATGGTTCAATCTTCCTTTTTTTTGTCCTTCTCCTCCTCCATCATATCAACATGCTTTTTAGGCTGCCCTCGCTCATAATGTTTTATAGGGTCAGTGAAACACTTGCACAGGTGCCAGGGGCGACACTCAGAGCCATCTCTGTGGGCACTCTTACTCTTGAAAAAGTCTATGGTGCACCAATATGCCTTACAGTTTTCCTGCCATTCATCAACGTTGAGTACGCCATGAATGGCACAGGTAGCACATTAACTGTAGGCAGGCCACTATAGCTAAATAATTTGGAACATGGAAGATATACTATATTGGACTGTAGTATTCAGGGTAAATTATCGTGTGGGCACTTTGCAATAAATAAGTGTGTTTGTGGTTGCAGTTTGGGCAATCAGTCTCTAAAAGGTTCGCCATCACATTCACTGTTTTA
This sequence comes from Bufo bufo, assembly GCF_905171765.1. Classification (NCBI taxonomy): domain Eukaryota; kingdom Metazoa; phylum Chordata; class Amphibia; order Anura; family Bufonidae; genus Bufo; species Bufo bufo. The sequence goes on from NC_053392.1 coordinate 400,923,737, forward strand.
GAGGGTTAGCGCACCTGGAGGCCCTCATCTACATTATTTTACTCTGTTTCATTGAGCCCAGGGCCACAGCCTCTGCGTGAACCATCAGCATCACGGCCACTTCCACGTGCCATACTGGCCGCCTTCTTAATGTGAAATGTTATATATGCTTAAAAGTATCTAACACCTACAGTATTGTAGGATATGTACGTGTACGCGCCAATCAATTTAAACAGGTATTTTGGATGTGCACACTTCACACATTGGATGTAGCTCTGATAACGTCACAGACTACCATACGCCGTCTGCGGATGAAGTACAGTATATGTTAGTGATATGTATGAAATGCACACACAGTAGATGTGGCACAAATATTTTACTTCTCACAAAAATACACTGTTTTCACATGTGGTACTATATTTGAAACAGAGAGCCACGCGCTATAGACACTAGATTTTGAACAGATTATTTATTTTGTCGCTAGACACAAATTTTTAATTTGACTCAGTATATGCCTCAATAATGAACAGAATATGGACACTAGATTATGCACAGATTATTTAGATTTGCGCAACAGACACTCTTTTCAAATGTGATAGAGTATTTGTCACATGAATCCACAGTACATGGACAGTATATTTGACAAAAAACAGTTAAATTTGTCCCAAATAGAAATAATTCTCTGCGGAATTACTGTATATATGGTTGCGGACTAAATTCACACACACATCAGACCCAAAATACAGAAATTTGTCCCAAATAGAAATAATTATCTGCTGAATTACTGTATATACCTGTATGTTTGTGGCCTAAACCCAGACACAGATGTGACCAAAACTAGTGAAATTTGTCCCAAATAGAAATAAATCTATGCTGAATTACTGTATATAACGGTTGCGCCGTAAATTCACACACAGTGAAACCGAAACTAGGGATTTTTGTACCAAATAAAAAAGCATTCTCTGCTGAATTACTGTATATATGGTTTCAGTCTAAATTCACGCACAGAAGTCACCCAAACTAGTGAAATTTGTCACAAATAGAAATAATTTTCTGGTGAATAACTGTATATATGGTTGCTGCCTAAATTCATGCACAGATGTGACCAAAACTAGTGAAATTTGTCCCAAATAGAAATAATTCTATGATGAATTACTGTATATAACGGTTGCGCCCTAAATTCACACACAGAAGTCACCCAAACTAGGGATATTTGTCCCAAATAGAAAGAATTTTCATCTGAATTACTGTATATATGTTTGCAGTCTAAATTCACACACAGAAGTCACCCAAACTAGTGAAATTTGTCCTAAATAGAAATAATTCTCTGGTGAATAACTGTATATATGGTTGCTGAATAAATTCATGCACAGATGTGACCGAAACTAGTGAAATTTGTCCCAAATAGAAATAAATCTATGCTGAATTACTGTATATAACGGTTGAAGCCTAAATTCACACACAGATGAAACTCACACTAGGGATTTTTGTCCCAAATAGAAAGAATTCTCTTCTGAATTACTGTATATATGGTTGCAATCTAAATTCACACCCAGTTGTGACCCAAACTAGGGATATTTGTCCCAAATAGAAAGAATTCTCTGCTGAATTACTGTATATATGGTTGCTGCCTGAATTCACACACACATGTGACCAAAACTAGTGAAATTTGTCCCAAATAGAAATAAATCTATGCTGAATTACTGTATATAACGGTTGCAGCCTAAATTCACACACAGATGAAACCCATGGTGTCATACAAACCCAATTAATTCAAATAAATCTACGATAATAAAACAGACAACTCTGAAATAATAAATAATAATAACTTTATTGAGTACTATTATACAGTATATTGGAAATATAAGGCCACACAGTGTTTTATGTAATCCGGTTAAATCATTCCAACTCTATCACCGTAATATACCAACCAATTATATTAACTATCACTATCATTAATTAACTAAAAACAAATAGTCCGCTTCCGCTAGTGACTATTACCTACATACACCATGACACACATTTTTATTTTATTTTTAAAGAAAAGGGGGGGGGGATTCTTTGATGTGTCAGACGCTACTGCACAAACACTAACTGCTACTCTTCTCTTATAGGATCCACGAGCAGGATTGTTAGAGTAATCTCCAATCAAACTCATCTTCACCTGCACGAGGTCCCTTACAGACTGCACCAACAAGCATCTGTGAATATAAGGTCACGGTGTTTTATGTAATCCGGTTAAACCATTCCAACTTTATCACTGTAATATACCAACCAATTATATCAACCATCACTATCATTACTTAACTAAAAACATATAGTCCGCTTCCTCTAGTGACTATTACCCCCAACCGCCATATGCCAAAATTGGCCATATGGCTAAACCACACCGTAGCCGAACTCAATTAAATTCTGCAGACCGACATTCAGGATGTCCAATCCAATGTTGGAAAGTGGTAACCTATCATTGTCATATAAACCAGGTAAAAATCCCTCTAACTCAGAATGTCTAAAAGATAAACAATTATGATTTGACATAAATTTACCAATATTCCTTTTCACCCGAATTCAGATTTTTTAAAGAAATTTTAATCCTAAATAACTCCACTGGAATCTAGGAAACATTTCAGAATAGGCCAAAACTACCCTTGGCAGAAGTTCTTGAATATTCAAAATGGATTTTTTTTATTCATTAATAAGTAAGTGCGTATTGACTCTGCCCAAATCTTCAGAACCAACATGCAATATGGTCAAATTAGGAAGTGGCTAATATTGCATAAGAAACAAAACCAAACTACAAATCTGACTAACTCGTAAATCAGGAATCCCTTTCCAATAAATTTTAATACCATTACCCAAACCCAGGTTGTCAGAATTGAATCTCTGAACAGACCGATAGGAAGCTTCTGTAATGATCTCCGTTGCTATAATCCATATGGTTCTCCATTCTGAAACGAAATTAGTACAAGAGATCAGGTCTAAGATACATTTTAAACCTGTTAGATGACCATCTTCCTATCTTTTTTAAAATTTTATCATGTAGACCAATTTTATAAGCATAAGTCGCAGCTCCAATGCGGAATGAATGCAAAGAAATTTTCCTATTGTCCAGACCAAAATTATTTTTGCATTTTTTTACATAAAGTTAATATTTAGTTAATGGTGAAAAATCTAAATGCATAAATAAAGGGCTGGGTCGAGTACCTCTAATTTTCAACCAATCCCCTAAGGCTTGAACAGGGCAAATAACCGAATTGGAAATCTTACTTAACCACCTCAGCCCCCCTAGCTTAAACACCCTTAATGACCAGACCACTTTTTACACTTCTGACCTACACTACTTTGACCGTTTATTGCTCGGTCATGCAACTTACCACCCAAATGAATTTTACCTCCTTTTCTTCTCACTAATAGAGCTTTCATTTGGTGGTATTTCATTGCTGCTGACATTTTTACTTTTTTTGCTATTAATCGAAATTTAACGATTTTTTTTGCAAAAAAATGACATTTTTCACTTTCAGTTGTAAAATTTTGCAAAAAAAACGACATCCATATATAAATTTTTCTCTAAATTTATTGTTCTACATGTCTTTGATAAAAAAAAAAAATGTTTGGGTAAAAAAAAAATGGTTTGGGTAAAAGTTATAGCGTTTACAAACTATGGTACAAAAATGTGAATTTCCGCTTTTTGAAGCAGCTCTGACTTTCTGAGCACCTGTCATGTTTCCTGAGGTTCTACAATGGCCAGACAGTAGAAAAACCCCACAAATGACCCCATTTCGGAAAGTAGACACCCTAAGGTATTCGCTGATGGGCATAGTGAGTTCATAGAACTTTTTATTTTTTGTCACAAGTTAGCGGAAAATTATGATTTTTTTTTCTTACAAAGTCTCATATTTCACTAACTTGTGACAAAAAATAAAAACTTCTATGAACTCACTATGCCCATCAGCGAATACCTTGGGATGTCTTCTTTCCAAAATGGGGTCACTTGTGGGATAGTTATACTGCCCTGGCATTTTAGGGGCCCATATGCGTGAGAAGTAGTTTGCAATCAAAATCTGTAAAAAATGACCGGTGAAATCCGAAAGGTGCTCTTTGGAATGTGGGCCCCTTTGCCCACCTAGGCTGCAAAAAAGTGTCACACATCTGGTATCGCCGTACTCAGGAGAAGTTGGGCAATGTGTTTTGGGGTGTCATTTTACATATACCCATGCTGGGTGAGATAAATATCTTGGTCAAATGCCAACTTTGTATAAAAAAAATGGGAAAAGTTGTCTTTTGCCAAGATATTTCTCTCACCCAGCATGGGTATATGTAAAAAGACACCCCAAAACACATTCCCCAACTTCTCCTGAGTACGGGGATATCAGATGTGTGACACTTTTTTGCAGCCTAGGTGGGCAAAGGGGCCCACATTCCAAAGAGCACCTTTCGGATTTCACCGGCCATTTTTTACAGATTTTGATTTCAAACCACTTCCACGCATTCGGCCCCTAAAATGCCAGGGCAGTATAACTACCCCACAAGTGACCCCATTTTGGAAAGAAGACACCCCAAGGTATTTCATGATGGGCATAGTGAGTTCATGGAAGTTTTTATTTTTTGTCACAAGTTAGTGGAATATGAGACTTTGTAAGGAAAAACAAAACAAAAAAAAAATCATAATTTTCCGCTAACTTGTGACAAAAAATAAAAAAATCTAGGAACTCGCCATGCCCCTCACGGAATACCTTGGGGTGTCTTCTTTCCAAAATGGGGTCACTTGTGGGGTAGTTATACTGCCCTGGCATTCTAGGGGCCCTAATGTGTGGTAAGTAGGTAAATGACCTGTGAAATCCGAAAGGTACTCTTTGGAATGTGGGCACCTTTGCCCACCTATGCAACAAAAAAGTGTCACATATCTGGTATCCCCGTACTCAGGAGAAGTTGGGCAATGTGTTTTGGGGTGTCTTTTTACATATACCCATGCTGGGTGAGAGAAATATCTTGGCAAAAGACAACTTTTCCCATTTTTTTATACAAAGTTGGCATTTGACCAAGATATTTATCTCACCCAGCATGGGTATATGTAAAATGACACCCCAAAACACATTGCCCAACTTCTCCTGAGTACTGCGATACCAGATGTGTGACACTTTTGCAGCCTAGATGTGCAAAGGGGCCCACATTCCTTTTATGAGGGCATTTTTAGACATTTGGATCCCAGACTTCTTCTCACGCTTTAGGGACCCTAAAATGCCAGGGCAGTATAAATACCCCACATGTGACCCCATTTTGGAAAGAAGACACCCCAAGGTATTCAATGAGGGGCATGGCGAGTTCATAGAAATTATTTTTTTTTTGCACAAGTTAGCGGAAATAGATTTTTCATTTTTTTCTCACAAAGTCTCCCTTTTCGCTAACTTAGGACAAAAATTTCAATCTTTCATGGACTCAATATTCCCCTCAGCGAATACCTTGGGGTGTCTTCTTTCCAAAATGGGGTCACTTGTGGGGTATTTATACTGCCCTGGCATTCTAGGGGCCCTAAAGCGTGAGAAGAAGTCTGGAATATAAATGTCTAAAAATTTTTACGCATTTGGATTCCGTGAGGGGTATGGTGAGTTCATGTGAGATTTTATTTTTTGACACAAGTTAGTGGAATATGAGACTTTGTAAGAAAAAATATATAATTTCCGCTAACTTGGGCCAAAAAAAATGTCTGAATGGAGCCTTACAGGGGTGTGATCAATGACAGGGGGGTGATCAATGACAGGGGGGTGATCAGGGAGTCTATATGGGGTGATCACCCCCTGTCATTGATCACCCCCCTATAAGGCTCCATTCAGATGTCCGTATGTGTTTTGCGGATCCGATCCATGTATCCGTGGATCCGTAAAAAACATACGGACATCTGAATGCAGCCTTACAGGGGGGTGAGCAATGACAGGGGGGTGATCGATGACAGGGGGGTGATCAGGGAGTCTATAAGGGGTGATCACCCACCTGTCATTGATCACCCCCCTGTCATTGCTCACCCCCCTATAAGGCTCCATTCAGATGTCCGTATGTGTTTTGTGGATCCGATCCATGTATCCGTGGATCCGTAAAAAACATACGGACATCTGAATGCAGCCTTACAGGGGGGTGAGCAATGACAGGGGGGTGATCAATGACAGGGGGGTGATCAGGGAGTCTATATGGGGTGATCACCCCCCTGTAGGGCTCCATTCAGACATCTATGTGTTTTGCGGATCCGATCCATGTATCCGTGGATCCGTAAAAAACATACGGACATCTGAATGCAGCCTTACAGGGGGGTGATCAATGACAGGGGGGTGATCAATGACAGGTAGGTGATCAGGGAGTCTATATGGGGTGATCACCCCCTGTCATTGATCACCCCCCTGTAAGGCTCCATTCAGACGTCCGTATGTGTTTTGCGGATCCGATCCATGTATCCGTGGATCCGTAAAAATCATACGGACGTCTGAATGGAGCCTTACAGGGGGGTGATCAATGACAGGGGGGTGATCAATGACAGGGGGTGATCAGGGAGTGTATATGAGGTGATCACCCCCCTGTCATTGATCCCCCCCCCTGTAAGGCTACATTCAGATGTCCGTATGTGTTTTGCGGATCCGATCCATGTATCAGTGGATCCGTAAAAATCATACGGACGTCCGAATGGAGCCTTACAGGGGGGTGATCAATGACAGGGGGGTGATAAATGACGGGGGGGTGATCAGGGAGTTTATATGGGGTGATCAGTGGTTCATAAGGGGTTAATAAGTGACAGGGGGGGTGTAATGTAGTGGTGTTTGGTGCTACTTTACTGAGCTACCTGTGTCCTCTGGTGGTCGATCCAAACAAAAGGGACCACCAGAGGACCAGGTAGCAGGTATATTAGACGCTGTTATCAAAACAGCGTCTAATATACCTGTTAGGGGTTAAAAAAATCGCATCTCCAGCCTGCCTGCCAGCGAACGATCGCCGCTGGCAGGCTGGAGATCCACTCGCTTACCTTCCGATCCTTTGAACGCGCGCGCCTGTGTGCTCACGTTCACAGGAAATCTCGGCTCACGCGAGATGACGCGTATATGAGCGCAGGGCTGCCGCCTCCGGACCGCAATCCTGCGTTAGGCGGTCCGGAGGCGGTTAAAAACAACCAAACTCCTTTACCCGACTGATCTGTTTGACAAAAATGTGTAATTTATTATGACAAATACGAATGTCATCGATATATAATGGTGACTCTGCCCTAATATTTGCAGCTGCTATCTCACTGATGCGAAGAGCACCAGAGAATGACACAACGAAAGCAGCCTTGAACAAAGAAGATTCATAACTAGAGGAGCAAATGGATGGTAAGTAACTAACAAACTGCTTTAAATGATCTATAGCTAAAGGACAAGTTCTCTGAATTTTAGGATTGGTTTTACTAGCACCTTTAATAATTTGTTTCAATAAGAAATTGGATGAGAAAGGCGGAATTTCCAACAATTTTTGGAAATAGGAAATTCCAGACAAAATTTTTCAAATGTAATTACCTTTCTTTCCATTTCTTAAAAGATTGTCTACAAAATAAGTTGCAGGGACCACATTTTTGCCAGAATAATTGTAATTATGGGATAAGCAAAACAGACATGGAGAGCGGTGCCCAGGGATCTCCCTGCACTTACTATTATCCCTGGGCGCCGCTCCGTTCTCCCAGTATAGGCTCCGGTAGCTTCATATGTTCAGTTCAACTGGGTGGAGCCTGCCAGCATCTCCTTCTCCCAGGCTGTAGCGCTGGCCAATTGCAGCGCTCAGCTCATAGCCTGAGAGGTTTTTTTTTTTCTCAGACTATGAGCTGAGTGCTGCAATTGGCCAGCGCTACAGACTGGGAGAAGGAGACGCCGGCAGGCTCTCCATATCTGTATGCTTAGTTTACATTTTTTATTCTAGTAAAAGGTCCTCTTTAAATTGTTGACAAAATACCAAACGATTTCCAGATTTCCTTTGAGCATGGTATCCCTTCTCCTTTGGTATCGGGAACAAATTTTCGGAACAGCAAGAATCTCTGTGGAGATAAAGAATCGGCAATGATGTTAGATTTATACTTGACATATCTTGCCTTCAACCAAATATTATTATTTTAGACATATTAATACAATATGCCTCAAAATATTAATAACAGCGTCTGATTTCGCAGATAAGCAATTGATAGCGAAAACGACACCTTTGTTGTCAGAAGACAGAAGTATACGATTGTTCCGAAAATGAACCTTCCAGATAGCTAAGGATACCAATACAGGGAAAAGTTCAAGAAAATTTCTGCCGACCTATGTTTGTTAAAAAATGCCCCGTAGCCTATAGAGGCTGCGGAATCTGTGAACAACTGTAAAGAATCCGAATCAACGAATTCCTCCTGCCATAATGAATTCCCATTGAATCTGTCAAAAAATCTTAACCATAGAGAAATATCCTCTCTCAACTGTCTGGTCAAGTGAATATGATCATGAGGATTCTTTTTCCCAGCCGTAGCGGCATAAAGTCTTTTAGAAAAAATTCTCCCCATAGGTACAACTCGTGAGATAAAGTTTAAAGAACCTAGGGCAGATTGTAGTTTTCTTAAAGAACATTTCTTAGATGCTAATAAATTATTCAAAGCAATCCTTGTAGAAAGGATTTTTTCCTCGGGTATCCTAAAAATCATGTTCTCAGTATCAATTTCAATACCTAAAAATGTAATAATTTGCTTCGGGTAAACCGTTTTTTCCTCCGCTATTGGAATGTTAAAATAATTAGCAATGCACTTAAAAGTGTTTAATAAGTTGATACAATCGTCAGATGAGGGTTTACCAATAAATAAAAAGTCGTCTAAATAGTGAAGCACGTAACCTCCACTATAATGAGATTCCACCATCCATTGTAAGAATGAGGAAAAGGCCTCAAAATAAAAGCATGACAACGAAAATCCCATGGGTAGGGCTTTATCGTAATAAAATTTCCCATCAAAGTAAAAACCAAGAGAATTATAGCCCAATGGATTTATTGGTAATAACCGAAAAGCGGACTTAATATTGTTTTTTGCTAAAAGGGCATATCTACCCGCTTTCCTCAATAACGATAAGGCTTCATCCTAGGAAGAGTAATGAACTGAAGCTGAATCCTTATTTATTGAATCATTTAATGAGAAATTTTTTGGATATGACAGGTTGTGAATTAATCTGAAACTATTCGGTTATTTTTGGGAACCAAACCCAGTGGAGAAATTCTAAAATTCTCGAAAGGGGGTGAAGAAAAAGGACCAGCCACCCTGAATTCTGCAATTTCCTTATTAATCTTTTACAAAACAACGTCCCTATGAGTATAAACAGATTTTAAATTATTAACGATAATACAACTGGAACCATTAAATGGTGGTACATAAAACCTATTTGAAAAGCTTTCAATTAATAACCGAGCTTTCTCCTTGTTTGGGTACCATTTTATACATTTAATAAGCCTTGACAGCCTCATTGGAGTAACCTGTTCTATTAAACTCTTTACTGAGTTGTTGGTCATGTTTCTTGTAGCATTTTGTGGCAGGATGAGTTCCGGCACAGAACATGCATTCATGTTTTAACTTATAGTTTGCTTGCCACTTACAAGAAGTCTCATTATATGCAAAGCAAACTCCTCTTTTTGGTATTTGCTGATGAAATTTGCTAGATCTTTGTGGTAGCATAAAATTTAACCAAAGTCCCAAATCTTTATGACCCCAGTTAAGTTCAGGGTAAGCGGATAACTTCTGACGAAAAGATTTGTCATAAACACACCAACCAAATCCGCCGAAACTCCTATACGCCTCCAAAATGCTATCAAGATGGTGAAACAATCCACTGCAATGCATTGGATTTTTCTCGCTGAGCACAGCTGCATAGATGCAAAAGGCTTGAATCCAATTTAAAAGGGACTTTTGAGGACTTCTCTTTTTTTCGTCCTCGTCTTTCTTGTCAAATTTTAAATTCTCCTTAGATGAGGGGAGCAAAGAAAAAACATCTATATAATCCCTGTTCCAAATTCTTTCTTTCACTTGCTTAGTTAAATGAAAACCTAACGGCTTTAATTGACAAGGCAAAGATTCTTTCATAGAAATTTCTTTAACCCCACTGCCAGCTTCAAAAGAAGGCAGTAAATGATTGTCCTGGAATGTCTTAGAAGACTCAGGTATGATTTGACAATCAGACTCAGCAATTACACTTGAAGTAGACCACGCCAACTCCTGAATCACACCGGAGTCCTTCTGAGACATGAAAGCTAAAAATTCCTCAAATAATTTTAACTTCGCCAAATTTAACCCTTCCAACATTGGCTTGTTATAAACAATAGGCTGTGGAATATAAGTGCCCTGTAAATCACAGTCAATATTTAATACAGGCAGAAAATGCTCACCATCGCGCAGTTTAATGTTTTCCTTAACCTCCGTTGCAGCTCGTGAACTCCTCACAGCTGGTACTGGTGATCTCTGAGAAGCGGTGGTGCGCAGACGTTGATCCTTGCTCGCGCAGAGTGGTGCAGAAGATAATTTACTCCTGCGCTTTTTTCTGTCCAGAGACGGGGAGAACGATCTCTTCTCTTTTCTCTGCCTCTTCTTAGGCGGGGAGGGGGGAAGTGCCAAGCCGGCAGGAGGCAACGCGATGCTTCTTGAATTCCCGACCAGCTCTGCCACTCGAGATGAGTGGGAGGGCAGACTGGATTAGAAGATAAATAAATACTAGGCAGGCACTCAATATCTGGTTAATTTAAAATAATGTGTTTATTAATCGATAAAATGTAGTTTAATTTGGTAATGATTTTAAAAGCTTGGATTAGACTAAAAAGTGATTAAAAGGATTGGTAGGATAAAAATTATGATGGGTAGTAGTAGTTCATATATCATTGATTGATGTGTCTTTTGATAAGTTGGTGGTTGAAGTTCGATCATAGATATGAAGCCCAATGCGATTTTGTTGGTTGCAGGTAAATGTCCAAGGGAGTGAAAAAAATGATAGTGAAAAAATGAAAAATAATCAAATAATAATAAGTGATGATAGGAATAAGGTAAAATGGTAAATAGATCAAAAATAGAATAAGGTAAGGATGAAGGATACGAAAAAAACTTGATGAAGTAGATGTATAGCTGGGTTATTCCAATGTCAATTATAAATGCTTCATAATAGGAGTGGTGTACGCAAGCAAGGTGAGTGATGGTTATGCTAGAAGGACAGTGTATAGTAATAGGGACTAGTTATTACTCACTGTGTGATTGATGGCTCAATGTCCGCTATTGTCGGTGGCATCCATCTCGGCAATTAGCTAGTACTCACCCTGCAGTCAGACTTTTCGGTGTGTGATAGCAGTGCTGGATTCGGTAATAGTTCCTGGCGTCTCCGGCGTCTTACTGCTTCTTGTTGTATGTTTGCGCGGTCCGTGTAGCTGGCTTGGCATCTCACGTGATCTGTCACGTGGTCTCCTCTATGCCAGTCAGCTGATGCTCCTCTCTTGCGATATGTTGATTCTATTATTTTCTTCTGGTTATGCAGAAATCCGAAATCTTTCAATGACGGTGTGGGTAATGGTGGGTAGTCTCATTGGTGATGTTAGACATGCCAGACGCATTTCGAGGTAATCCAACCTCTTCCTCAGTGGCCATGTTGAAAATGTTAGGACTGCCCTCTTTTATACCCACTTGGTTTGATGACCCACCAAAAACCCGACCTGGATTTTATTGATTGGGATTTGCTGCTTATATTGTGTCTTCTTTGGGACATTGCACTATGGTTTTGGTAAAAATTTGTGAAGGGTTTTCTTTAAAAGTGTGGAAGGTAGTGTTTAATGTCATAATCTTAAGGTTATGTCTGTTTTAATATGGAAAAAGCAAATGCGTTTTTATGTGCGTTTTCCATGCGTTTTTTGGGGTTATGTGCGTTTTTCATTTATTGATGCCATTTTGTCTGTGTTGTATCATCTCCTGTGTTTCAAGAGAAGTTGAGCTGTTTTTTTATTTGTTTCAAGCATTTCAGTAGATAATATTTACTATGTTTCATTTAGAAATCTATCTACTTTTGTCTGAAGAGCTTTTGTACATCGGGCATATATAGTTTTCCAGATTTTTTTAAAATATAATATCGACTATAGGTCCTTTCCTGATGAAGGTTTTCCATGGGGATTTTGCGAAAATGTGTGTAGGTGGCTTGGGTTTAATGGTATATCACCTTTAGTATAAAAAAACGCATGTGGGTTTTTTTTGTGTATGTGTTTTTTTCGCTTATTTATATTGTATTTTCTTTATTATTCGATCTATTGTTCCACTTTATTAAAAAATGATTTATATACAGTACAGACCAAAAGTTTGGACACACCTTCTCATTCAAAGAGTTTTCTTTATTTTCATGACTATGAAGTCATCAAAACTATGAATTAACACATGTGGAATTATATACATAACAAACAAGTGTGAAACAACATATGTCATATTCTAGGTTCTTCAAAATAGCCACCTTTTGCTTTGATTACTGCTTTGCACACTCTTGGCATTCTCTTGATGAGCTTCAAGAGGTAGTCCCCTGAAATGGTCTTCCAACAGTCTTGAAGGAGTTCCCAGAGATGCTTAGCACTTGTTGGCCCTTTTGCCTTCATTCTGCGGTCCAGCTCACCCCAAACCATCTCGATTGGGTTCAGGTCCGGTGACTGTGGAGGCCAGGTCATCTGGCGCAGCACCCCATTACTCTCCTTCATGGTCAAATAGCCCTTACTTTCAAAGTTTTCCCAATTTTTCGGCTGACTGACTGACCTTCATTTCTTAAAGTAATGATGGCCACTCGTTTTCCTTTACTTAGCTGCTTTTTTCTTGCCATAATACAAATTCTAACAGTCTATTCAGTAGGACTATCAGCTGTGTATCCACCTGACTTCTCCTCAACACAACTGATGGTCCCAACCCCATTTATAAGGCAAGAAATCCCACTTATTAAACCTGACAGGGCACACCTGTGAAGTGAAAAACATTTCAGGGGACTACCTCTTGAAGCTCATCAAGAGTGTGCAAAGCAGTAATCAAAGCAAAAGGTGGCTACTTTGAAGAACCTAGAATATGACATATTTTCAGTTGTTTCACACTTGTTTGTTATGTATATAATTCCACATTCGATAATTCATAGATTTGATGCCTTCAGTGTGAATCTAAAATTTTCATAGTCATGAAAATAAAGAAAACTCTTTGAATGAGAAGGTGTGTCCAATCTTTTGGTCTGTACTGTATGTTATGGACAACGAACACAGGTGCATTTTATTGATGGCATTTTGAATGCACAGAGATACCATGATGAGATCCTGAGGCCCATTGTTGTGCCATTCATCCACGACCATCACCTCATGTTGCAGCATGATAATGCACGGCCTCATATTGCAAGGATCTCTACACAATTCCTGGAAGCTGAAAACATCCCAGTTCTTGCATGGCCAGCATACTCACCAGACATTTCAACCATTGAGCATGTTTGGGATGCTCTGGATCGGCGTATACAACAGAGTGTTCCAGTTCCTGCCAATATTCTGCAACTTTGCACAGCTATTGAAGAGGAGTGGACAAACATTCCACAGGCCACAATCAACAATCTGATCAACTCTATGCAACGGAGATGTGTTGCACTGCATGAGGCAAATGGTGGCCACACCAGATACTGACTGGTTTTCTGACCCCCGCCCATTAAGGCAAAACTGTGCACATTTCAGAGTGGCCTTTTATTGTGGGAAGTCTAAGGCACACTGTAATATTCATGCTGTCTAATCAGCACCTTGATATGCCACACCTGTGAGGTGGGATGGATTATCTCGGCAAAGGAGAAGTGCTCACTAACACAGATTTAGACAAATTTATGAACAATATTTGAGAGTAATGGGTCTTTTGTGTATGTAGAAAATGTTTCAGATCTTTGAGTTCAGCTCATGCAAAATGGGTGTTGCGTTTATATTTTTGTTCAGTGTAGTATTTAAGTATTTTCATTTTCTTTATTTCTCGAGAACCCCTTCAAGAAAAGTGAGGCAGACACCTCAGGCCCATTGGATAATAGTAGACAGCTGGCCCACCGGAAATTTTCCCTGTGAAGTGAATTGCCAATGTGCCCTTGATTGTTATGTTTCTTTTTTGCCTATCAACTACTTTTGCATAGTGACTGATTAATTTACCTGCAATGTGATTTAATAATTTTTGACCATATCTGAGGAATAGATAACAGTATGTCTCCCAATGGACAGTGCATTATAGAGCAGCCGGAAAATATAAGTCTAACCTGAAAATTTTAGGACTTTTTCCTTCCCTTTACAGGCTACAACTACTAGTATACTCATCCAGCACTCAGGCACATGCCCCTGCGACCTGGTCGCTGAACTATATATTTATGCAGAATACCGTACATACAAACACAGTATACAGGGAGTGCAGAATTTTTAGGCAAGTTGCATTTTTGAGGATTAATTTTATTATTGAACAACAACCATGTTCTCAATGAACCCAAAAAACTCATTAATATCAAAGCTGAATATTTTTGGAAGTAGTTTTTAGTTTGTTTTTAGTTTTAGCTATTTTAGGGGGATATCTGTGTGTGCAGGTGACTATTACTGTGCATAATTATTAGGCAACTTAACAAAAAACAAATATATACCCATTTCAATTATTTATTTTTACCAGTGCAACCAATATAACATCTCAACATTCACAAATATACATTTCTGACATTCAAAAACAAAACAAAAACAAATCAGTGACCAATATAGCCACCTTTCTTTGCAAGGACACTCAAAAGCCTGCCATCCATGGATTCTGTCAGTGTTTTGATCTGTTCACCATCAACATTGCGTGCAGCAGCAACCACAGCCTCCCAGACACTGTTCAGAGAGGTGTACTGTTTTCCCTCCTTGTAAATCTCACATTTGATGATGGACCACAGATTCTCAATGGGGTTCAGATCAGGTGAACAAGGAGGTCATGTCATTAGATTTTCTTCTTTTATACCCTTTCTTGCCAGCCACACTGTGGAGTACTTGGACGCGTGTGATGGAGCATTGTCCTGCATGAAAATCATGTTTTTCTTGAAGGATGCAGACTTCTTCCTGTACCACTGCTTGAAGAAGGTGTCTTCCAGAAACTGGCAGTAGGACTGGGAGTTGAGCTTGACTCCATCCTCAACCCGAAAAGGCCCCACAAGCTCATCTTTGATGATACCAGCCCAAACCAGTACTCCACCTCCACCTTGCTGGCGTCTGAGTCGGACTGGAGCTCTCTGCCCTTTACCAATCCAGCCACGGGCCCATCCATCTGGCCCATCAAGACTCACTCTCATTTCATCAGTCCATAAAACCTTAGAAAAATCAGTCTTGAGATATTTCTTGGCCCAGTCTTGACGTTTCAGCTTGTGTGTCTTGTTCAGTGGTGGTCGTCTTTCAGCCTTTCTTACCTTGGCCATGTCTCTGAGTATTGCACACCTTGTGCTTTTGGGCACTCCAGTGATGTTGCAGCTCTGAAATATGGCCAAACTGGTGGCAAGTGGCATCTTGGCAGCTGCACGCTTGACTTTTCCCAGTTCATGGGCAGTTATTTTGCGCCTTGGTTTTTCCACACGCTTCTTGCGACCCTGTTGACTATTTTGAATGAAACGCTTGATTGTTCGATGATCACGCTTCAGAAGCTTTGCAATTTTAAGAGTGCTGCATCCCTCTGCAAGATATCTCACTATTTTTGACTTTTCTGAGCCTGTCAAGTCCTTCTTTTGACCCATTTTGCCAAAGGAAAGGAAGTTGCCTAATAATTATGCACACCTAATATAGGGTGTTGATTGTCATTAGACCACACCCCTTCTCATTACAGAGATGCACATCACCTAATATGCTTAATTGGTAGTAGGCTTTCGAGCCTATACAGCTTGGAGTAAGACAACATGCATAAAGAGGATGATGTGGTCAAAATACTAATTTGCCTAATAATTCTGCACTCCCTGTATAGCTATAGTTAAACTAAAGTTTTTATTATATATTAACATTAGTACGTCCAACAGCCTTTCTAGCTTGATGTCTGCTTTCTAGTGAAAGATTCACATTGTGCCTTTATAAATATACAAGACTGTACTGCTTTAAATGGATAAAAAAAATATCTAATAGAAATGCTCACTGGGTGAGACATTGTGGGAAATTACAAATCCATGGGCATTGGGATTGAGCCAAATGGCCTTCTTTGCAACTACATAGTTATTATCCAAGAGAGTGACACTAAAATGTTAAGCTGCAATTTATATTCAGTTCGCTGCTGCTACACTACAGAGGGGTTAATGATAATATAAATTAGATATAGAGCCCAAAGCTAAAATATAAGCTGGTTAGCATGCCTGACCAGTCATTAAAGTGTCACTTGCCAAAAATAAATACCTCTATTAAATATACATAACCTTAATAAGAAGGTCATCTTCAATTTTCACCCTTAAGGAAGTTTAGTGTCACAGAAATGAGAACATGAAGAAGACCATGTTTCAGGGCACAATAAAACTTCATCATACCACAGTATCAAGCAGTTTATAAGGCAAAAGCATGTAGTTAACAATTGTATGCCTCAGACTTAGCCTTCCTAACATATAATATCTGAAAAGCTTGGAATATATTTAACATTGTGATTATTGCCATATATATATATATATATTTATTTTCCAATAGTCATATTTCTAACGTTAGCATGGTTTTGTATGATAATGATAATTATTTTCAGCTTAATCAAAACAAATAACTAATTCACTACATTAACTGTATAGCTACCAATATAAGTAAGTTCGCCCTAGTGAGGCGATAGAATTCCAGACCTGCCCAATACAAGTACTATGGACATACCTAAATGGGGGCAGATTTAAAGGGTTTCTATCACTTCATATCACATATTTAGGTGTCAGACACTAGCGATCCGCTAGTGTCTGCTCTAACAAACCATCCTAATATGATAGGTTTTGGGGCGGCCGTTTTGCTAAAATAACAACTTATATATATATGCTAATGAGCCTCTAGGTGCTATGGGGGCGTCATTAGCACCTAGAGGCTCCGTCTACCTAATATTTAGAGAGTGTAATCTTAAAAGTCTACAAATCCACCTACTGTGGTTGTCTTATTTTGCGCTAAAATTTTGGAGCACAGTGGGGTATCTAAGGACATGTTCCCTTTCCCATTTACCCATGTCCTCTTGTCGAGTGAGGTGTAAAAAAAATGTCTAAAACACTTAGTAAATGTGGTACACAGCGTTTGCTCCAGAATTCTGGGTCAACATGGACTAAAATTCAGGCACATTTTGATTATAATATTTTAGATATAATCTTCTTGTCTCACTTGCTGTTATTAAAATCTTTTCATGTAGCCTACCAGTGTTGACTGTGAATATTTATCAGTCTATAGATATTTAAATTCTACTTGTATTAATGAGCGCTATAATTAAAATCGCTGAGTTGCCATTTTATAGAATCCAAATTGCATTTCTGTTAACTTAAATAAACCTTTTCACTATGTGTGTACCATGTTATAAAAGGTTCAGGTAACCAACAAATGACAGTAGCATTTGCTGACATATACTTTACGTTGAAGTGTTTGGGTTGTGCACTTTCTGAATAATGCCTTATTGGAAGTCTCCTAAGGGAATCTTTTGGCAGTGTGAACTTAGACCCAGGTTGCTCTTCATAAGTTTTTGTCAGACGTTTTTTACTCTGCGGTCAAGGTGGCCATGACTGCCCATGAGCAGTCTGAGCATCATTAATCTTTGTCACCTTAGCAACAATGTGTGAGTCTTGTCTCTTCACTGTTATAACCTTAACCACATTTTTTTTATATGTCTTTTGTAAATAATAGTTTTCTTTTTGTCTGTTCATTTGCTTTTAAATACATGCAAAACAAACTTTAATTTAGTAAATTTAGTCATTTGCTATATATGATTGGTGGACTTTAACAAGACTTCATATACTAGTCTTAATAAAATGTGTGCTGGACTAAGATGTATTAAATGCACCTTCATACATTTTGCACATTTGTTGGTAGTCCACGCACCAGAAAAATAAATTTATGCCAGCTATGATCTGTCAAAGACTTACACCATAATTTCTGCCAGCTTCTGGAGCAAAAAGCTAAGCCCCACTAACTTTTTTAAAAGTGTCAAGAGCAACATAAAATATGAAAAAGGAGCTTGTGCAGGAATTTACAACTCTTTCTAAGGCTTTTTAGCTAGTGAGCTCCCTTTATGCTGGGTAATACAGAAGTGCATTAAATACATTATTAATGTACAACATCTTAATAATTAGCTACAATCTAGCTAGATATACTGGGCCACATAACATCCAAACAAATAGTCGTAAACAGTACCCCGGTCTAGCACAATGAAGGTTATTGTCTACATCCCTAGTAGGAAAATTGCAATGAAATGGTTAATATCTGTATCCCTGGTTGTTTAGGGAAGTGAAAGAGGTTATAGTTTGTATGTCTGATGATCAATGGCAGTAAATGTGTCAGCACCCAGGTCTAGCACCAGTTATTGTCTACATCCCTGTTGATCAAGGGAATTGAAAAAGTTACATGTCAATATTCCTGGTTAGCATGGTCAGTGAAGACGTTAATAATAGTATACCTGGTGGTCTGGGACAGCTATAGGGGTAATTACAGTATCTCTGGTGGGAAGCGAAAGGGAAAATGTAAAGATCCTGGTGGTCTAGGGCAGTAAAAAGGTTGATGTTTGTTTGCCTGTAGGTCTAGATCAGTTAGGAGATTATTATGAAATCGTGTTCGCCTAGGATAGTGAAGGGGTTACTGTATAAATCCCTTGGGTTCCAAGGAGTAAATGGTTTCATGTTAGTATATCTCATAGTCTAGGGCCATAAGTGAATTAATTACAGTATTCATGATAGTCTAATTCAGTAAAGGGGTTAATATCAGTATTTATGGTGGTCTAATGCAGTACAGGGGTTTAAATGCATCACCCATGATGGTCTAGGGCGATCAAAAAGTTACATTTAAGTCATCTGATTGAGGTTTATGATGCATACCTGAGGCCTTTGGATACTGTCACACCTGTGACAGGTCTTAGAAGGTCTGAAAGATTATCTATGCATTAGTGATCTGACAGCCTCTTTTGGTTTCACTTTGTCTGTGTGTTGCTGTTATGTCCACACCTCCTGTTCAGGTGTGGATCATGTGACCATTACCCATCCCTATTTAGTCTTACTTTACCCATCACTCCTTGCTCTAGATAGCTTCATTTGGTTTTGGAAGAGCTGGAGTGTGGTTCTTGTTGAAGTCCTGTTCATCCATCATCCTCAGAAGTTAAGTGTTCCACATGTTGTGTTTTGTATCCCCCCCCCCCCCCCCCCCGATTGTTTACTAGGCCTCAGCGAGACGCTGGTTCCTTCACCAGGGAAGGAACGGGTTGTCTCTGCTCTGTCATTACCTTTAGGGCATCCGAGGGTCACCAGGGTTTTCTAGGTTCCTGTGTATGGGCATCTCTACCATCGAGAGGTGCCCATACGGATAGGAGTTAAGGCCAGGAGCAGGGTTTTATAGGTGGTGACCCTTTTGCTTCCCTAGCGGTGAGGCCTAGTGTCTTTCCCCTTCCTTCTTGTTGTCTTTTGGTGTTCTTCCCTGCTACATCCGTGATCTTATCCAGAGCCAATACAGCCATTTTTGTTCTCATCTGTGCAGCTATGGATATTATGTCTGCACTGGTCAAACAGCTGCAGAATCTGACTTTGTAGGTAGCAGACCTCTGCGTGACGGTCTTGCAGATTCAAAGTCCACAGGCTGCTGGTTCCAGTGGTGGGTCCCAGGCCTGCCCTGAACCGAAGGTGGCTCTCCCAGACAGGTTTTCCTGGGGGTAGTGACAATTTCATCCTTTTCAGGGAGTCATGTAAATTATACATTAGGCTGCGTCCATACTCTTCTGGGGATGAGTGTCAACGTGTGGGTATGATTATTGCTTCAAGAGGACGCCCAATCTTGGGCTTTTTCTCTGCCGACAGGATCACCGTCCCTCCAGTCGGTAGATAAATTCTTTAGAGCCTTGGGTCTTATCTATCATGACCCGGATCGAATCTCTCAGGCCGAGGCCAACTTACGGGGTTTGCGGCAGGGAGAACATTCCGCGGAGACCTATTGCTCTGAATTTAGGAGATGGGCTACCGATACAGGGTGAAACGATCCTGCTCTCCGTAACCAATTCTGTCAGGGTCTCTCTGAGAGACTGCAGGACACATTGGCTTTTCATGAAAATCCTGAGTCATTGGAAATAGCTATGTCCCCTGCTGTATGTCTTTATAGATGCCTGAGGAAAAGATCTAGGGGTCCTCACCTTCAGTACGTACTGTCCAATAAGGGTACTGCTTCCTTTGACACTTATGGTGGAGAGACACTGGTGGTTGCACCTTGCGAGGAGCCTATGCAGTTAGTAGGAGCTACTCCTGGAACTACTTGCAAAAGTTTGGGTCATGTGAAAGGATTCTGCTTTTGTTGTGGTAAGAAGGGACATTTTGTGAATATTTGTCCGTACCTGCAGCATCAAGGTGTAACCAAAAAGGAAAAAACGTTTAATCCCCAAATTACTATTGGTGGTGTGGGTTGGGAGCAAGAAAACCTACTTTTGTCTTTTACTGGTAGTACCCATTTTCTCCTGTCTGCCGAGGTGGTGCTAGAGTACAAAACTGTGAAAATAAAAGCATTTATCGACAGTGGGTCAGGAGTTAACTTGATTGATGGACAGTTTGTACGCATTCATGAGTAGACTACTAATGCATTTGCGAAAAGTATTTCTGTCTTTGCGATTGACTCAGCACCTCTCACCCAAAAATGCCTGTCACAGGTAGTGAATGACAATCATTTAAGAGTGGGTGATTTGTATGAGGAATCTATCTCCTGTTATGGCTTGGAGGGTCTGCCTGCTCCATTGGTGTTGGGCTTACCATGGTTAAAGGGGTATTCCCATCATAGACATATGCCCCCATTGGCTGATAGGTGCAGGTCCCACACTATATCGAGAACGGAGCGGGGAGCGCTGTGGCTGGAGGACCCCAGATTTTTCGGGTCCATCCACCACCAAGCGCTAATCCCCGCCTCTCCCAGAGAAGTGAATGTGCGGCCCATGTTCCCATTCATTTCTATGAGGCCGACGAAAATAGCCGAGCCAGGGCTCGGCTATTTTCAGCAGCCCCATAGAAAATAATGGAGGGCAGCTGCGCATGCACAGTGCACCCTCCTTCATTTCGGGGCTCCGTTCTCGATATAGGTGCGGGTCCCAGTGGTGGGACCCCACCTATCAGACAATGGGGGCATATCCTAGCGATATTCCCCCATTGTCTGAGATGGGAAAAACCCTTTAAGCAAACATAACCCTAACATCGACTGGCAAGCGAGACAGATTCTCGATTGGGGTGATTTTTGCATGGACAACTGTCTTAATGCATCGTTCTCTATGGTTACCACTAAAACTGTACCCTCATTAGTTTCTGAATTTTCTGATGTGTTCTCTGAGAGTGGTAATAAGGAGTTGCCTCCACATCGGGAGTATGACTGTCCCGTCAATCTTATTCCCGGAGCTAAATTGCCTAAATCTCGGTTGTATAATCTTTCGGAACTCGAAAGAAAGGCCATGCGAGAGTATATTACCAAGAGTTTGGCATAGGGACATATTAGACCATCCAAGTCCCCAGTGGCTGCTGGAGTTTTCTTTGTACCCTGAGACCATGTCTGGACTTCTGTGAGCCCAATTATATTACCGTTCCGTGATCCTTACTCCCTTCCTTTGATTCCGGATTTGTTTAGTCAGATAGTCGGTGCCAAGGTGTTCTCTAAATTGGATCTGAAGGGGGCATATAATCTGGTAAGGATCAAGAAGGGGGATGAGTGGAAGACTGCATTTAATACCCCTGAGGGTCATTTTGAAAACATGGTCATGCCCTTTGGGTTAACCAATGCTCCTGCGGTTTTTCAACACTTTGTCAATGACATCTTTTATCATCTGGTGGAGAGGTTTGTCATTGTATACCTTGATAACATACTAATTTATTCGCCTAATATGGAGACTCATCAGGATCATGTGAGACAGGTGTAACAGATCCTAAGAGAGAATAAGATGTATGCTAAGATGGAAAAGTGTGTATTTGCTGTACAGGAAGTGCAATTTCTGGGTTACCTGCTCTCATCATGAGGTTTTCGTATGGATCCCGAGAAGGTCGTGCCGTGTTGGACTGGGATCGACCTGAAAATCTGAAAGCGATTATGCGTTTTTTGGGGTTTACCAACTACTACCGTAAATTTATCTTGAACTATTCATCGGTGGTTAAACCTTTAACAGACATGACTAGGAAGGGTGCTGATATTTCTATCTGGTCTGATGAGGCATTACAGGCCTTTTCTGCTGTGAAAGAATGTTTTGCTTCGGCCCCTATTCTGGTGCAACTGGATGTGTGTTAGACATTTATTGTTGAGGTTGACGCGTCCGAGGTAGAGATAGGAGCAATCTTGTCGCAGGGCCCTTCATCCAGTAAATGGCGCCCATGTGCATTTTTCTCTAAAAAACTCTTGACTGCTGAAAGGAATTATGATGTGGGGAATAGGAAATTGCTGGCCATTAGGTTGGTGTTCGAGGAATGGCGGCATTGGTTGGAAGGAGCAATTCATCCTATTATGGTAATTGCGGATCACAAAAATCTGGCCTACCTGGAGTCAGCTAAGCGACTGAACCCAAAGCAGGCCAGATGGCAATTGTTTTTCACCAGATTTAACTTCATTGTCACTTACTGCCATGGGGTTAAGAACGTCAAGGTGGATGCTTTGTCGCATAGCTTTCCTGGGGGGTGTGAGTCTAATGACCCTAGTCCCATTTTATCTGAAGGGGTAGTCATATCCGCTCTTTATCCTGATCTCGAGGCCAGGGTGTTG
Organism: Bufo bufo; assembly: GCF_905171765.1. Classification (NCBI taxonomy): domain Eukaryota; kingdom Metazoa; phylum Chordata; class Amphibia; order Anura; family Bufonidae; genus Bufo; species Bufo bufo. Next base: position 400,946,642 of record NC_053392.1, read on the forward strand.
GAGGCACAGGAGGATGCACCGGACTCTTGTCCTCCAGGGAAATTGTTTGGTCCCTCCGAATTCCGTCACAAGGTGAATGAGGAACATCACTGTACGGTGCTTGCTGGGCACCCTGGGATTAGATCGACTGTCGATCTCATCTCTCGCAGATTCTGGTGGCCGGGGTTGTGTAAGTGTGTTGAAGACTATGTGTCAGCCTGTGGTACCTGTGCATGTGCTAAGGTGACACATACTCCGCCTTCCGGATCTCTGCTTCCATTGCCCATCCCGTCCAGACCTTGGACCCATTTGTCCATGGATTTTATCATGGATTTACCAAATTCTTTGTGAAAAAACGTGATTCTGGTGGTTGTCGATCATTTTTGTAAAATGGCACACTTTATTGCATTACCTAGTCTACCCAATGCTAAACTACATGGCATTCCCTCTAATGTGGTGTCCGGCTTTTCATCCTCAGTCGAACGGACAGATTGAGCGCATTAATCAGAATCTGGAGACTTACTTGAGATGTTTTGTTTCAGAGAATCAGGAAGAGTGGTCTTCATTTTTGTCGTTAGCTGAGTTTGCTATAAATAACCGTAGACAGAAATCCACTGATAAGTCGCCGTTTTTTGGGGCATATGGGTTCCATCCACAGTTTGGTACATTTTCTGGTGCTCAAAATTCTGGCATTCCTGATGAGCAACGATTTTTCTCATCTTTGTCTTCTATTTGGCAGAAAATCCAAAATAACCTGAAAAAGATGGGCAACAGGTATAAGCGTGCGGCTGACAGGAGACGTATGAGTGGTCCGGACCTGAGAGCGGGTGATTCTGTGTGGTTGTCTACAAGAAACATTAAACTTAAAGGGAACCTGTCACCTCCCAAAACTATAGCAAGCCGCCAGCAGTACCTGCGTGTAGCCCGCAGTGTGTTTCTGATGATGCCTTTCTTCCTGAAAGTAGATGCAGCCAAAGTACTGAAAACGTTGTTTTATTCCCTGCCCGGCGCACTTCTCCACACATGCTTGACGTCCAGGAGGCAGCAGCCTCCTTGCTTCAAGTCACGGTAACCACGCCCCCTTCCCTGCCCCTTCACTGACAGCCGGCAGTTTGGCTGGCTTTGCTGAACTCTCTGCATAAGCGCTATGAGTCACAGCGAAGGGGGCGTGGTTACCGTGACTTGAAGCAAGGAGGCTGCTTGACTTCAAGCATGTGCGAAGAAGTACGCCGGGCAGGAAACACACTGCGGGCTACACGCAGGTACTTTTTGCGGCTTGGGATGGTTTTGGGAGATGACAGGTTCCCTTTAAGGTACCTACATGGAAGTTGGGCCCAAGATCTATTGGTCCATATAAGATCACTGCCATTGTTAACCCTGTAGCCTTCCGTCTTGAACTTCCTCAGACATTGAAAATCCATAACGTATTTCATAAATCGTTGTTAAAGAAATGTGTCGAACCTGTTGAGCCGTCCTCCTTACCTCCCGCTCCTGTCATGGTAGATGGCAATTTAGAATTTCAGATTATCAGGATTGTGGACTCCCGAGTTCTCCGGAGATCCCTCCAGTATCTTGTTCATTGGAGAGGGTATGGACCAGAGGAGAGGATGGGGGTTCCAGCAACAAATGTTAATGCTAGTCATCTGGTGAGAGCATTCCACAGAGCTCATCCTGATAAGGTCGGTCCTGGGTGCCCGGAGGTCACCCGTAGAAGTGGGGGTACTGTCACACCTGTGACAGGTCTTAGAAGGTCTGAAAGATTATCTGCACATTAGTGATCTGACAGCCTCTTTTGGTTTCACTTTGTCTGTGTGTTGCTGGTATGTCCACACCTCCTGTTCAGGTGTGGATCATGTGACCTTTACCTACAGTATCCCTATTTAGTCTGACTTTACCTATCACTCCTTGCTCTGGATAGCTTCATTTGGTTTTGGAAGAGCTGGAGTGTGGTTCTTGTTGAAGTCCTGTTCATCCATCATCCTCAGAAGTTAAGTGTTCCGCTTGTTGTGTTTTGTATTCCCCTCCCCAATTGTTTACTAGGCCTCAGCGAGATGCTGGTTCCTTCACCGGGGATGGAATGGGTTGTCTCTGCCCTGTCACTACCTTTAGGGCATCCGAGGGTCACCAGGATTTTCTAGGTTCCTGTGTATGGGCATCTCTACCATCGAGAGGTGCCGATACGGATATGAGTTAGGGCCAGGAGCAGAATTTTATAGGTGGTGACCCTTTTCCTTCCCTAGTGGTGAGGCCTAGTGTCTTTCCCCTTCCTTCTTGTTGTCTTTTGGTGTTCTCCCCTGCTACATCCGTGACAACACCTCTATAAGCTCCTGCAATGTCCTGGTTGTAAAAGAAGGCTAAATTGATCAGCATTCCATGCTAGTGTCTGCGACCAGAAAAAATGCAGATCGTGGACATTTAATTCTTCAGATGCAGTGGTCAAATGTGACTACAGCATCTGAGAGCACAAAACCCGTAAGTGCTGCAATTATAGGTCTGGTATGGCTCCCCCTGTTTATTGTCTGTGAAAGTCCAGAGCACTGATCTTTGTATATTGTAATGTATTTCATTACTTTCAAACTGCAATTCAATGATTGCATGTTATAGTCACCTAAGGTGACAAAAAAAATATATAGTCACCTTTGAATTAGAGCAGAAAAACTCTTTCCATTATATCCAAGAAAACCCACTTGGTATTTTCTCCCAAAGATCCATAAGTCACTGACCCACCTCCAAGGGAGACCTATTGTCTCGGGGGTTGGGTCAGTGACTGAACCTCTTTCCAAATATATTGATTGGTTTCTTAGACCAACTGTGCGTATGATGCCCTCTCATCTTAGGGACACATCCGACTTGCTACTGGCATTAAGATCTGTCCAGTGGAAGGAAGGATTTCAGTTGGTGTCCCTGGATGTTGAGAGCCTTTACACGCGGATTCCCCAAAATGGAGGCGCTGAAGCAGTAATTGAGATCTTAAAGAATACGGACAAGAGTGGAATTTTCTTGAATTTCGTTGGAGAGGCTCTTGCCTTTATACTTAAAAACAATGCCTTCATGTTTGGGAACAGTTGGTTTAGGCAAAGGTGCGGTACGGCTATGGGTACGCCCGTGGCATGTACCTTTACCAACCTCTACTTGGCACATTTTGAAGATAGATACGTATACTCGACTGCCAACCCATACCTTTCACATATCCACACCTATTTTAGATTTGTGGATGATGTTTTCATCGTGTGGCGTATTGATGAAGGTACGTTCGGTGATTTTGTAGAATACCTCAAGTATTCTAAATGAGAGGAATATGAAATTTACATATGTATTTGGAGGTGAAAAATTTGAATTTCTGGACGTCCTGGTATCCGTTAAGGAAGGTTAGTTGGTGACGGAGGGCTTCAGAAAACCCACGGGTACCAACTCCCTTTTACATCACTCAAGTTTCCATCCAACTAGTGTTAAGCGAGCTGTACCATTTGGCCAGTTTACATGACTGGCCAGAATCAATACCACTGATGAAAGCTTCCAAAAGCAAGCAAGAGACCTGAAGGGTAGGTTGTCTTCTAGGGGTTACCCTATGGAATTGTTAAATGACACAATGATGCGAGCATCCAATACTATTAGAGGGGGAGAATCACGAGCTAAGAAAAGATCCAATATTAGGGGTCAGCCTTCTCCGGTAGTTTTTTCTTTTAAATATATTAGCTTTTGGGCATCCGAGGGTCGCCCAGATAAAATAAAGCCACTGAGGCAGGAGGCAGGATAGCCTTAGAAATGCGTCTGGCGTGGAGCATAAGAGATCTATATCTGGCAATAACCGGCAAAAGGAAAAACTAATATCGCTGTTACAGCTATTATTAAAGAAAACGCTTTTCATCTAAAAGGAGCCCAGACCTCTTGGTAGCGTCTGACGTGCTACAGGAAGTAGCAGGAAGCCAGTGAAGCCCAATCACCTGCACAGGTACTGCCGGAGACACGAGGGACGCCCGAGACAAACAGGGTAACCTATTACAGAGTGACTCCGGGACAACCAGAGAAGTACCCCTGATTTACTGCAGGATTTGCTCACCAGCTACAACAGACTACATTTACATCGACGAGGTATTCCTGAAACTTCCATATAACAGCTAAAAGCCAGAGGTAAGCTTACCTGTTACTCACACCACGTGGGACGCCAGGAACTGGACATCATCTCCATACATGTGAGTACATGATTATCCTCTGAGAAATAGTATGACATAATACTTAATACGGAAACCTCCTGCTAGATTGCACTGTCAATTGGATATCCCAGATTGCAACATTGTATAACAAGCAATACAGCAAGCTACATTCCCTCAAGAGATATCAGATACATATCTCAGGGAAGATTTCTTCCTATCATCTCTGTAGAACCTCCTTAGATTGCAGACAATTTATGATTCACCACTTTGACCTTATCTTATTTTTGTGAGCACATCGACACTTATAGGTTCACGATTTTTTATATTTTTAATCTTTTATTGCTTCAACCATCTTGAATATTTTTGTATAATTTCACCATTTTTCAGAGCAATATACAGACTGTACCGGATCTGGATTTTTTTCACTTATAGTTCACAGTCTGTGTTTGACACATATGTTTGCAGTCACACAATACAATCTCTATATTGCAATTTAGGAGGACATACTTATTTGCTTTAATCAGAGATGTGAATCAACTCTATTTGGGCTACAATATCCGTATCCTAGCAGCTACCTCATCTAGCTCATGATTACCAGTATGCAGATTTTATTGTTTAATTGTTTTTGAGCAGTGACAGGATTGTTGATTTTATGTACGACGTCTTGTATTATATTTTTATTTTGGAGTCATTGGTACGTTTTGTAATTATTTACCTGCATCCTCTATTCCCTTTGATACATGCATCCACATAATAAATGAATATAGTGATGCTATATTGATTCTGTGTGAGTCCAGATATAAGAGTGCCCATTCACTTTTTCTGTAAAATTTTTTGGTGATTAGAGTGCGACATCAGTTTGGAGCACCTAGCTATCCCCAACTGGAGGGAGAGCCACCCTATATTTTACCTTCTTTTAAATATAGTCTGATAGCGGAGCAGTACCAAAATTATCCCCAGAGACATTCAGGTCTGCCAGTTCAGGCCCCGGCGGCAAGTCCTCCACGTCTCCCACCATTACACTCAGTGGGGTTGTCTCCCCCTCTTCCACCAAAGTGGCGGTCACCCCTACCGCTGGCCCTTCAGCCTCGGGTTCCCAGGATTCTGGCCTCCCCCCGGAGCAAGGCTAGTCTGCTGGGGTTACCCCTTTCTCATGGGTATCAGTCACTTTCGTAGCAGGCCACAGTGCCGGGAAACCCGGGAAGTCTCTCCCTATTATAAGTTCATAGTGTAAGTTTGTGGCAACTGCCGCCTCGTGAGTCCACCTGCCGGTTAAAGATACCAGGGCGGTGGGATAGTCTTTTAAGTCCCCATGAATGCACATGACCCCGACTTTCCGGCCAGTATACTCAGCGGACCGTACCAGGGGAGCCCCTACTAGGAACACCAGACTCCCTGAGTCCAGCAGGGCCTCCGCTGGAGTGTCTCCCACTTCCACCTGGAACAAGTGATCTAGAGACTCTAGGGTACCTGTTGCACACAGCCTCCTGGCATATAGCGACTGACGGTAGCCATAGTTAGAGTCCATGGGCTCAAGACGATGGGGACAGTCAGCTCTTAAATGGCCAGGCTCCTGACACTGCCAGCAGACTATCGGAGCCAGGTTCACCATGGGTACATCCCGGGCGGGTTTTATCAGCTCAAATCTCCGGGCCTGGGCTGGACATTTCTGGGATTTGCCAACCTCCCTCCCGACAGAACCCTCCTTTAGATTCCTGATAGCTTCATAGCGTTCCACCAGGTCCACCATCTCAAGGGCATTGCCAGGAGACACCTGACCGATCCAGAGCTAAAGAGGGTATGGCAAAGCCCTCCAGAACATATCGGCTAACAGACGATCCAGCACAGCAGTGGAACTCAGCATGTCAGGCTGTAGCCATTTATGCAAGAGGTGAAGTAAGTTATAATACTGGGGTCTTGCAGGCTCAGCCGGGTTGAACCCCCCATTTATGCACCAGCTGGGCCCAGACCAACACATTCACCCCCAGTCTTGCCAGAATCTCACCTTTGACTTTCTGGTAGTCGGCCGCTTGATCGTCCGGCAAGTCGAAATTGACCCGCTGGGAATTGGATGCCAGGAACGGAGCGACGACCTGAGCCCACTGGTCTTGGGGTAGCTTCTCCCTTGTGGCCACCTTCTCATACATCACCAGGTAGGTTTCGACGTCATCTGCAGGTGTCATCTTGGGGATCGCTGCACGGACCACTTTCCAGGCATCGTCGACGCTCGGGGTTGCTCCTGCCATCTGCTAAGCCATCACATGTCGTAGCAGCAACTGGTTGGTTTCTTGCTGCTGCTTGTTAGTCTCCCGTTGTTGCAGGTTTGTCTCTCGCTGCTGCAGATTAGCCTCCATGAGGACCTTCACAATAGCCTCCATTTTGTCATGGGATACGGGTTGTAATACCGCTGGTTTAATGTATGACATACAACCAAGCCCAAAAATGCAAACCAAAAACTATTTCGGCATTCACACCAGCCTCACTGCTTGTGCCCACATCCTCCACCAATTGTGGGGATTCGCTCTGATAGGCAGGTTAGCGGACGCAGTGTAGAGGCAACAACAAAGTCTTTGAATTAGTTCAGTGTTTATTCACACGTTAAGTAAAAAACTAAACAAAAAGTCTGTTTCAAGGAAAACAGTCACCTTGTGATTCTGGTGTTCATTCACAACGTGCAGCAAAGAAGAAGTCCTTGTACAAAGCAGAATCCACCCGCTTTCACACCAACAAGGTAGCAGGCCTTAATCCAGGTCCCAACACAGAGTCTGACAGAGCTCCACTGTCAGAAAGGAGTAATGCACACCACCTGACAGTGCTGCTTGTGTTTTATAGCCCAAAACCAAGACCTGGCCTGGAACGTGCGGAATAGTCACTCACCCAGCACTTTGACTACTCCCAGTAAGAGCCGGCCCAGATCAGCTACACAGCCATACTAAATAGCAACATGTCAAACAGCAACTGCTGCTAACGCATGAAACCGGCTCTTACTTCACTGAGGCCAGAAACCTAGGTGACACATATCTATCATCCACGATCATCCCTTGAACACTCCTACACTAAGTACTGTACCTTTTAAGTACACTGCTCAAAAAAATAACACATCCTAGATCTGAATTAATTAAATATTCTTCTGAAATACTTTGTTCTTTACATAGTTGAATGTACTGACAACAAAATCACACAAAAATAAAACAATGGAAGTCAAATTTTTTAACCCATGGAGGTCTGGATTTGGAGTCACACTCAAAATTAAAGTGGAAAAACACACTACAGGCTGATCCAACTTTGATGTAATGTCCTTAAAACAAGTCAAAATGAGGCTCAGTAGTGTGTGTGGCCTCCACGTGCCTGTATGACCTCCCTACAACGCCTGTGCATGCTCCTGATGAGGTGGCGGACGGTCCCTTGAGGGATCTCCTCCCAGACCTGGAATAAAGCATCTGCCATCTCCTGGACAGTCTGTGGTGCAACGTGACGTTGGTGGATAGAGCGAGACATGATCTCCCAGATGTGCTCAATTGGATTCAGGTCTGGGGAACGGGCGGGCCAGTCCATAGCATCAATGCCTTCATCTTGCAGGAACTGCTGACACACTCCAGCCACATGAGGTCTAGCATTGTCTTGCATGAGGAGGAACCCAGGGCCAACCGCACCAGCATATGGTCTCACAAGGGGTCTGAGGATCTCATCTCGGTACCTAATGGCAGTCAGGCTACCTCTGGCGAGCACTTGGAGGGCTGTGTGGCCCTCCAAAGAAATGCCACCCCACACCATTACTGACCCAATGCCAAACCGGTCATGCTGGAGGATGTTGCAGGCAGCAGAACGTTCTCCACGGCGTCTCCATACTCTTTCACGTCTGTCACATGTGCTCAGTGTGAACCTGCTTTCATCTGTGAAGAGCACAGGGCGCCAGTGGCGAATTTGCCAATCTTGGTTCTCTAACAAATGACAAACGTCCTGCACGGTGTTGGGCTGTAAGCACAACCCCCACCTGTGGACGTCGGGCCCTCATATCACCCTCATGGAGTCTGTTTCTGACCGTTTGAGCAGACACATGCACATTTGTGGCCCGCTGGAGGTCATTTTACAGGGCTCTGGCAGTGCTTCTCCTGTTCCTCCTTGCACAAAGGCGGAGGTAGCGGTCCTGCTGCTGGGTTGTTGCCCTCCTACGGCCTCCTTCACGTCTCTTGATGTACTGGCCTGTCTCCTGGTAGCGCCTCCATGCTCTGGACACTACGCTGACAGACACAGCAAACCTTCTTGCCACAGCTCGCATTGATGTGCCATTCTGGATAAGCTGCACTACCTGAGCCACTTGTGTGGGTTGTAGACTCCGTCTAATGCTACCACTAGAGTGAAAGCACCGCCAGCATTCAAAAGTGACCAAAACATCAGCCAGGAAGCATAGGAACTGAGAAGTGTCTGTGGTCACCACCTGCAGAACCACTCCTTTATTGGGGGTGTCTTGCTAATTGCCTATAATTTCCACCTGTTGTCTATCCCATTTGCACAACAGCATGTGAAATTGATTGTCACTCAGTGTTGCTTCCTAAGTGGACAGTTTGATTTCACAGAAGTGTGATTGACTTGGAGTTACATTGTGATGTTTAAGTGTTCCCTTTATTTTTTTGAGCAGTGTACATTAAAACACATCTTTAATGGTTGTGCCCTGAACAAGACCTGTAACCTCCATTTTTAACTGTATGAGTGCGGTTTGCGTTACCATGTATTTGCTATAAGTGTGGCCTGTGCTCATGTGAGCCTGCTTGCGAGTGGGGTGCTGTGGGGTTTTCTATGAGCCCCTAATTAAATGGTATATTAAGTTAAAGGTCATAGGTGGAGGCAGCATGTTGGGGTGCATGAAAGGCAGTCGCACCCGGGTCACATAAAAGGGTGGTTCTGTACATGACACTCAGCCTCAGTTAAAGATTGTCACTGGTTGTATAATTTTTTCCAAACGACATCATTTACCTGTATAAAACTTTATAGGATGTTAATAGGTTTGTCTGTCTCCTTACAGGGAAAAGCCAATGCATAAATATGACAGAAAATTGGAGGTAAACATCAACATGTGAGACAAGTCTAAAACAGTGGGTGTGTTGTTTCCACAGTCCTCTATTTTCAAAGAACTCATGGCTATGGTAACCATATTTGATTTGGACCAGACTTTAATGCAAAATACCAACTAATCCAAGTTTTTACCCCATCCAGTATCGAACATCTAATATACTGTAGATACAATACTCTATATTTTCATCACAGCAGAAAAATGCCTTGTAGTTCTAATTTCAGCAGAACTTGATTCTCCAACTAATCTTGCCACTAGAGAAAGCAAGACACTGTCTGAATTACCACAGAACTGTTCTGTGGTCATTCATTTATTGCAAAACCAATAAGAAAATGTCGTGGAATTATGGAAATCACGGTATTGATAGACTTGTTATGCATGCAAATGATAAGAAAATAGAAATATAAAATATTCAACACATCTCAATTAATTAGGGATCGAGTATGAGTGCCATGTGCAGAAATACAGGCACTTACACACCTTGCATGTGATCAGTGAGGTTATTAATGGTTGTCTTGCACTTGGACACAGAAATCGTCAAGATCTGCTGGCAGCTCCCTTTGCAATTGCCGACCAATGGCGTTTCAGATGCACTCAATGGAAGGCAAGTCTGCAGGCCATGGTAGCATGTTTAGGCCATGCAGCCTGCTTATGGTAGCACAAGCAACATGCCGCCTGTCATTGTCCTGTTGTACCACTGGTTTCATGACCAAATCAATGTAACATCAAGCTGTTTGTGTACCTTAAACAAAGACTAGAGGAGTCCAACTGCCATACATTATGCCAGCCCACACCATAATCCTGGGAGTAAAACCTGTATGATAATTCCTTGTGAAGGCCTCTTCATGGCATTGCCCACATGGTCTCCAGCCCATTATTATTCCTATTCCTTTCTGATGAGGCTAAGGGGAGGTTGGGTGGAGATGGGAAAAATAAAATGTTTGATTGAAAAATATTGTAAATGGTTTTGTAATGTAAAGGATAATTTATGTGAAAAATAATAAAGATTATAAAAATTAAAAAAAAAGAGCCTGTGCACCACAATAGCCTTTCAGAGCAGTGGAGTGACGTCATGGAACACTCGTAGACGGAAATCTGGCTCATTGTCATGCAAACACCATCTAATAGTCTGCTTGTCACCCTAGGCATGGGATGTGATGTCCAGTTTCACTTGTAATACAGAATGGACGGATGGATCACTATGTATTACAAGTGAAACTGGACATCACATCCCATGCCGAAAGGATAAAAAGAATAAAAAAGATTGTATACATAGGTAGGATCACTGCATACCGTCTCGAGTGCCTGAGAGACCGTGTTCTGCAGTATCATACACAATATAGTGTGGTACAGTTATGCAAATCAATAGGTAAAAAATTTTGTCTAAAAGGATACCAATACATAAATTAAAATAATGTGGTATTGTGGGTACATTTACTCACTTCACGAGGGGGGCGGTTTACCAGGATAAGCATAATACACCTGTAAACCGAGTACCCCCCCAGCCTTGTCTCTCAGGCACTCGGACACGGTCTCTCAGGCACTCGAGATGGTATGCAGTGATCCTACCTATGTGTACAATCTTTTTTATTCTTTTTATCCTTTCGGCAGAATTTACATATGTGTACAATCATTTGATCGTTTATGCAGATTTTTTACATATGTGTGTATATACACTGCTCAAAAAAATAAAGGGAACACTTAAACAACACAATGTAACTCCAAGTCAATCACACTTCTGTGAAATCAAACTGTCCACTTAGGAAGCAACACTGAGTGACAATCAATTTCACATGCTGTTGTGCAAATGGGATAGACAACAGGTGGAAATTATAGGCAATTAGCAAGACACCCCCAATAAAGGAGTGGTTCTGCAGGTGGTGACCACAGACCACTTCTCAGTTCCTATGCTTCCTGGCTGATGTTTTGGTCACTTTTGAATGCTGGCGGTGCTTTCACTCTAGTGGTAGCATGAGACGGAGTCTACAACCCACACAAGTGGCTCAGGTAGTGCCGCTTATCCAGGATGGCACATCAATGCGAGCTGTGGCAAGAAGGTTTGCTGTGTCTGTCAGCGTAGTGTCCAGAGCATGGAGGCGCTACCAGGAGACAGGCCAGTACATCAGGAGACGTGAAGGAGGCCGTAGCAGGGCAACAACCCAGCAGCAGGACCGCTACCTCCGCCTTTGTGCAAGGAGGAACAGGAGGAGCACTGCCGGAGCCCTGCAAAATGACCTCCAACAGGCCACAAATGTGCATGTGTCTGCTCAAACGGTCAGAAACAGACTCCATGAGGGTGATATGAGGGCCCAACGTCCCCAGGTGGGGGTTGTGCTTACATCTCAACACCGTGCAGGACGTTTGGCATTTGCCAGAGAACACCAAGATTGGCAAATTCGCCACTGGCGCCCTGTGCTCTTCACAGATGAAAGCAGGTTCACACTGAGCACATGTGTCTGGAGACGCCGTGGAGAACGTTCTGCTGCCTGCAACATCCTCCAGCATGACCGGTTTGGCATTGGGTCAGTAATGGTGTGGGGTGGCATTTCTTTGGAGGGCCGCACAGCCCTCCATGTGTACCTCGCCAGAGGTAGCCTGACTGCCATTAGGTACCGAGATGAGATCCTCAGACCCCTTGTGAGACCATATGCTGGTGCGGTTGGCCCTGGGTTCCTCCTAATGCAAGACAATGCTAGACCTCATGTGACTGGAGTGTGTCAGCAGTTCCTGCAAGATGAAGGCATTGATGCTATGGACTGGCCCGCCCGTTCCCCAGACCTGAATCCAATTGAGCACATCTGGGACATCATGTCTCGCTCTATCCACCAACGTCACGTTGCACCACAGACTGTCCAGGAGTTAGCAGATGCTTTAGTCCAGGTCTGGGAGGAGATCCCTCAGGAGACCGTGTGCCACCTCATCAGGAGCATGCACAGGCATTGTAGGGAGGTCGTACAGGCACATGGAGGCCACACACACTACTGAGCCTCATTTTGACTTGTTTTAAGGACATTACATCAAAGTTGGATCAGCCTGTAGTGTGTTTTTCCACTTTAATTTTGAGTGTGACTCCAAATCAAGACCTCCATGGGTTGAAAAATTTTCATTTTTAAATTTTTGTGTGATTTTGTTGTCAGCACATTCAACTATGTAAAGAACAAAGTATTTCTGAAGAATATTTAATTAATTCAGATCTAGGATGTGTTTTTTTGTGTTCCCTTTATTTTTTTGAGCAGTGTATATACATTTTTATCTCTATACACATCCCATTACCTTCACTCCTGTTTTACAAATATACAAATATAACGCTGATGCAAAACCTATTACACGCTTAAGTAGCTCGACACCAATCCACCATTATCAATCAACCACTACTGGCGCCCAAAAGGGTTTATTCAAAAATAGGTGAGACCTGGAGGGTATCTCCACCCACCAGTCCCCCTATTTTGGCATACTACCATATTCCATACAGGCAGACACCCTTGTCGACCTGACTAAACCCGGAGCAGCCTCTAGTACCTAGCACCCAGCTTTCTTTCCACCCCACTCCTATAAACCCGAGGCGCCTCAAGTCTTTTGGATCTAGTGGAATCCCTTCCAATAGATCCGTCTGACCCTCATACTTTCTCTCTCTCTCTTATACGCATTGCTTATAGCACAGACCTTTCACTTACCAGCAGGAGGAGCGACCGGCCACAGACAGCGCAGGTAAGTATAATGCTTCTAAAATCTCTAAGTAACCATGGCAGCCAGGACTGCAGTAGCGTCTTGGCTGCCATGGTAACTGATCGTAGCCCCAGCGATTAAACTGGGACTCCGATCGGAACTCTCCGCTGCCACCAATGATGGGGGAGGGTGATTTTAATTAGGGGGAGCCACACTGGCCACCAATGAATTTAATACTGGGGAGGGAGGGGGGGGCCGCACTGGCCACCAATGAATTTAATACTGGGGAGGGAGGGGGGCCGCACTGGCCACCAATGAATTCAATACTGGGGAGGGAGGGGGGGCCGCACTGACCACCAATGAATTAAAAACTGGGGAGGGAGGGGGGTCTGGCCCCTGCTGCCTGGCAGCACCTGATCTCTTACAGGGGGCTATGATACGCACAATTAACCCCTCAGGTGCGGCACCTGAGGGGTTAATTGTGCGGATCACAGCCCCCTGTAAAAGATCAGGTGCTGCCAGGCAGCAGGGGGCAGTTATGTTCACAGTTCTTTGTATATTCTAACTTGAAGCGTCCCCATGACTATGGGAACGCCTCTGTGTTAGAATATACTGTCGGATCTGAGTTTTCACGATCTAACTCAAATCCGATGGTATATTCTAACATAGAGGCGTTCCCATGGTGATGGCGAGGCTTCAAGTTAAAATATACCATCGGATTGGATAAAACTCCGATCCGATGGTATATTAATAGGGACTCCTGACTTTACATTGAAAGTCAATGGGGGACGGATGAGTTTGCAATTGCACCATATTGTGTCAACGTCAAACGGATCCGTCCCCATTGACTTGCATTGTAAGTCAGGACGGATCCGTTTGGCTCCGCACGGCCAGGCGGACACCAAAATGCTGCAAGCTGCGTTTTGGTGTCCGCCTCCAAAGCGGAATGGAGGAGGAACGGAGCCAAACTGATGCATTCTAAACGGATCCTTATCCATTCAGAATGCATTGGGGATGAACGGATCAGTTCGGGGCCGCTTGTGAGAGCCCTCAAACGGATCTCCCAAGCGGAACCCCAAACGCAAGTGTGAAAGTAGCCTTACATGGAAATTTATGTTGGGGGGGGTGAACGGAGAGAGTGATGTTATTTACATGGGACCAGGGGTGCCTCACAATGAGGTAGGGATAAGTGGGGGTTGGCGCCAGAGCCGTTAGCAATGAATGCTTCCATTGTGGAGGTGCACATCTCTCTATATTAAACTAGATTGCCGTTGTCAGGATGGCAATACAGTTGAATGTTGTGGCAGGGCGTTGTCTCCCTGCTCCACCATTCACTCTGAATCAGGTGTGTATTTTTTGTACTGGCATACATTATAAGTGAACTTTTTTTTTACTTGCACACATTATAAGGAGGTATCTTTTGTACTGAAATTATAAGGGGCATTATTACTATTAGGTCGGCTTTATTACTACTGGGGGACTATGGGGAACATGATTACTAGTAGGTGCACTATGAGGGATGTTATTACTATTGGGGGCACTGTTAACACTCTGGCAGATAATTATTTTTATTGGTGGAACCTGGGAGCACTATTACTATGGGGGGCATCCTGGCACAGTATCAGCTTAGCACAATGGGCACTGCTATTTTTTGGGGGACTGTGTGCTAATAATTATTGAAGGAGGCTCTATCTGCATGTTGCTAGTATTTTCAGGGAGATTATCTATTTCTGCAGTATAGTATTGGGGAGCACATAGGGCATAGTATTAGGGTGGCAGGATGTGGTATTCAGAAGGTGGGAGGATGATGGGAAATTAGGAAACTAAGATGTCTGTATGTCAATCTCTGCAGAGAGAAGAGATGACTGACAGAAATCACCATGGGGGTTTGGTAAGAGGTATGTAGAGGTAAATGGTGCTGTATTACCTTGTATGTTTTGAAGTGCTGTATGTAATGTTTTCCAAGTATGTCTTTGTAGGGCTGGAAGGAAGGGCATAGGTTGAGAATTTGGCATGGGGGGTTCCAATTAAATTTTTGCCTCAGGCAACAGAAAGGCTAGATGCATCCCTGGAGCTAGGTGCTTGAATATTTGATAATTTGCAGATCTTAGTGACATCTGCTACTTCTTTGATTTGCATAACCTTATGGCTTCTCCTTCTTGGCGTTTAAATGTGCTAGAAGTATAAAAGTGCTAGAAGATTATTTTATACCGCAGACTAAGAGTAGACCCTACAGAAAAAGTGAGAACAGCCATGTCCCACTTATTGCTGAACGCTATTACTCAGCGACAGTTGAAATATATCACAGTGGAACACCCAGTTTGACTCATGTTCCATGGATTTCTCAAAACACACAAGCCTTCCTTTCTGCCAATGTTTAGACCAATAGTCACAGATAAACGATCACTGACGGAAAGGCTTTCGGCATGGCTGGGCAACCTACTACAATCAATGGTTTTGAGACTGCTGGCATACTGTACATAAAAGACACTAAACATTAGTGATAAGCGAGCATGCTCGGCCGAGTACCGATTCGCTTGGCTCGTGGCGGTACTCTGCCGAATACCACGTGTGCTCGTCGCATTGCTCGAGTCTCCGCCCTGCACGTTTGGCGCCTCCTGAAGCATCCAATCAGCGTTCAGGTAAGTAATTCCCTCAAGTGTAATGCCATAGCCATGTTAGCTATAAGCCTTACACTGGTTGGCTGGCCAAACACGTGGTACTAGTTTATATAGGAGCCGACGTACCGCACTCGGATCATTCAGCGTCAGGGAGAGCCGACAGTAAGCAGGGACATATAGCGGTTTGCTGAAATTACGATTGAACTCTCAAAAAGCTCTTGAAAGACAAAACAGTCCTCTTCAGGACTAATGTGTGTGTTTGACAGCAGTGCAGCAATTATTTTTTTAACAAGGGTTAAATTCAGCATTATTAGGGACTGGCGTTCTGCAGGAAGGGACAGATAGTGCAGGGCTGTAAAAAATCGCTGTGTTCAGTACCAAAAAGCTTTCAAAAGAAATAAATATTACATATCAGTGAGATCTACAGTACACCATCAGAAAGCAGTGTGTTTAGCAGACATTATAAAAAGGGGCTTATTCACTACAGTGTGCCTGCTAGTGACTTATACACCGCTCCATAATAGAAATTTATATTTCTAGGGGAATTAAAGGGAACCTGTCATGTGGATATTTGATTATAATCTAACTAATTATATACAATCATTAACTACTAAAAAGTACCTTAGATGTATTCACTTACTGGTGTGACAGTTACCTCATAATATACACACAAAGATGCCGCATGCCGCATGCTAATGAGCTGATTGGAGTCCGGCGTGATGTCATTGAGTCCAGCGTATATTTAATTCAGAGCTATAGCCACTCCCCTGCCCACCTGCTGCTGATTCATATGGAAGCAAACTGTCATTCAGCAGCAGGTGGGCAGGAAGAGTCAGGAGCTCATGAATATTCATGACTCATCATTATCAGCTGGAGCTTTTCAATACAAGATGTTGGCAGAGTGACTGGGTCAATTAAAGAAAGTGACCCAGCATTTTGCTAAGAGAATCAATCACTTATTTATGTTGCCCTTAGTTAGGACACCATAAAACTGGTGACATGTTCTCTTTAACCCAGTGCTTCTCAAATAGGGGGGCTCGTTCAGGGCCGGCCTTTGGGGTGTGCAAATTTCTTCTGTATAATGCCGGCAGGCCGGGCGGCCGGCGCGTCCCTCAGTGATGTCACGTGCCTGCGCCGCCTGCTTTACAAATGAAGCAGGCGGCGCAGACAAGTGACGTCACTGAGGGACGTGCCGGCCCGCCTGTCGGCATTATACAGAAGAAATTCGGATATACGGTACTATTAGGAGTGAGGGGGGCATGTTTAATAACTTTAAACGGCGGTGGCAGGCACACGGAATCTGTGGATGGCACAGTTAAGGGGTGGGGGGGAACTGTGGATGGCACTGTTATGGGGTGGGGGGTCTGTGGATGGCACATATATAACAGTGCCAGCCACAGATCCCCCTGTAACAGTGCCAGCCACAGATCCCCCTGTAACAGTGCCAGCCACAGATCCCCCTGTAACAGTGCCAGCCACAGATCCCCCCCCATAAGTGTCCGTCATCCACAGATCCCCCCCCATAAGTGTCCATCATCCACAGATCCCCCCATAAGTGTCCGTCATCCACAGATCCCCCCATAAGTGTCCGTCATCCACAGATCCCCCCATAAGTGTCCGTCATCCACAGATACCCCCATAAGTGTCCGTCATCCACAGATCCCCCCATAAGTGTCCGTCATCCACAGATCCCCCCATAAGTGTGTGTCCGATCCACATTTCTTTCTTTTTTTATTCTCTTATACGTTAATAAGGATACAGTGTTATGCAGAGGTGTACTTATAACAATTTTATAGACAAATGATACTATTTAAAGTCGCGCGGGGGGCGCGAAATGTTTTCTTCTTCCTAGGGGGGGCATGACAGAAAATAATTGAGAAGCACTGCTTTAACCTAATTTGTGCCACATCTGTGTGCGCGCTCAATCCACAAACGTTATATACAGTATTCCAGCCTAGAATAATTTCTATTTGGGACAAATTTCACTAGTTTGGATGACTTCTGTGCATGAATTTAGACTGCAACCATATATACAATAATTCAGCACAGAATTATTTCTATTTGAGACAAATTTCACTAGTTTTGGTCACATCTGTGCGTGAATTTAGGCAGCAACCATATATACAGTTATTCACCAGAGAATTATTTCTATTTCTGATAAATTTCACTAGTTTGGGTGACTTCTGTGCGTGAATTTAGATTGCAACCATATATACAGTAATTCAGCAGAGAATTCTTTCTATTTGGGACAAAAATCCCTAGTGTGGTTTCATCTGTGTGTGAATTTAGGCCGCAACCATATATACAATAATTCAGCACAGAATTCTTTCTATTTGGGACAAATATCCCTAGTTTGGGTCACAACTGTGCGTGAATTTAGACTGCAACCATATATACAGTAATTCAGCAGAGAATTCTTTCTATTTGGGACAAAAATCCCTAGTTTGGGTTTTATCTGTGCGTGAATTTAGGCAGCAACCATATATACAGTAATTCATCAGAGAATTAATTATATTTGTGACAAATTTCACTGGTTTATGTCACATCTGTGTTCGCATCTAGGCTGTAACCATATATACAGTAATCTAGCAGAGAATAAATTTTGCTGGTGGCAAATTTAACAAAGTTGTCCAACATCTATACAATAAAACTTTTAATATGAAGAAGGCGAGCACTAATGGACAGGGAAGTGGGCGTGTCGCTGACGGTTCATTCATAGGCCGTGGCCCTGTGCGCAATGAAACTGTGCCAGATGCCGGTCAAACTGGAAAAAAGAAAAAAACACCGTACCCAGTTTCATTTCACAGTTAACTTGGTGTCACGGGACAACACTGTCCAAGTCGGACCAGTGCGACCAGGTGGTCGGTTAGATGACAGAAGATTATTCTTGCACCCCCTCTTCCACCAAGACCAGTCTCATTAGCAAAGAGTCTGGTCCACAAAATCATCACCCTCATCCTCCTTCCTCCCACCATGTAGAGTCAGGAGTCGGACAAACCATTGATAGCATTCACTAGATTTGGCCATCTCGCCAAGCACGCTTGAAGAGGCACAGATCTTGTGCCATGATTCACAACCTCTTGACCTATCACAGGGTCAAGAAGATGAGGGTGGTGAACTTCAATTATTTGTTCACGAGGTGGATGAGGATGAGACACAGTTGTCAATCATTGAGGTTGTGATTAGGTCAAGTCAGGAGGATGGGGATAAGGAAGTGGAAGAGAAGGTGGTGGATAATGAGGTCACTGACCCAACTTGGGAAGGTGAAAAGCCAAGCGAGGAAAGCAGTACAGACGGGGAGGGATCTGCAGCACCGCAACAAGCTGTAAGAGGCAGTGGGGTGGCAAAAGGGAGAAGTCAGCCCACACCAAACAGGCCCACAACCGTTACACAGAGCATCCACATGCGTAAGTCTCTCTTGCCAAGGGGTAGGTGTTCCGCAGTATGGCGCTTTTTTGCAAAAAGTGCAGACGAAAAAAGAGTGGTAGTTTGCAACCTGTGCCGTACCAAAATGAGCCAGGGTGCGAACACCAGCAACCTCAACACCCCCAGCATGATCCGCCACATGGCATCCAAGCACCCTAATCAGTGGGCTGAATGCCTGGGTCCACAATCTGGGTCTGCCGGCCACTCCACTGCCTCCTCTTCCCCTGTGTTACGCACTGCTGGCCAATCCCCTGTCAAAGGAGCAGGTCCGGATGCTCCTTGCCCTGCACCTGTGCCTTCGCATGCACCATCAGCAAATACATCCACTTCCCTGTGCCAGCAGAGCGTTCAATTGTCCTTACCCCAGGCATTTGAACGCAAGCAGAAATACCCAGCCACCCACCCACTATCCATAGCTCTAAATCAGCAACTTTCAAAATTACTGGCCCTTGAAATGTTGCCATTTCAATGGCCAGTAGACTGAGGCCTTCCACAGCCTGATGTCCGCGGCTATCCCTCGGTACGCGGTCCCTAGCCGCCACAATTTTTCACGGTGTGCCATGCCCGCCTTACACCAACATGTGTCCCAGAACATCACCCGTGCCCTGACCAATGCAGTTACTGGGAAGGTCCACTTCACCACGGACACATGGACAAGTGCTGGTGGCCAGGGATGCTACATTTCCCTGACCACACACTGGGTGAATATTGTGGAGGCCAGGAGTGAGTCATACCCTGGGATGACACAGGTGCTACCCACGCCCAGGATTGCGGGCCCTATGTCCATCAGGGTCTCCACCAGCAGCTATGTTACTGGCTCCAACCCCCACTTCTCCTCCTCCTCCTCTTCCGCTGCTACCTCTTCTACCTCCAGCAGTGAGCCATCAGTCGGTAGCTGGAAGCAGTGTAGCACTTCTGTGGGGAAACATCAACAGGCCGTGCTGAAGCTGATCTGCCTAGGTGACAAACAGCACACCGCTGCAGAGCTGTGGCAGGGTATAAGGGACCAGACCGAGCTGTGGCTGTCGACACTCAACCTACAACCAGGCATGGTTGTGTCGGACAATGGCCGCAACTTGGTGGCGGCTTTGGAGCTCGGCAACCTGATGCATGTGCCATGCCTAGCGTACGTTTTAAACTTAGTGGTTCAACGCTTTATTAAAACATACCCAAATTTGACAGAGCTACTAGTAAAGGTGCGCTGCGTGGGTGCCCATTTCCGCAAGTCGTCCACAGCTTCAGCCGCTCTGTCAACGCTGCAGCAGTGGGCATTGATGGCAGACCTCTATGAGGTGTTAAGAAACTTTAAGGAATCCAAACAGATGGTTAGTGGCAATAACGCTATAATCAGCATAAGCATCCCACTTCTGTGTCTACTCAAACGATCGCTGCTCACAATTAAGCACGACGTTCTGAATGTGCCAGACGTGGAAATGGGGGAGGACTTTAGTGTGGGTGATAGCCAGACCACCCACATTTCGTCTTCTCAGCGGGAATTAGACCATGAGGAGGAGGAGCTGGAGAATGTTGCCTCTGCTACAGAGGGTACTACCAACGGAACTTTAATTCCACTGGTTCGAAGTGGATGGGCACATGAGGATGAGGAGGAGGATGAGGAGATGGAGAGTCATGCTGACGTCAACATAGACGTCTTGCCTGTTGGTACTCTGGCACACATGGCTGACTTCATGTTAGGCTGCCTTTCCCGCAACCCTCGCGTTATACGCATTTTAGACAACACGGATTACTGGGTGTTCTCGACCCCCGCTTCAAATAGAACTTCTTATCTCTCATTCCTGTGGCAAATAAAATGGTGCAATACCAGAAGGTCCTTGTTGAGAAATTGCTCCAAACATTTACATCTGACAATGCTGGGGGCAGAGTCCGTACTTCCTTTGGCAACTGAGGAAGGGAGACAAGGGGAACACAAAGCAGTTCCAACAAACGCAGGGCAACACTGTCAAAGGCATGGGACACTTTTATGACACCCCGCCAGCAACCTCACCCTGAAGCGTGGCCTAGTGGCTCACAGAGGGACAAGTTTTGGAAGATGGTGAAAGAATACATAGCAGACCTTGTCAGCGTCCTGAATGATCCCTCAGTGCCTTACAACTACTGGGTGTCCAAGCTGGACACGTGGACCGAACTTGTGCTCTACGCCTTGGAGGTTCTGGCCTGCCCTGCCACCAGCGTATTGTCTGACCGTGTATTTAGTGCTGCTGGTGGCATTATCACAGATAAGCGTATCCGCTTGTCCACTGGCAATGCTGACAGGTTGACTAATAAAAATGAATAAGGCCTGGATTGCCCCTGACTTCTCCACTCCACCAGAGGAACGCTGAGCTAATGAGGAACAAACATGCAATTTTATTATTATTATTATTATTTATTTATTATTAAAGCGCCATTCATTCCATAGCGCTGTACATATGATAAGCGGTGCACATACATAATAAAGACAAGTGCACTAAGCAGGAACAAGACGAGTTACAGACTGGTACAGAAGGAGAGAGGGCCCTGCCCGTGAGGGCTTACAATCTACATAGTATGGGAGAAGGACACAGTAGGTGCGGGTTAAGTTGGTCATGGCGGTATAGAGGCAGCAGGGTCACGGGTTGTAGGCTTGTCTGAAGAGGTGGGTTTTCAGGTTTCTTTTGAAGGATTCCACTGTAGGTGAGAGTCTGATATGTTGGGGTAGCGAGTTCCAGAGTATAGGGGATGCACGGGAGAAATCTTGGAGTCGATTGTGGGAAGAGGCAATAAGAGGAGAGGAGAGAAGGAGGTCTTGTGAGGATCGGAGAGTGCGTGTGGGGGTGTATCGGGAAAGTAGCTCAGAGATGTAGGGAGGGGACAGGTTATGGACGGCCTTGTATGTATTTGTTAGTACTTTGAAGTGAATTCGTTGGGCAATGGGGAGCCAGTGAAGGGATTGGCAGAGGGGAGAGGCAGAGGAGTAATAGGGTGAGAGGTGGATTAGTCGGGCAGCAGAGTTGAGGATAGATTGGAGGGGTGCAAGAGTGCTAGATTAGATGGAAGGCCACAGAGGAGAATGTTGCAGTAGTCTAGGCGGGAGATAATGAGGGCATGTACAAGCATTTTCGCAGATTCAAAGTTAAGGAAAGCACGGATGCGGGAGATGTTTTTGAGTTGGAGGCGGCAGGTGGTGGAAAGGGCTTGGATGTGCGGTCGGAAGGAAAGGGCAGAATCCAAGGTCACTCCAAGGCAGCGGGCTTTGTTGACTGGGGAGAGTGTGCAGCCATTGATCATGATAGATAGGTCTTTTGGGGGGGTTGAACAAGATGGGGGAAAGATTATGAATTCTGTCTTATCCATGTTAAGTTTAAGAAAGCGAGAGGCGAAGAAGGATGATATAGAAGATAGACATTGTGGGATTCTTGATAGTAAGGTGGTAATGTCTGGACCAGAGAGGTAGATTTGTATGTCGTCAGCGTAGGAGTGATACTGAAAGCCATGTGACTCTATGAGCTGTCCCAGGCCAAAAGTGTAGATAGAGAAGAGCAGGGGTCTTAGGACAGAGCCTTGCGGGACACCAACAGAGAGGGAATGAGACGAGGAGGTGGTGCGGGAGTGGGAGACGCTAAACATCCGGTCTGTGAGGTATGATGTGATCCAGGAGAGGGCCAGGTCAGTGATGCCAAGAGATGAGAGAGTTTGCAACAGAAGGGAGTGGTCAACAGTGTCGAAGGCAGAGGACAGGTCAAGGAGAAGGAGGATAGAGTATTGTTTCTTGGTTTTGGCTGTCAGTAGGTCATTGGTGACTTTGGTAAGGGCAGTCTCGGTCGAGTGGTGGGGTCGGAAGCCAGATTGTAGGCGGTCAAAGAGGGAGCAGGAGGAGAGGTGGGAGGACAGTTCTGAATGGACATGTTGTTCAAGTAGCTTTGAAGCATACGGAAGAAGTGATATGGGGCGATAACTGGACAAGGAAGATGGGTCAAGTGAAGGCTTTTTGAGGATGGGTGTAATGGTAGCATGTTTAAAAGCAGAGGGGAAGACACCAGAGTTTAGTGATAGGTTGAAGAGATGAGTTAGGGCTGGGATAAACACTATGGTGAGGTTAGGGATGAGGTGGGTTCGGGTTCGGTGTTTGGCGCTTTCTTGGCGCTTTTTGAAAGGCTGCACAGCAGCCAATCAACAATCATCTAACTACTTGCCCCAAGAGGCCATCACAGCCATGCCTACTAATGGCATGGCTGTGATTGGCCAGAGCAGCATGTGACCCAGGCTCTATATAAGCTTGGGTCACGTAGCGCTGCACGTCACTCTGCTGTTACAAGTGTAGGGAGAGGATGCTGCTGGACTTGTGATTTCAGGGAGAGCATAGGAGAGAATCTAACTCAGTGATCTACAGACAAATAGTTGTGTGGGGGCAGGGCACTATCGTTTTACCCTGCCCTGAGCTCATTGACCAAAAATACTAACTTTCAGAATTCAGTTACTTAGGTGGGTGGCGGCGGCGGACATTTTGTACTGCATCTGAGCTTTATGGACATTGCAAATCACCATTTTTGGGGGGCAAACTACAACATCTGTATTAGGCCTCATGCACACGACCGTTGTGTGCATCCGTGGCTGTTGTGCAGTTTTCCGTTTTTTTTCGCGGACCCATTGACTTTCAATGGGTCCGTGGAAAAAATCGGAAAATGCACCGTTTTGCAGCCGCATCCGTGATCCGTGTTTCCTGTCCGTCAAAAAAATATGACCTGTCCTATTTTTTGGACGGACACTGGTTCACGGACCCATTCAAGTCAATGGGTCCGTGAAAGAACACGGATGCACACAAGATTGGCATCCGCGTCCGTGATCCGTTGCCGTAGGTTACTTTTTATACAGAGGGATCCGAAGATCCGTCTGCATAAAAGCTTTTTCAGAGATGAGTTTTCACAGTATATTCTAACACAGAGGCATTCCCATAGTGATGGGGACGCTTCTAGTTAGAACAGGCATCCTCAAACTGCGGCCCTCCAGCTGTTGCAAAACTACAACTCCCAGCATGCTCGAACAGCCTACAGGTATCAGCCTACAGCAGGGCATTGTGGGAGTTGTAGTTTTACAACCGCTGGAGGGCCGCAGTTTGAGGATGCCTGAGTTAGAATATACTGAGAACTGTGTACATGACTGCCCCCTGCTGCTTGGCAGCACCCGATCTCTTACAGGGGGCTGTGATCCGCACAATTAACCCCTCAGGTGCTGCACCTGAAGGGGTTAATTGTGCATATCATAGCCCCCTATAAGAGATCAGGGGCTGCCAGGCAGCAGGGGGCAGACCCCCCTCCCTCCCCAGTTTGAATATCATTGGTGGCCAGTGTGCAGCCTCCCCCCCCCCCCCCGGCCCCCCTCTATTGTATTAATATCATTGGTGGCCAGTGTGCGGCCTCCCCTCCCCCCCTCTATTGTAATATCATTGGTGGCCAGTGTGCGGCCCCCCCTCTATTGTATTAATATCATTGGTGGCCAGTGTGCGGCCTCCCCTCCGCCGCCCCCCCCCTCCGTCGGCCTTCCTCCCCCCCTCTATTGTAATTTCATTGGTGGCCAGTGTGCGGCCTCCCCTCCCCCCCCCCCTGCCCGATCATTGGTGGCAGCGGAGATTCCGATCGGAGTCCCAGTTTAATCGCTCTGGGGCTCCGATCGGTAACCATGGCAACCAGGGCGCTACTGCAGGCCTGGTTGCCATGGTTACTTAGCAATATTACAATATTAGAAGCATCATACTTACCTGCTGGCTGCTGCGATGTCTGTCTCCGGCCGGGAGCTCCTCCTACTGGTTAGTGACAGGTCTGTGCGGCACATTGATCTGTCACTTACCAGTAGGAGGAGCTCCCGGCCGGAGACAGACATCGCAGCAGCCAGCAGGTAAGTATGATGCTTCTAATATTGTAATATTGCTAAGTAACCATGGCAACCAGGCCTGCAGTAGCGTCCTGGTTGCCATGGTTACCGATCGGAGCCCCAGAGCGATTAAACTGGGACTCCGATCGGAATCTCTGCTGCCACCAATGATCGGGCAGGGGGGGGGGCAGAGGGGAGGCCACACACTGGCCACCAATGAAATTACAATAGAGGGGGGGAGGGGGGCCGACGGAGGGGGGGGCGGGGGAGGGGAGGCCGCACACTGGCCACCAATGATATTAATACAATAGAGGGGGGGCCGCACACTGGCCACCAATGATATTACAATAGAGGGGGGGGCGGGGGAGGGGAGGCCGCACACTGGCCACCAATGATATTAATACAATAGAGGGGGGGCCGCACACTGGCCACCAATGATATTACAATAGAGGGGGGGGGGAAGGGGGAGGGGAGGCCGCACACTGGCCACCAATGATATTAATACAATAGAGGGGGGGCCACACATTGGCCACCAATGATATTACAATAGAGGGGGGGGGGGAGGGGAGGCCGCACACTGGCCACCAATGATATTCAAACTGGGGAGGGTGGGGGGTCTGCCCCCTGCTGCCTGGCAGCCCCTGATCTCTTACAGGGGGCTATGATACGCACAATTAACCCCTTCAGGAGTTTGAATTAGGCATTAGAAATACAGTCATTTGAAAAACAGCCTTTTTGTGCAAAGATTTATTTACTTCAGGCCTACACTGATTCAGACATTGTGAGATATCCCCCTACATACAGGGGTTTGATTCAGGGATTTGAAATACAGCCATTTTGTACAAATGCAGCACGCCAGACCTGCAGGGTTTTGCGATAGTGAGGTCACGGTTATGGGCAATCGAG
This sequence comes from Bufo bufo, assembly GCF_905171765.1. Classification (NCBI taxonomy): domain Eukaryota; kingdom Metazoa; phylum Chordata; class Amphibia; order Anura; family Bufonidae; genus Bufo; species Bufo bufo. The sequence goes on from NC_053392.1 coordinate 400,972,312, forward strand.
GGTTACTCACTTTTTGGAGGACCCTGGGCAGGCATGCGGCAGTGAAGGAGAGGTAGACACAAGTTCCTCTGGGGCACACTCTGTAAGTAGGGACCAGGCCTGATGGTGGATGAGGTGCCCTGGATGTTGCAGGTATTTTGAGTGCCTGAGGCAAGGTCCCTTTAAGGATCGTGACGCCAGTGCCTGTAACGGTGGCACACCGATTTATGGGAGCAGTAATTGAGGTACACAGATGATATGGTGAACCAAACGTTGCTTTACTTGGGAAACAGTCCAAACTTTATACAGACAGTTGGTTATGCAGTCCCTTGAATCATATCATTCACAAGCAGGTTTACTTCTTAATATGGCAGGTAACAATCTTGCAAGATACTTGGAGGCAGGGCCGGGCCGACACAGAGGCTGGGGAGGCTCCAGCCTCTGGGCGCTCCAGCCTCAGGGCGCAGCAGGGGCCGGAGACCGGTCACCGCCGGGGGGTCAAACACTTTAAGTCCCCCAGGCGGCAGGCGAGCGCTTGCTGCCGCTTGAGTTGTTATGTGACAGCAGTGCGCCGCGCGAGTGCCGACTCGCCGAGTGCGGTACTTAAAAGACAGACATCATGCATCACAGCCGGTGATTCAAAGGACCCAGGAGGGAGCCGGCAGCGGCAGCGGCAGGAGAACGGTGGGCGGGCCCAGAGCGTGATGCGTCACGCTGATGTCACGCTGCGCCAGGCAGAGCCCGCCCACTGACTGAATTCTTCTCCCGACTCCTGCGCCTGCTGCCTTCTCCAAGTTCTCCCGCCTCAGCAGCCTGCCCACTGTGCCCAGCTGTCCTGGTGTGGACTGTAGTCTCAGAGTAGACTCAGTCTTGTCTTGCCTCCAGTAATAAAGTGCCCTGCTGCCTCTGTATAACTTGTAAGTAGTAGGCGGCGCCAAAATCTCAGGGAGGGAGACAGTTTGAAAAATAAAAATGTGATTTTTACAGTGCCTGCTGGGAAGGGGGGGGGGGGGGGCGGGGGCATGGATGGATGGATGCATATGAGGCATAAAAGCAAAGCTCTGCAGATGTGACTGTATTGGGTCAGTCAATCACTAAATGAACCCTGTTATGGGGAGAAACTGTGGATGACACTATTTGTCATACACAGACGGTCTGTGTATGACAAATAGTGTCATCCACAGTTTCTCCCCATAACAGGGTTCATTTAGTGATTGACTGACCCAATACAGTCACATCTGCAGAGCTTTGCTTTTATAGTAGTAGAATACAGTCACATTGCACGGGCGACGGGCCCTGCTGTCATTATGAAAGCAAATGCGACCCCACACCTCTTTTATTGGTGGTCAGTAAATGGGTCTGTGACAGACCCATTTACTGACCACCAATAAAAGAGGTGTGGGGTCGCATTTGCTTTCATAATGACAGCAGGGCCCGTGCAATGTGACTGTATTCTATTACACCCCCCCGCTCACTGGATATAATCTTATTAACTATATAACCGGGCCCCGCTAGCGCTGTCATCATAAAAGCAGATACAGCACCACAGCCTCACCCCTTGTATTTGGGGGTCATTCCTACACGGACCCTGTTATGGGGGGGATTCCCCCAATAACAGTGTCATCCTCAGATCCCCCCCAATAGCAGTGTCATCCACCACAGATCCCCCCATAACAGTGTCAACCACTACAGATTCCCCCATAACAGTGTCATCCACCACAGATCCCCCCATAGCAGTGTCCTCCACCACAGATCCCCCATAGCAGTGTCATCCACCACAGATCCCCCCATAACAGTGTCAACCACTACAGATCCCCCCCATAACAGTGTCATCCACCACAGATCCCCCCATTGCAGTGTCATCCACCACAGATCCCCCATAGCAGTGTCTTCCACCACAGATCCCCCATAGCAGTGTCTTCCACCACAGATCCCCCCATAGCAGTGTCTTCCACCACAGATCCCCCCATAGCAGTGTCTTCCACCACAGATCCCCCCATAGCAGTGTCTTCCACCACAGATCCCCCCATAGCAGTGTCATCCACCACAGATCCCCCATAGCAGTGTCTTCCACCACAGATCCCCCCATAGCAGTGTCCTCCACCACAGATCCCCCCATAGCAGTGTCCTCCACCACAGATCCCCCCATAGCAGTGTCCTCCACCACAGATCCCCCATAGCAGTGTCCTCCACCACAGATCCCCCCATAGCAGTGTCATCCAATCCACCACAGATCCCCCATAGCAGTGTCCTCCACCACAGATCCCCCCCATAGCAGTGTCCTCCACCACAGATCCCCCATAGCAGTGTCATCCACCACAGATCCCCCATAGCAGTGTCATCCACCACAGATCCCCCATAGCAGTGTCATCCACCACAGATCCCCCATAGCAGTGTCATCCACCACAGATCCCCCATAGCAGTGTCATCCACCACAGATCCCCCATAGCAGTGTCATCCACCACAGATCCCCCATAGCAGTGTCATCCACACATCCTCCATAACAGTGTCATCGAAAGATCCCCCCATAATGGTGCCATCCACAGATCCCACATAACAGTGTTGTCATCCACAGACCTGCCCGATCTGGAGATCGCTCAGGGAGTCCCATCCTGTGGATGGGGGATAAATTTTAAATAACAGGATAACCCCTTTGAAGTCATACAAGTCTGCATTTATTTTCATTTCCCTCCTCTGTGCCCCAATATAGTACAGCCCCCATATAGTACAGGCTCCCCCATCTGTGCTGTCATATAGTACAGATTCCTTTTCTCTGTGTTGCCATGTTTAGTGGGCTTTATTACTGTGTGGGGCAATACGCATTGGGAGTTTGTACAGAGGTGGGGATGGTGCTGGAATCATGGAATGAGAAGCCTAAACTATTAGTTTTGCAGATTCTGCGGAGACGAGTGGTGGCCAGAAAAAGACTAATTCCAATCAAAGAAGACGTCGCCTTTGATTCACCCTTGAGTCGCCCTGTGAGTCAATATTTATGTACTTTTAATCACTTATGGTTTGCAGAATCTGTGTAGTGCTAGTATTTTCCACTATATTGTCATATTGGTTTTAATTTAGTTACAGTGTGGTGTTAGTATCCAGTCACTATGCGGGGGTCATTCCTGTTAGATTCTATATTTATATGGATCTAAAGAGGTTGTGCATTTGTTTACAGCTATAGTTAATTGGTACATAATCATTAAACTGCGCATACTTATGTGTGATTACAACAGTAAGTATTTAGTAAAGACTCCACAAGTTGATGGGGAAGGGGGGGGGGGGGCGCACTTGGGAAGCTCAGCCTCTGTTGGTGGTTGACCTTGTCCCAGCCCTGCTTGGAGGGTAAACAGTTAATGCTTCACAGTAAAAGCTGCTCTATCCCCTCAGCTATTCTAGCTGGCTGGATCCCAAGGCCCAGATGCCTAAATGCTGGCTTTAATCCTTGGTAATAAATCTTCCTCCCGTATTGACCCTTGCTTTTATCTTATAGTACCTCTGCCTATCAGCTTACTTGTCTGAGCTGGTTGTATTGTTCCTGTTGTGAGGGAAGCTGCAGGTTTCTCCCAGGAGGTACATCTCTTCTCTTGGGGTAATCTTCTGAGCTAACTGAGGCTCATTATCTAGAGGCAGGCTAGAGTTCTTCACTAGCCTCCTGGTAGCAACTAGCAGCCTGGACTATCCAGCTGCATGTCAGGAGGAGGCCCTCAGCATATCTCTGGCTGGTGCCCTCTCACTTCTGTCTCCACAGACTCCTGACTACAGACCTAACCCCTCCCTGTCTGGACCTGGACATTTATACTAGGGGCTCTCTATCTCCCTCTAGTGTCTAGGATGCCTAACTACACCCTCATAGGCCTGCTATGCATGACACAGGGGAAACATTGCAAACAAAAGCACACAGAAAATACAGTAAAATGCATGGTTAAATATAACATCACTGTTCCTTAGGAGTAGGAGTAACACGTGACCCAATTGACCCTTGTGTAGTGCCCACCCCTACCTAGTGGGACACTACACAAATATATATTTACTTCAGGCCTACACAGGTTGAGGCCCTCTGAGATACTACCTCTACATACAGGGGTTTGAATTTGGCATTTTGAAATACAGCCATTTGAAATACAGCCTTTTTGTGCAAAGATATATTTACTTCAGGCCTTCACAGGTTCAGACCGTGTGAGATACCAACCTACATACAGGGGTTTGAATTAGCCATTTGAAATACAGCCATTTGAAATACATCCTTTTTGTGGAAAGATATATTTACTTCAGGCCTACACTGGTTCAGACCGTGTGAGATACTCCCCTACATACAGGGGTTTGAATCAGGTATTTGAAATACAGCCATTTTGAATACTGACTTTTTGTGCAAAGATATATTTATTTCAGGCCTACACAGGTTCAGACCGTGTGAGATACCCCCCTACATACAGGGGTTTGAATTAGCCATTTGAAATACAGCCATTTGAAATACATCCTTTTTGTGGAAAGATATATTTACTTCAGGCCTACACAGGTTCAGACCGTGTGAGATACTCCCCTACATACAGGGGTTTGAATCAGGTATTTGAAATACAGCCATTTTGTGCAAAGATATATCTACTTCAGGCCTACACTGATTCAGGGCGTTTGTGATCCCCACTATACATACAGGGGTTTGAATTAGGCATTTGAAATACAGTAATTTGAAACACAGCCTTTTTGTGCAAAGATATATTTACTTCAGGCCTACACAGGTTCAGACCGTGTGAGATACCCCCCTACATATAGGGGTTTGAATTAGCAATTTGAAATACAGCCATTTGAAATACAGCCTTTTTGTGCAAAGATATATTTACTTCAGGCCTACACTGGTTCAGACCGTGTGAGATACCCCCCCTACATACAGAGGTTTGAATCAGGCATTTGAAATACAGCCATTTGAAATACAGCCATTTTGTGCAAAGAAATCTTTAATTGAGGCCTAGTCTGGTTCAGGCCGTGTGAGATACACCCTTTACATACTGTCGTTCTTTTTTACTATTAATTAAACACCCATTTAGGGCAAGATCCTAAATTCAAAAAATATGAGGAGAGCGTCAAATTAGGTAGTGGTTGTAAGGAATTATTCTTATCTTCCCCTGATGTGTACCCCAGGTACAAGACCTCGGTATTCAGCTTGATTTGATCCTTATCTGAAGCCAGAGAGAGCCATAATGAGTAGAGTTGAGCGAACACCTGGATGTTCGGGTTCGACGAGTTCGGCCGAACTTTCGAAAAATGTTCGGGTTCGGGATCCGAACTCGACCCGAACTTCATCCCGAACCTGAACCCCATAGAAGTCAATGGGGACCCGAACTTTTGGGCACTAAAAAGGCTGTAAAACACACCCGGAAAGGGCTAGAGGGCTGCAAAAGGCAGCAAAATGTAGTTAAATCCCCTGCAAACAAATGTAGATAGGGAAATGATGAGTTAACATAAAATAAATAAAAATTAAACAATATTAATTGGAGTGAGGTCCCATAGCACAGAATCAGGCTTCAAGTCACCCACCAATGGAGAAGGTCACTTACTATTATTTTGACCACAGCACCCAGACAAAGGAGAGAGGTCCCACAGCAGAGAACCAGGCATCATATCACCCACCACAGGAGTAGGCCACCATTTAGTTACTTTGACCCCTACACCCAGACGGAGGAGAGAGGTTTCAAAGCAGAGAATCAGGCATTTAGATCACCCACCACAGGAGTAGGCCCCAATTTAATGGGACCCCGGCAACCATGTCAGATGGCACAACCATCAGCTTCATATCAATCAGCACAGGAGAAGGCGACTTTGAAAGACTTTGACCCCTACACCCAGACGGAGGAGAGAGGTTTCACAGCAGAGAATCAGGCATTTAGATCACCCACCACAGGAGTAGGCCCCAATTTAATGGGACCCTGGCAACCATGTCAGATGGCACAACCATCAGCTTTATATCAATCAGCACAGGAGAAGGCGACTTTGAAAGACTTTGACCCCTACACCCAGATGGAGGAGAGAGGTTTCACAGCAGAGAATCAGGCATCATATCAACCACCACAGGAGAAGCCACCATTTAGTTACTTTGACCCCTGCACCCAGGAAGAGGAGAGAGGCACCACAGCACATATTCTGGCATCATATCAGCCACCACAGGAGAAGCCACCATTGAGTTACTTTGACCCCCGCACCCAGGAAGAGGAGAGAGGCACCACAGCACATATTCTGGCATCATATCAGCCACCACAGGAGAAGCCACCATTGAGTTACTTTGACCCCCGCACCCAGGAAGAGGAGAGAGGCACCACAGCACATATTCTGGCATCATATCAGCCACCACAGGAGAAGCCACCATTTAGTTACTTTGACCCCTTCACCCAAACAGAGGAGAGAGGTTCCACATCAGAGAATCAGGCATCATATCAACCACCACAGGAGTAGGCCACAATTTAGTTTATTTGATTCCTGCACCCAGGAAGAGGAGAGAGGCCCCACAGCACATATTCTGGCATCATATCACACACCACAGGAGAAGGCCTCTTTCAGTGATTTAGGCCTTTGGACCCAGACAGAGGAGAGAGGTCAGAGATTAGCTTCATATCCCCCAGCACAGCAGAAGACCGCTTTATTTGACTTAGGCCTCAGCACCCAGACAGAAGACAGAGGTAGCATGGCAGAGGTTATGGCTTCATGTCACCCGTTAGTTTAACCGGCCACTTTCATCTGGTTAGGCCCCGGCGCCCAGACAGAGAAGAGTTTCATTCAACTGTGGGTTTCATAAAATTTGTATCAAATAAAGAAGTGGCCCGTAGCACAACAAGACATGTTTTAGGCAGTTAATAAGGACTACTCTGCACAAGGGAGGGACAGGTCCTGTGGGATCCATGCCTGGTTCATCTTTATGAAGGTCAGCTTGTCCACGTTGGCTGTGGACAGGCGGCTGCGCTTGTCAGTAATGACGCCCCCTGCCGTGCTGAATACGCGTTCAGATAAAACGCTGGCCGCCGGGCAGGAAAGCACCTCCAAGGCATAACATGCTAACTCTGGCCACGTGGACAATTTCGAAACCCAGTAGTTGAATGGGGCCGAACCATCCGTCAGGATGTGGAGGGGTGTGCAGACATACTGTTCAACCATGTTAGTGAAATGCTGCCTCCTGCTAACACGTTCCGTATCAGGTGTCGGTGCAGATAGCTGTGGCGTGGAGACAAAACTTTTCCAAATTTCTGCCATGCTAACCCTGCCCTCAGATGAGCTGGCCGTGACACAGCTGCGTTGGCGACCTCTTGCCACTCCTCTGCCTTCACCTTCCACCTGTTCCCCTGTGACATGTGGGAATGCTCTCAAGAGCGCCTCTATCAGCGTGCGCTTGTACTCGCGCATCTTACGGTCGCGCTCCAGTTCAGGAATTAAAGTGGGCACATTGTCTTTATACCAGGGATCCAGCAGGGTGGCCACCCAGTAGTCTGCACACGTTAAAACGTGGGCAACTCTGCTGTCGTTGCGCAGGCATTGGAGCATATATTCGCTCATGTGGGCCAGGCTACCCATGGGTAAGGACAAGCTGTCCTCTGTGGGAGGCGTATCGTCATCGTCCACCGTATCCCCCCAGCCACGCACCAGTGATGGGCCTGGGCTGCCACCCCGCTGTGAACTTGCGTCATCCTCGTCCCCCTCCACCTCCTCCTCCTCCTCGTCCTCCAGTACAGTGCCTTGGCTGGCGACTTGTGAACCTGTCCTCTGCTGCTTAAACAAACCTCCCTCTGAGCCACTTCGAACAGACTGGCCCGAAAGTGTTAGAAACGAGCCCTCATCCTCCTCCACCACCTGGGCCACCTCCTCTAACATCATTGCCCTAAGTGTTTTCTCAAGGAGACATAGAAGTGGTATTGTAACGCTGATAACAGTGTCATCGCCACTGGCCATGTTGGTGGAGTACTCGAAACAGCGCAGCAGGGCACACAGGTCTCGCATGGAGGCCCAATCATTGGTGGTGAAGTGGTGCTGTTCGGCAGTACGACTGACGCGAGCGTGCTGCAGCTGAAACTCCACTATGGCCTGCTGCTGCTCGCACAGTCTCTCCAGCATGTGCAAGGTGGAGTTCCACCGGGTGGGCACGTCGCATATGAGGCGGTGAGCGGGAAGGCCGAAGTTCCGCTGTAGCGCAGACAGGCGAGCAGCGGCAGGATGTGAACGGCGGAAGCGCGCACAGACGGCCCGCACTTTATGCAGCAGCTCTGACATGTTGGGGTAGTGGTGAATGAACCTCTGCACCACCAAGTTCAGCACATGCGCCAGGCAAGGGATGTGCGTCAAACCGTCTAGTCCCAGAGCTGCCACGAGATTTCGCCCATTATCGCATACCACCAGGCCTGGCTTGAGGCCCACCGGCAGAAACCACTCGTCGGTCTGTTGTTCAATACCCCGCCACAACTCCTGTGCGGTGTGGGGCCTGTCCCCCAAACATATGAGTTTCAGAATGGCCTGCTGACGTTTACCCCGGGCTGTGCTGAAGTTGGTGGTGAAGGTGTGTGGCTGACCGGATGAGCTGGTGGAAGCAGTGGAGGAGGAAGCCGAGTAGGAGGAGGAGGCTACAGGAGGCAGAGAATGATGCCCTGTGATCCTAGGGGGCGGAAGGACGTGCGCCAAGGAACTGTCCGCCGGGGGCCCAGCCGCCACTACATTCATCCAGTGTGCAGTTAGTGAGATATAGCGTCCCTGGCCGTGCTTACTGGTCCACGTATCTGTGGTTAGGTGGACCTTGCCACAAATGGCGTTGCGCAGTGCACACTTGATTTTATCGGACACTTGCATGTGCAGGGAAGGCACGGCTGTCTTGGAGAAGTAGTGGCGGCTGGGAACCACATACTGCGGGACAGCCATGGCCATCAGCTGTTTGAAGCTGTCTGTGTCCACCAGCCGGAATGACAGCATTTCAAAGGCCAGCAGTTTAGAAATGCTGGCGTTCAGGCCAAGGGCTCGAGGGTGACTCGGGGGGAATTTGCGCTTCCTCTCTAAGGTTTGAGATATTGAGAGCTGAACGCTGCTGTGTGATATAGTGGAGACGCTAGTTGACGGTGGCGGTGGTGGTGGTGTCGGTGGCACATCCTCTGTTTGCTGCTCGGCAGGTGGCAACATTCCTCTCGAGGCGGAAGCCGAGGCAGCAGCGGTAGAGGGAGCAGGGGGAGCCTCAGCGAGTGCCTGGTTTTTAAGGTGTGTACCCCAGTGCAGTTCATGCTTTGCATGTAGATGCCTGGTCATGCAGGTTGTGCTGAGGTTTAGAACGTTAATGCCTCGCCTCAGGCTCTGATGGCAGAGCGTGCAAGTCACTCGGGTCTTGTCGGTAGGACATTGTTTAAAGAAGTGCCATGCCAGGGAACTCTTTGAAGCTGCCTTTGTGGGGCTGGGTCCCTGTTGGCGATGTCCAGTAGCAGGCGAACTCTGGGGGCGGCGGCTCGTCTGCTTTGGCCCCCTGCTCCCTCTTTGGCTTCGCTGTTGTCTCGGTCTCACCACTACCTCTTCCTCTGAACTGTGAAAGTCATCGCCACGACCTTCAGTCCATGTGGGGTCTAAGACCTCATCGTCCTCTGCATCGTCTTCCACCCAGTCTCCCTCCCTGACATCCTCCTGTTCAGTCTGCACACTGCAAAAAGACGCGGCAGTGGGCACCTGTGTTTCGTCATCATCAGAGAGTCGGTGACTCTGCTGTGGTGGTATTCCCATGTCCTCTTCATCTGGAGACATAAGTGGTTGTGCGTCAGTGCATGGTATGTCTTCCTCCACTGGGGAAGGGCTAGGTGGACGCCCCTGGGAAACCCTGGAAGCAGAGTCTTCAAACAGAAGAAGAGACTGCTGCATAACTTGTGGCTCAGACCGTTTCCCTGATATGCTTGGGGGTGATGTGACAGACTGATGGGCTTGGTTTTCAGGTGCCACCTGTGCGCTTTCCGCAGAAGACTGGGTGGAAGACCATGTGGTGAACGTGCTGGAAGCACTGTCGGCCACCCAATCGATTAATGCCTGTACCTGCTCAGGCCTTACCATCCTAAGAGCGGCATTGGGCCCCACGAGATATTGCGGTACATTCTGCCGGCTAGTTGAGGGAGTTCGTTCCCTACTGTGTGCGCCTGGGGCCGAACGGCCACGTCCTCTACCAGCAACAGAGGCTCCACGGACACCACCACGACCGCGTCCTCGTCCCTTAATAGTATTTTTCTTCATTGTTGCGATTCAACTCGCACCACAATGAAATATATTATTTTTTATAAGCAAAATCCCCTCACTGGAATACTTTCAGTCTTTTGACTGTATGGATTACAGATGGAATGACTGTTATATGTGAGTACCGCTTTCTTTGACAGATTCTAGTATGGGTACATATATGTTTTCCCAACCCCAGCACATTAGTTTGCTAATTCCAGATGTATGAAACGCAGGCCTAACTGTATCTAGTATATTGAACGCCAGATAAACTAACTTGGCCTTTTTTAAATAAAAAAAATTCCCTCACTGGAATACTTTCAGTCTTTTGACTGTATGGATTACAGATGGAATGACTGTTATATGTGAGTACCGCTTTCTTTGACAGATTCTAGTATGGGTACATATATGTTTTCCCAACCCCAGCACATTAGTTTGCTAATTCCAGATGTATGAAACGCAGGCCTAACTGTATCTAGTATATTGAACGCCAGATAAACTAACTTGGCCTTTTTTAAATAAAAAAAATTCCCTCACTGGAATACTTTCAGTCTTTTGACTGTATGGATTACAGATGGAATGACTGTTATATGTGAGTACCGCTTTCTTTGACAGATTCTAGTATGGGTACATATATGTTTTCCCAACCCCAGCACATTAGTTTGCTAATTCCAGATGTATGAAACGCAGGCCTAACTGTATCTAGTATATTGAACGCCAGATAAACTAACTTGGCCTTTTTTAAATAAAAAAAATTCCCTCACTGGAATACTTTCAGTCTTTTGACTGTATGGATTACAGATGGAATGACTGTTATATGTGAGTACCGCTTTCTTTGACAGATTCTAGTATGGGTACATATATGTTTTCCCAACCCCAGCACATTAGTTTGCTAATTCCAGATGTATGAAACGCAGGCCTAACTGTATCTAGTATATTGAACGCCAGATAAACTAACTTGGCTTTTTTTAAATAAAAAAAAAATTCCCTCACTGGAATACTTTATGGCTTTTCACTGTATGGATTACAGGTGGACTGGTATTAGTAGGGGTGACAATATAACAAAACAATAACGAACACAGGTGCACTCTGCAGTAATACTAAATCCTCAAACTGATTTTAAAATTGAGAGATTAGTCAACATGTCCCACGGTGTAGAACATGTCTAAGCCCGGACACCGCGACAAGGTTTCTCAAGTAGCCCGGGACCCTACACTCTCCAACCTGAGCCATATGGGCAATACCAGGAGCCAGTGGGCAAATTACAGGAGCATTGGGCCGACTCACAAACAACTCACCAGTTACCTCCAGCATGTGGCCATGCCTGCAATGGGAGGAGGGAGGAGTCTGTGAGTCCCACTCAAGACTTGCTGATATGTCCCAGGCCTCACAGGTGCACCTTAATGTGACCTGTAGATGGAAAACAGGCACATTTAAATAGGAGTTTATACACCTCCAGAAATCTATATATACAAACTAAGAAGACAGGTTGGCATTAGCAGGAGGTGCTTCAAACCCACATGCAGTTGTGCATATATATAGGGGAGCAGATCCTGCATTTGTGGCCCGTTGCTAATGGCAATCCCCAGCAAAATGCATACAATGGAGGATGCCCGCAGCGAACCACAAGTACCACAAAAGACATCCTACACAAGGTAACAAGTGCGGATGTAATAATTAATATAACAATATAACAAAACAATAACGAACACAGGTGCACTCTGCAGTAATACTAAATCCTCAAACTGATTTTAAAATTGAGAGATTAGTCAACATGTCCCACGGTGTAGAACATGTCTAAGCCCGGACACCGCGACAAGGTTTCTCAAGTAGCCCGGGCTACTTAAAATCAGTTTGAGGATTTAGTATTACTGCAGAGTGCACCTGTGTTCGTTATTGTTTTGTTATATTGTTATATTAATTATTACATCCGCACTTGTTACCTTGTGTAGGATGTCTATTGTGGTACTTGTGGTTCGCTGCGGGCATCCTCCATTGTATGCATTTTGCTGGGGATTGCCATTAGCAACGGGCCACAAATGCAGGATCTGCTCCCCTATATATATGCACAACTGCATGTGGGTTTGAAGCACCTCCTGCTAATGCCAACCTGTCTTCTTAGTTTGTATATATAGATTTCTGGAGGTGTATAAACTCCTATTTAAATGTGCCTGTTTTCCATCTACAGGTCACATTAAGGTGCACCTGTGAGGCCTGGGACATATCAGCAAGTCTTGAGTGGGACTCACAGACTCCTCCCTCCTCCCATTGCAGGCATGGCCACATGCTGGAGGTAACTGGTGAGTTGTTTGTGAGTCGGCCCAATGCTCCTGTAATTTGCCCACTGGCTCCTGGTATTGCCCATATGGCTCAGGTTGGAGAGTGTAGGGTCCCGGGCTACTTGAGAAACCTTGTCGCGGTGTCCGGGCTTAGACATGTTCTACACCGTGGGACATGTTGACTAATCTCTCAATTTTAAAATCAGTTTGAGGATTTAGTATTACTGCAGAGTGCACCTGTGTTCGTTATTGTTTTGTTATATTGTTATATTAATTATTACATCCGCACTTGTTACCTTGTGTAGGATGTCTATTGTGGTACTTGTGGTTCGCTGCGGGCATCCTCCATTGTATGCATTTTGCTGGGGATTGCCATTAGCAACGGGCCACAAATGCAGGATCTGCTCCCCTCTATATATGCACAACTGCATGTGGGTTTGAAGCACCTCCTGCTAATGCCAACCTGTCTTCTTAGTTTGTATATATAGATTTCTGGAGGTGTATAAACTCCTATTTAAATGTGCCTGTTTTCCATCTACAGGTCACATTAAGGTGCACCTGTGAGGCCTGGGACATATCAGCAAGTCTTGAGTGGGACTCACAGACTCCTCCCTCCTCCCATTGCAGGCATGGCCACATGCTGGAGGTAACTGGTGAGTTGTTTGTGAGTCGGCCCAATGCTCCTGTAATTTGCCCACTGGCTCCTGGTATTGCCCATATGGCTCAGGTTGGAGAGTGTAGGGTCCCGGGCTACTTGAGAAACCTTGTCGCGGTGTCCGGGCTTAGACATGTTCTACACCGTGGGACATGTTGACTAATCTCTCAATTTTAAAATCAGTTTGAGGATTTAGTATTACTGCAGAGTGCACCTGTGTTCGTTATTGTTTTGTTATTAATTATTACATCCGCACTTGTTACCTTGTGTAGGATGTCTATTGTGGTACTTGTGGTTCGCTGCGGGCATCCTCCATTGTATGCATTTTGCTGGGGATTGCCATTAGCAACGGGCCACAAATGCAGGATCTGCTCCCCTATATATATGCACAACTGCATGTGGGTTTGAAGCACCTCCTGCTAATGCCAACCTGTCTTCTTAGTTTGTATTAGTAGGGGTGACACAAGCACACCCAAGTCCCTGATGTAGGATTTCTATGGCACAGACCACTATTACAAGTGATTAATGGACGTTGGGAGAGATTGTGCTGCAGCACTAGTCCCAAGATGGCCGCCGCCTATCAGCCCAGTAACATGTGCCACAAAATGGTCTGCACAACCTTTAAAAAAAATAGCCTTGGACTGTGCTGCTAAATCGCTATTGGTCTGAATCCCAGGTGTAGATGTCTGACTTGTTTGGAGCTTTGGAATGCACACTGTGGCAGCTTCTGCTGCAGCACTACAAGTCGCAAAATGGCGGCCGGCGGTCAGCCCAGGTACATGTGGATGGAAAAATCACTCTGGCCACTCTAAAAATAGCCAATCCCTATCAAAAAAGCAGCTCAGCTGCAGTTGTTCAGATGAATCACAGGTGGAGGAGAGAAATTTGCTTCCAGTTATTCAATTATCCCTGCCTATTCTCGCCCTAGCATCAGCTGCGTCTATCCCTGTTCTATTCACATCGGGAGTGAGCACGTCCCGACGTGCGCACAAGCTTATAAAGAGGCTGAGTCACATGCTGCACTTGGCCAATCACAGCCTTGCCAATAGTAGGCATGGCTGCGATGGCATCTTAGGGCAAGTAGTATGATGCATGTTGATTGGCTGCTTTGCAGCCTTTCAAAATGCGCCAAAATACATGCCGAACGACGAACCCGAACTTTTACGAAAAAGTTCGGGTTCGGGTCCGTGTCACGAACACCACAAAATTCGGTACGGACCCGAACTATGCTCGAACTGTTCGCTCAACACTAATAATGAGATATATTCTAATGGTCTGTAGGACCATAAATCCCTATAGGGGTCCCTAACTAATATTTAAAATCTTATCTTTATTATTTCACTACAAAAAAACTTATAAGGAATATATGAGAAAAAAGAACACAATTAAAATTGTCAGTTAGCAATGGAGTGTGAGATGATTGTTATTACTGCTGGTTGCTATCTGCAACCATTGATAGCCTATTAATATCTGTGGATTGTAGAGTGCATGGGAATATTTATTCCATATATGAGTTCACATTTACCCTGTGGGGGTCATGAGTTGGTGTTTAACTCGTCCTGAGATTGATATAGACGCGAGTATTCCAGTTTCATTTGTACATCATGGCGTGTCCTTTTTCACAAGATCAAAATCACACTTTCAAAGTACTTGTGTCAGGAGAATGTAGGGAGCTACCACTATCTAGCAACCATTTGATTTAGGCCTCATGCACACGACCGTTGTGTGCACCCGTGGCCGTTGTGCCGTTTTCCGTTTTTTTTCGCGGACCCATTGACTTTCAATGGGTCCGTGGAAAAATCGGAAAATGCACCGTTTTGCAGCCGCATCCGTGATCCGTGTTTCCTGGCCGTGAAAAAAATATGACCTGTCCTATTTTTTTCACGGCCAACGGTTCACGGACCCATTCAAGTCAATGGGTCCGTGAAAGAACACGGATGCACACAAGATTGGCATCCGTGTCCGTGATCCGTGGCCGTAGTTTAGTTTTTATACAGACGGATCCGAAGATCCGTCTGCATAAAAGCTTTTTCAAAGCTGAGTTTTCACTTCGTGAAAACTCAGAACCGACAGTATATTCTAACACAGAAGCGTTCCCATGGTGATGGGGACGCTTCTAGTTAGAATACACTACAAACTGTGTACAAGACTGCCCCCTGCTGCCTGGCAGCACCCGATCTCTTACAGGGGGCCGTGATCAGCACAATTAACCCCTTCAGGTGCGGCACCTGAAAGGGTTAATTGTACTATCATATCCCCCTGTAAGAGATCAGGGCTGCCAGGCAGCAGGGGGCAGACCCTCCCCCCCCCCTCCCCAGTTTGAATATCATTGGTGGCCAGTGCGGCCCCCCCCCTCCCTCTATTGTAATAAATCGTTGGTGGCACAGTGTGCGCCCCCCATTGCCCCCCCCCCCTCTATAGCATTAACAACGTTGGTGGCCAGTGTGCAGCCTCCCATCTCCCCCCCCCCTCCCCCCCATCATCATTGGTGGCAGCGGAGTTCCGATCGGAGTCCCAGTTTATTCGCTGGGGCTCCGATCGGTAACCATGGCAACCAGGACGCTACTACAGTCCTCGTTGCCATGGTTACTTAGCAATAGTACAATAGTAGAAGATTAATACTTACCTGCTGCTGCGATGTTCGTGTCCGGCCGGGAGCTCCACCTACTGGTAAGTGACAGTGACAGGTCTGTGCGGCGCATTGCTAAATGAACCGTCACTTACCAGTAGGAGGAGCTCCCGGCCGGACACGAACATCACAGCTCCCAGGTAAGTATGAATCTTGTACTATTGCTAGTAACCCGATGCCACCAATGATCGGGGGGGGGTGGGGGGGGGCGCAAGATGGGAGGCCGCACACTGGCCACCAATGTTGAAAATGCTATAGAGGGAGGGGGGCCAATGATTGCCACCAACGATTTATTACAATAGAGGGAGGAAGGGGGGGGGGGGGGCGCACACTGTGCCACCAACGAATTATTACAATAGAGGGAGGAAGGGGGGGGAGGCGGGGGGGGGGGCACACTGTGCCACCAACGAATTATTACAATAGAGGGAGGAAGGGGGGGGTGCACACTGTGCCACCAACGATTTATTACAATGGAGGAAGGGGGGGGGGGGGCCGCACTGGCCACCAATGATATTCAAACTGGGGAGGGGGGGGGGGGTCTGCCCCCTGCTGCCTGGCAGCCCTGATCTCTTACAGGGGGATATGATAGTACAATTAACCCCTTCAGGTGCGGCACCTGAGGGGTTAATTGTGCTGATCACGGCCCCCTGTAAGAGATCGGATGCTGCTAGGCAGCAGGGGGCAGTCATGTACACAGTTTGTAGTATATTCTAACTAGAAGCGTCCCCATCACCATGGGAACGCCTCTGTGTTAGAATATACTGTCGGAAATGAGGTTTCACGATCTAACTCATATCCGACAGTATATTCTAACATAGAGGCGTTCCCATGGTGATGGGGACGCTTCAAGTTAAAATATACCATCGGATTGGAGAAAACTCCGATCTGATGGTATAAAAGGGACTCCGGACTTTACATTGAAAGTCAATGGGGACGGATCCGTTTGAAATGGCACCATATTGTGTCAACGTCAAACGGATCCGTCCCCATTGACTTGCATTGTAATTCAGGACGGATCCGTTTGGCTCCGCACGGCCAGGCGGACACCAAAATGACTTTTTTTTCATGTCCGTGGATCCGCCAAAAATCAAGGAAGACCCACGGACGAAAAAACGGTCACGGATCACGGACCTACGGACCCTGTTTTTGCGGACCGTGAAAAAAAACGTTCGTGTGCATGAGGCCTAACAGTGTTGCCACCCCTTTGGGCTGACACTGTTGTAGCAATTCACAAGTAGACACACTTTGCTAGTATAACTATACTGTTACCTCCATTTGTGTTTGTGGAGGTCAGTATACCATCGCTCTATACCCACTCCCTTTCTGTGTGCGGCTCTGTTTATATGCAGCTCTATCTCACCATCATACAGGGAGTGCAGAATTATTAGGCAAGTTGTATTTTTGAGGATTAATTTTAATATTGAACAACAACCATGTTCTCAATGAACCCAAAAAACTCATTAATATCAAAGCTGAATATTTTTGGAAGTAGTTTTTAGTTTGTTTTTAGTTTTAGCTATTTTAGGGGGATATCTGTGTGTGCAGGTGACTATTACTGTGCATAATTATTAGGCAACTTAACAAAAAACAAATATATACCCATTTCAATTATTTATTTTTACCAGTGAAACCAATATAACATCTCAACATTCACAAATATACATTTCTGACATTCAAAAACAAAACAAAAACAAATCAGTGACCAATATAGCCACCTTTCTTTGCAAGGACACTCAAAAGCCTGCCATCCATGGATTCTGTCAGTGTTTTGATCTGTTCACCATCAACATTGCGTGCAGCAGCAACGACAGCCTCCCAGACACTGTTCAGAGAGGTGTACTGTTTTCCCTCCTTGTAAATCTCACATTTGATGATGGACCACAGGTTCTCAATGGGGTTCAGATCAGGTGAACAAGGAGGCCATGTCATTAGATTTTCTTCTTTTATACCCTTTCTTCCCAGCCACGCTGTGGAGTACTTGGACGCGTGTGATGGAGCATTGTCCTGCATGAAAATCATGTTTTTCTTGAAGGATGCAGACTTCTTCCTGTACCACTGCTTGAAGAAGGTGTCTTCCAGAAACTGGCAGTAGGACTGGGACTTGAGCTTGACTCCATCCTCAACCCGAAAAGGCCCCACAAGCTCATCTTTGCTGATACCAGCCCAAACCAGTACTCCACCTCCACCTTGCTGGCGTCTGAGTCGGACTGGAGCTCTCTGCCCTTTACCAATCCAGCCACGGGCCCATCCATCTGGCCCATCAAGACTCACTCTCATTTCATCAGTCCATAAAACCTTAGAAAAATCAGTCTTGAGATATTTCTTGGCCCAGTCTTGACGTTTCAGCTTGTGTGTCTTGTTCAGTGGTGGTCGTCTTTCAGCCTTTCTTACCTTGGCCATGTCTCTGAGTATTGCACACCTTGTGCTTTTGGGCACTCCAGTGATGTTGCAGCTCTGAAATATGGCCAAACTGGTGGCAAGTGGCATCTTGGCAGCTGCACGCTTGACTTTTCTCAGTTCATGGGCAGTTATTTTGCGCCTTGGTTTTTCCACACGCTTCTTGCTACCCTGTTGACTATTTTGAATGAAACGCTTGATTGTTCGATGATCACGCTTCAGAAGCTTTGCAATTTTAAGAGTGCTGCATCCCTCTGCAAGATATCTCCCTATTTTTGACTTTTCTGAGCCAGTCAAGTCCTTCTTTTGACCCATTTTGCCAAAGGAAAGGAAGTTACCTAATAATTATGCACACCTAAAATAGGGTGTTGATGTCATTAGACCACGCCCCTTCTCATTACAGAGATGCACATCACCTAATATGCTTAATTGGTAGTAGGCTTTCGAGCCTATACAGCTTGGAGTAAGACAACATGCATAAAGAGTATGATGTGGTCAAAATACTCATTTGCCTAATAATTCTGCACGCAGTGTACTGATATTAGAGCACTACGAGTCAATTGTACACCACTCTATATTTGATCCCTCACTATCATTCAGCTCAGGGTCCCTATGCTACTCATGAACAATCCACTAGACTTTTTCACTACTCCGTAACTGTCTAAAAATAGATCACACTATACCACCCCTCCCGACATGTTTCGCCACAGACGTGGCTTCGTCAGGGGATGTGGGGTATGGCCACATCTGTGGCGAAACATGTCGGGAGGGGTGGTATAGTGTGATCTATTTTTAGACAGTTACGGAGTAGTGAAAAAGTCTAGTGGATTGTTCATGAGTAGCATAGGGACCCTGACCTGAATGATAGTGAGGGATCAAATATAGAGTGGTGTACAATTGACTCGTAGTGCTCTAATATCAGTATAGAGGTGAGATAGAGCTGCATATAAACAGAGCCGCACACAGAAAGGGAGTGGGTATAGAGCGATGGTATACTGACCTCCACAAACACAAATGGAGGTAACAGTATAGTTATACTAGCAAAGTGTGTCTACTTGTGAATTGCTACAACAGTGTCAGCCCAAAGGGGTGGCAACACTGTTAATCAAATGGTTGCTAGATAGTGGTAGCTCCCTACATTCTCCTGACACAAGTACTTTGAAAGTGTGATTTTGATCTTGTGAAAAAGGACACGCCATGATGTACAAATGAAACTGGAATACTCGCGTCTATATCAATCTCAGGACGAGTTAAACACCAACTCATGACCCCCACAGGGTAAATGTGAACTCATATATGGAATAAATATTCCCATGCACTCTACAATCCACAGATATTAATAGGCTATCAATGGTTGCAGATAGCAACCAGCAGTAATAACAATCATCTCACACTCCATTGCTAACTGACAATTTTAATTGTGTTCTTTTTTCTCATATATTCCTTATAAGTTTTTTTGTAGTGAAATAATAAAGATAAGATTTTAAATATTAGTTAGGGACCCCTATAGGGATTTATGGTCCTACAGACCATTAGAATATAATCAAACAATAACCCGAGGGTCTCTAAAAGGGACCTTGTTGATAACATAATGAGATATGACACAGTGCTGTGTAATTTCAAAATGACTCTGAACTTTATTCTCCTTCTGACACATATATATAGTCCTAAATGACGTGATGTTTAAGTTAAACAGTAACACATGTTTTTAGCCAGCTACACCTTTATCTTCTACCAGAGTCCAAGGCTATTCATACATACGAGAAAAACCTCTTAGTAATATGGACTTTTGACCTGCTACTTGTCCATGCTCACGTAATATATTAATGTATGGGACATGATGTAATATAAACTTATATAAAAATAGGTTTTGAACTGAAATAGAACCCTTCAATCCTCTCTTTAAAACCTATTTACATATCTATATAATGTGGGATTTTCATTTTGTTCCTTTCTAGTTTTTTCCTCAGTTTG
The DNA here is from genome assembly GCF_905171765.1 of Bufo bufo. NCBI lineage: Eukaryota > Metazoa > Chordata > Amphibia > Anura > Bufonidae > Bufo > Bufo bufo. The sequence continues at coordinate 400,992,425 of NC_053392.1, forward strand.
CTTGTAAGCCTTTAGGTATTCCATGTACCCTTCAGGAGTATAATCCTGAGGCTTTGTTTACCTCCTCTACCTCTACTGGAGTATAGAGGAATGTTGGGTGTACCCCTCTTTCGGCCACATTTTTACATATGGTAAGAAGTGAGGGCACACACTGCAGACAACAGCAGACACTCTATTGCAGCGATCACGGCGAGTGCCACTCCTAAAACATATCTTATTTGACCAAAGTCAGGTATCCAGCCAAAAAGCCAGTCCCACCAACCTTGGTCAACATCTTGTTTTATATGTTTTATCATCTCTTCTAGTTGGCCTATTTTATCTTTTATTCCACGGGAGTGATCTGATAAATTGAAACAACACATCCCTGGAACGCTGAGCATCCTACACCATGTTGAAACAATAAATAGTCAATAGTTGCCCTATTCTGAAAGATAGCCTTTTTATATGATTGTATATCCAGCAGCATATCTTGCAGAACTGCACCAGTGACATTTATCTGTTTTACCATACAACAGGCAAGTTTTGATATTGTCCTGTGGTTATATATGGCCAACCCTGGTACTCCTATCAAAGATACCCCTTAACTCATGTATTCTGCTCTAGAGAGGAGATTCACATTATAATCACAATTTTCTGGTAGCTGCAGGGAAGTGTCTCTCGTGTGTCGTGTCTGCATTGCTGGGAATAGTGGTATCATTGCTAATGTCAACCTGGCTATTGTACAGGGTCCCTCTGTAATATTGTCCGGTATATATGTGTGACTAGTATTCCCACAGGCCAATACCCATCCTGCTGGTAGAGGTACATGTTTGTCCAGGGATGGTACTGTTTTTGTAATATTACATTGCATATATATATATATATTATTTATTTTTTTCCTGATACTATCTTTTTACAACTTTCTGGATTTCTATCATATTTGCAGAGTCTCATATGTAGGACAGTTATAACAAGCATGATAAGGATTTACATATCCATATTTAACATCATGATCCTGCAAATCTGTGTCATTCGATTGGGAACGTAGGAGCCCTGTCCATACATCTACTGGGGTGGGGACTGCAATTATCAAGGCACTACATCTCAGCCATCTCGAGGAATTTCCCGACTGCGTCATCTCGTTGGGCGTCAAGGCCGTCTGCCTCCGTTAGTACCCCTTCTGTATCCTCTTCGAGGTCAAGGCTGTCTGCCTCCGTTAGTACCTCTGGGCCTCGTTGGAGGTCAGGGCTGTCTGCCCCCGTTAGTACCTCCTGTCCTTCTTCAAGGCCAAGGCTGTCTGCCTCCGTTCCTGCCTCCTCTCTTTCTCTCACAAGCTTCACTCGGGTGGCGTGGATTTAAATTGGAGATTGTTCAGTCAGCAACGACGGTAGTAGGTGGGCCGTATACGAAATCACCTTGAGCTCTTCCTTTCTTCAGTGTTTCGACCACCATCTCATCCCCCACCCTATATGGGTGGGTGGGTTCCTGTGGAAAAGAGGGAGACTTACAAGCAACTTTGTCCTCAGTTTTGTTAAGTACCTGTATCAATTTGGTGACATAGTCTTCCCTAATCTGGTCTATGTCGCCTTCCTGTACCACTAGGGGGTGACTTGCCCAAGGAGTTGGAAAGGGCCTACCCATAAGGATTTCAATGCTGTTATGTCCTACTCCGTAGAAATGTGCTATTAAGATGGAAGCACTGTATTGGGGGAATGCATAACTTCCCCTCTTTGCAGACTAATTCTAATCCTGTCTTAGGATTTTTCTGAAATACTGGATAACACCAGTCTTGCTGTTCCTGTTCAGTGGCATACCACTGAAGATCAGTAAGTATTTGCAACATCTCAGGGGTTGGAGGTGCCAAACATGGCATCTCCCAATGGTTACACAAACCTGTGAGGTTGCATTTAGCCACTTGTTTCGCCACCTTATCTGCCAGCGCATTGCCCTGTGAGACATGATCCTTACCATCTGCTGCCGTGAATCCTCTCCTCTGCCAGATCATACCATGGTCCCACACTACCCCACGTGCGTACCTACTATCAGTATAAATGGTGACAGGTCTATCAGTATGTAGAATACATGCTCTAGTGAGTGCAATGAGCTCAGATGTCTGCTGTGTTGAGTGCGGATGCCCTTGAGTAGGCCTACAACATCATGAGTGGTGTGCAAAATGGTGTAATGTCACATTGTGAAAGGAGTTGCCAACTCTACCATCATAGCACAGGCTGCAAGAGAACACAGACATGCCGGCATCCCTTGAACAGGGGTGGGCATTACCTTTGAGAAAAACACACAAGGACGCAACTTGCCTCCGTTTTCTTGTGTCAGTACACCCGCCATGGTTTTACAATTTTGGCGTGCAAACATGTGGAAGGGCATATTATAGTCAGGGAGGCCCAGCCCTGGACTCAACATGAGTGAACATTTCAGATAATCAAATGCATTGTACATTTCAGAAGACCATTTAATCAAATCTGGATTTTCTTCCAGAGAGGCTTGCCTCAAAACATTGTCAATAGTGGGAGCAATCAGGAATCCATTGTCTACAGTAATTTATCATACCAAGGAAGGATAACATTTCTTTCTTGGTGTGCGAGGCGACCAAACCTGCAATAGACTGGACTCTTTCTGCGCTGATTCTCCGTTCACCTTTTGTGAGGACAAAGCCCAAGTATTCAACCTGCATTTTACACCATTGCATTTTCTTAAGTGTCACTTTGTGACCATATCCTGACAATCATTATAACAGTGATAAACCATCCTGAATGCTGGCCTCCGCTGACATGCTACACAGTAACAGATCACCGACATATTGCAGCAGCACAGAAACTTGGGGGGGATGTACCATGGCTTTAACATCGCTTGGAGGACTATGCTGTACACTACAGGTGAATCAGCACATCACTGGGGTCTGCACCAGGTCAGTTGGCGTCCGTCAAAGGAAAAAGCAAAAAGTAGTCTGGTTATCTTATCAACTGGGATAGAAAAGAATGCATTTTTCAGATCTATCACACTGAACCAAACAGCGTCTGTTGGAATGGCAGATAATAATTGAGTGACATCAGATACAACAGGGGCTATAGGCACAATGATGTTGTTGATGGCCCTTAAATCCTGTACAAAGCGGGCAGCACAATCTGCCTTTGTCACTGGATTCACGGGCGTGCTGTAGGGTGAAATCACCTCTTCCAGGATTCCCTTTTGTAGGAATTCTTCTATCATTGGCCTAAGTCCATCAAGTTTCTCTTTTAACAACGGGTATTGTTTCTGGAACACTGAGATGACACCTGGTTTCACAGTAGCTTTGTAAGGTGTGCAATCTATGAATCCTGTGTCATATTCATTTGAAGACCATAATGCAGGGTTAATGTTATAAAGTTCTGGGTGGTCCTGTATGTTTGCAAGAATCAGTGGCACTGGTGTAGAGACTGGAATGAGATCTGAGTGTACTCTTATGCCCTGAGTCTTTGCTGATACCTGCAAGTCAAGCCTAATGAACAAATCTCTCCCTAACAGGCTGACTGGGCAATCTGGTATAATGCTGAATACATGATCTGTGTCCATGATCTCAAGTGGTAGTGAGTCAGTTTTGAAAGGTTTTGTCAAAACCCCATTAATTCACATAGAAGGCTCACACTTCCTTCCTCCAACTCTGTCATCTAAGTCCACCCCTTTTAGTCGGACGCTTTGGGCCGTCCTCTGTCTGCCATTAGTATCCTAGCTGTCCAGAAGAACAGAGCTCTGATGTTAAGCACAACACTTAACATGTAACACATAACTGAAAACATTGAAACAAACAGATCTGACAATACAGACATGAACACACAAAGGGCCCATAAAAACTTTCATTGACTTCAATAAAAAAATGTACAGCTTGATCAATGCTGTTGGCACCAATAAAAACCAAAAACTTCCAAAAAATAAATAAAAATAAAATTCTCAATGCGCATATTATATAAAAACAAATACTGTATTCCATACACATTCACATACATTTTCATGTACTTAAAACAGCTCATAATCAGTCTTCACACATATTCGCCTCAATTACAACTCAAAGCCACACCCATTCACATTCCACTGAATCATTCATGTCTTCCAACCCACATTGTTTCATCCCGAAACTTTCAGCACAGACAAACACAGCTTTCCTGGAAACAGATATCCACACCACATACAGTTTGTTGCTGCATTTTCCAATCTCTTCTGGTTTTCCCTCTGTGATTAATCAACTCTTATAAGAAGACAATATACATGTTATAAATATAGTCATTTTGTTAAAAGCTGGATTCCCTGGGGAAGAAAATGACCGAACAATTCTTCATTTTGTATAATATATTACACATTACTTACTCTGCATGATCTCCTGGCCGCTTACCTTATCTCAGAAATGTGTTTGTGTGAAGGCGGGGGAAGTGGATTTCTATAGCTCACACTAGATACATACAATTCTTATCCATTAACTGATGCTGTCTGAAGTCCACGTGGAGACGTTCTTTTTTTATGGTAAGCATTAGTCTATCAGATTGTTAATAAATGTGGAAATAATTAGACTGTCAATCCACAAATCTCCAGAAATCAATAACGCTTTCTGAGGGTTTTTGCTTACATGCTACGGCTACTGGGAGTGAAGACTTTTGTTTAAATACCTCTATCATGTGTTTTCTATCTCCTTTCTGCATATAATCGATATCTCATGAAGGGTTTAGGTTCAAAATACGGTCAGGCGGCAGTGTCGCCTAAGCATAGGCCCATGACCATGTCCATGTGATATATGCTATTGTAGACCCCTTTCCCAGGGAAGGAGACCGCTTCCATTGCCTCTGTCCACTCTGCCAATTTATCTACCCATGGGTTAACAAGGTAATACTGTGTAGGACTGACTCGGGCAACATATTGTTTACATGTTTCTCCTGGTTCTGGTTTAGGGTATTCTATCTTAGATTTTTTTTGACTACACATTATTAAAACTTATCTTCTTACAAAAATAATTCAAAACACAGAATGTTAGTCTTGGGACGACAGCTGTACACTTACGACCCAGCTTGTCACTTCCCCTTATATAACTATTAGACAAAACAACTTATCATGCAAAACTTCTACAATTATCTTATTAAGAATCAAATCAAGCTGTTAAACCTTCTGTTTCCTAAACAGATCTTTTACGAGACTCCCTGAGCCCAAGTGCACTTTCCTGGTTACTGGATTCCCGGAATCCTTTCTGTTCCCGGAACAGATTTTTTACGGGGCTCCCGGAGCCCTCTGAAGTGCACTTGTCTTATTACCGGATTCCCTGAATCCTAAGGCAAAAACTCCCTGAGTTTATGCTTACTGTATCCCTGACACAGTACTTCGAAGTCTATCTAAGGGTCCCTTATGTACTTACTTGAATCGAGACGTGGTCAGTGCCCCTGGAATGGCCTAAAGGACAAAAATCAGTGTCTCTTCTTACCAAACATCAGGGATGACCTTCCCAATTCCGGACGAAAGCCCCCAAATTGTAAGGAATTATTCTTATCTTCCCCTGATGTGTACCCCAGGTACAAGACCTCGGTATTCAGCTTGATTTGATCCTTATCTGACGCCAGAGAGAGCCATAATGAGATATGACACAGTGCTGTGTAATTTCAAAATAACTCTGAACTTTATTCTCCTTCTGACACATATATATAGTCCTAAATAACGTGATGTTTAAGTTAAACAGTAACACATGTTTTTAGCCAGCTACACCTTTATCTTCTACCAGAGTCCAAGGCTATTCATACATACGAGAAAAACCTCTTAGTAATATGGACTTTTGACCTGCTACGTGTCCATGCTCACGTAATATATTAATGTATGGGACATGATGTAATATAAACTTATATAAAAATAGGTTTTGAACTGAAATAGAACCCTTCAGTAGTGCTGCTTGTGGAGCTCCTGTTGCAGGGAGAGGACGTGGTCGATCTGTGCCAGCTACACGCATAAGTGAAACCCCTTCCTCAGGTGCGAGTAGGCAACAAAACCTGCAGCGGTATTTGGTCTGGCCTAATGCTGCTCTACGAATGGTGAGGCCTGAACAAGTACAGGCGATAGTAGTTTGGGTTGCTGACAGTGGATCCAGTTCCTTCACATTGTCTCCCACCCAGTCTCCTGCTGAAAGACCACAGTTGGCACCTGCAGCCGATGTCCATCAGTCTTTCACCTAGCCCCCTTGCAAATCAGCCAAGCAGTCTGAGCCCCTAGTCATGCAGCAGTCTCTTCTGCTTTTTGATGACTTTGTTAGCAGGGTTTCCTGGGGCAATCTACCTAGCCCTGCCCCGGAAGTGGAAGAGATTGAGTGCACCGATTCCCAACCACTTATTTTTCAAGATGAGTACATGGGAGGACCATCGCAGCACGTCTCGGATGATGACGAAACACAGGTGCCAACTGCTGGGGCTTTGAAAGCGTGCAGACCGCCAAGGAAGTCAGGGGTGAAGACTGGGTGGAAGATGATGTAGAGGACGATGAGGTCCTCGACCCCACATGGAATCAAGGTCGCACAGAGGCGGTGGTCGCACAGAGCCACCAGCACAGCAGAAGAGGGAGCAGGGTACAAAAGAGGAGCGGCCATCCTCTAGACAGTACGCCTCCTACTGCCCAACGCAGCAAGGTACCGAGCAAACCAAAGCCAGCTCCAAGGAGTTTCCTGGCGTGACAGTACTTTAGACAATGTGCTGACGACAAGACACGAGTGGTTTGCACGCTGTTCAATCAGAGCCTGAAGCGAGGCATAAACGTTCTCAACCTGAGCACAACCTGCATGACCAGGCATTTAAGTGCAAAGCATGAGCTGCAGTGGAGTAGACACCTCAAAAACCAAGAAAGGTCTCTGGCTCCTCCTGCTTTCTCTTCTGCTGCAGTCGCGGCCTCTTCATCCACCTCTGGAGTGACAGTGTCACCTAACTACAGATACGTGGACCAGTAAGCACGGTCAGGGATATTATATCTCCATAACAGCTCACTGGGTAAATGCAGTGGCGCTGGGCCTGAGTCGGAGAGCAGTTTGGCGCATATCCTTCCACCACCGAGGATTGCAGGGTGCTTCAGTTTGCCTCCTGTTGCTTCCTCCTCCTACTCTGCTTCCTCATCCTCTACCAGCTCCTCATCCGGTCAGCGTAACACCTTCACCACCAACTTCAGCACAGCCAGGGGTAAACGACAGCAGACAGTTTGAAAGCTTATCTGTTTGTGGGACGAACCCCACACCGCGCAGGAGCTGTGGACGGGCCTTGAACAACAGACCGATGAGTAGTTTGTGCCAGTCAGCCTCAAGCCCGGCCTTGTGGTGTGCGATAATGGGCGAAATCTCGTAGCAGCTCTGGGACTAGACGGTTTGACGCACATCCCTTGCTGGAGCATGTGCTGAATTTGGTGGTGCAGAAATTCCTTAAAAATTACCCCGACATGTCAGAGCTGCTGCATAAAGTGTGGGCCGTCTGTACGCGCTTTCGGTGTTCTCACTCTGCTGCTGCTCGCCAGTCAGCGCTGCAGCGTAACTTCGGCCTTCCCGCTCACCGCCTCATATGCGACGTGCCCACAAGGTGGAACTCCACTTTGCACATGCTGGCCAGACTGTGCGAGCAGCAGCAGGCGATAGTGGAGTTTCAGCTGCAGCAAGCACGGGTGAGTCACTCGGCGGAACAGCACCACTTCACCACCAATGACTGGGCCTCCATGCGAGACCTGTGTTCCTTGTTGTGCTGTTTCGAGTACTCCACCAACATGGCCAGTGCCGATAACGCCGTTCTCAGCGTTACTATCCCACTTCTATGCCTCCTTGAAAAAACGCTCATGGCGATGATAGAAGAGGATGTGGCACAGGAGGAGGAGGAGGAAGAGGGATCATTTCGTAGGCTTTCCGGCCGTAGGCTCTCCATTCCCAAGTGGCTCCGAGGGTAGGTTCCTGCACCCACAAACCCAAGGTACACAATTGTCCAGCCAGGGCACAGTTCTGGAGGATGAGGAGGTGGAGGATGAGGAGATGGAGGAGGAGGAACCACGTTCACAGCAGGGTGGCACCCAGACCAGCTCATGGCCATCCCTGGTGCGTGGATCGGGGGATACAGAGAACACAGACGATACACCTCCCACAGAGGACAGCTTTTCGTTGCCTATGGGCAGCCTTGCACACATAAGCGATTACATTCTAACTTGTGCTGATTACTGGATGGCCACGCTGCTGGATCCCCATTACAAGGACAAATTACCGTCCTTAATTCCGTCACTGGAGCGTGATCGTAAAGGTGCTCGAGTACAAGCGCACGCTGGTAGATGCGCTGCTGGTGGCATTCCCACCAGACAGCGGGGGCACAATGGAAGCACAAGGCGAAGGCAGAGGACAAGGAAGAGGTCGCCAACGCAGCTGGGGCACCGCCAGCACCTCAGAAGGCAGGGTTAGCATGGTCGACTTGTGGAAAAGCTTTGTCAGCACGCCACAACAACCAGCACTACCAGTTGATATGGAACGTCTTAGCAGGAGGCAGCATTTCACCAACATGGAGGAGAAGTATGTGTGCACATGCCTACACGTACTGAATGACGGGTCTGCCCCCTTCAACTTCTGGGTCTCCAAATTGGGCACATGGCCTGAGCTTGCTCTTTACGCCTTGGAGGTGCTGGCCTGGCCTCCAGCCAGTGTATTATCTGAACGTGTGTTTAGCACTGCAGGGGGCGTCATCACAGACACGCGCAGCCGCCTGTCCACAGCCAACGTGGACAAGCTCACGTTCATTAAAATGAACCAGGCTTGGATCCCACAAGACTTGTCTGTACCTTGTGCAGAATAGACATTTATACCACCATCAAACATACATTCTTGTAATCGAGTCAAGTGCAATGATTCTTTGTATTCTTTTTTTTATTTGTCACAATATTATGGGGGCTACCTACCCCAATAAAAAAAAAAAAAAAAACATTGTTGGCTACCTCCTTCTCCTCCATTGCTGCCTCCACCTACAACACCACATTCACCGCCTCCTTAACCTCCGACTCCATATCCACCTCCTTTTCTGAGTTGCAGGTTAATAATTTGTAATTTTTAGTTATTTTATTTTAAGTTATTTCCCTATCCACATTTGTTTGCAGAGCAGTTGCCATGCTCTCAAGCACATTTTACTGCCTTTTACATCCCTCTAGCCTTTTCAATGACTATTTTATAGCCATTTTAATGCAAAAAAGTGCCAATTTTAGTGCCCTAAATTGAAAAAATTCTTATTTTCAATTGTCGGGTGACATTTTACCATTTTTGGCATATACAAACTCCTGCTGAGCCTGGGTGACAGGGGCCTAAATCTCTCAAAATCCTCTGTTCTATTGCTGGGTGACAAAATCCCCCTTTTGCCGTGCATGAACCCCTGCTGTGCCTGGGTGACAGGGGCCTAAATCTCTCAAAATCCTCTGTTCTATTGCTGGGTGACATGAACCCCCTTTTGCCGTGAATGAACCCCTACTGTGCCTCGGTGACAGGGGCCTAAATCTCTCAAAATCCTCTGTTCTATTGCTGGGTGACAACATCCCCCTTTTGTCGTGAATGAACCCCTGCTGTGCCTGGGTGACAGGGGCCTAAATCTCTCAAAATCCTCTGTTCTATTGCTGGGTGACATGAACCCCCTTTTGCCGTGAATAAACCCCTGCTGTGCCTGCGTGACAGGGGCCTAAATCTCTCAAAATCCTCTGTTCTATTGCTGGGTGACATGAACCCCCTTTTGCCGTGAATGAACCCCTGCTGTGCCTGGGTGACAGGGGCCGAAATCTCTCAAAATCCTCTGTTCTATTGCTGGGTGTCAAGAACCCACTTTTGCCGTGAATGAACCCCTGCTGTGCCTGGGTGACAGGAGCTTAAATCTCTCAAAATCCTCTGTTCTATTGCTGGGTGACAAGATCCCCCTTTTGTCGTGAATGAACCCCTGCTGTGCCTGGGTGACAGGGGCCTAAATCTCTCAAAACCCTCTGTTCTATTGCTGGGTGACATGAACCCCCTTTTGCCGTGAATGAACCCCTGCTGTGCCTGCGTGACAGGGGCCTAAATCTCTCAAAATCCTCTGTTCTATTGCTGGGTGACAAGAACCCACTTTTGCCATGAATGAACCCCTGCTGTGCCTGGGTGACAGGGGCCGAAATCTCTCAAAATCCTCTGCTCTATTGCTGGGTGACAAGAACCCCCTTTTTCCGTGAATGAACTCCTGCTGTGCCTGGGTGACAGGGGCCTAAATCTCTTAAAAATCCTCTGTTCTATTGCTTGGTGAAAATATCCCCTTTTTGCCGTGAATGAACCCCTGACAGCGGGGGGCACAGTGGAAGCACAAGGCGAAGGCAGAGGAGGAGGAAGAGGTCACCAACACAGCTGGGGCACCACCAGCATCTGAGAAGGCAGGGTTAGCATGGCCAAAATGTGGAAAAGCTTTGTCAGCCCTGGAGGTGCTGACCTGCCCTGCAGCCAGTGTATAGTGTGAACGTGTGTTTAACACAGCAGAGAGCATTATCACAGGCCGCAGCCAATGTGGGCAAGCTTATGTTTATTAAAATGAACCAGGCATGGATCCCACAGGACTTGTCCGTACCTTGTGCAGAGAAGACATTTATACAAGCCTCAACCATCCATTCTTGTACTTAAGTGCACTTATTCTTTGTTTTATTTTGTTATATGTCCCAATATTTTGGAGGATACCCCAATTTAAAAATAAAAAATAACACAAATCAGTGTTGGCTACCTATTTCTCCTTCACCGCCGCTTCCACCTACACCGCCACGTCAACCTACACCGCCACATCCACCGCCTCCTCAACCTCTTACTCCTAGATCCAGAGTGTTATTTTTAATTTTTCTGTATTTTATGTTATTTTGAGTCATTTCCCTATCCACATTTGTTTGCAGAACAGTTGCCATGCTCTTAAGCACATTTTGATGCCTTTTGCAACCCTCTAGCCCTTTCCAGGACTATTTTAGAGCCATTTTAGTGCCCAAAAGTTCGGGTCCCCATTGACTTCAATGGGGTTCGGGTTCGGGGTCAAGTTCGGGTCAAGTTCGGGTCCCGAACCCGAACTTTTTTTTCAAGTTCGGCCGAACTCGTCGAACGCGAACATTCAGGTGTCCGCTCAACTCTATTGTTTGCACTATATGATACATCAGTAATTCCAGCAAACCTTGCTTGTTATTGGGGTGCAAGTTTTGTGTGATACAGCCATTTATGGGCTGTATTAATAGGAAAGATACATACATCCTATTAGCCATTCTGCGTTAAATTTAAATTGTTTTACATTTTTTTGGTAGGTGTATTAATAAGAAAAATAAAAGGAAGAATATATGTCATAATTGCCGTTCAGCGGTGAAGTTACATTGTACTACTGCCATTTAGGGGGTGTATTAATAGGAAAGATACGTACGTCCTATTCGCCGTTCTGCGTTGATTTTACATTGTTTAACTTTTTTTTGGGGGGGGGGGTGTATTAATAGAAAAAAAAAAAGGGAAAAAATATATGTCTTAATTGTAGTTCAGCGGTGAAGTTACATTGTACTACAGTCATTTATGTGGTGTATTAAAAGGAAATATACGTACGTCCCATTAACCGTTCTGGGGTGAATTTTATATGTTATATTTCTTTTTTGGCGTGTAGTAAAAACATGTCTTAAATTAAGACTCTTAATTGCTTTTCTGAGGTGAAGTTACATTGTACTACAGCCATTTACGGGGTGTATTGAAGAGAAATAAACCTACTTCCCATTATCCATTCTCTGGGGAATTGTGATTGTTATTTTTTTTTTTTGTGGGGGGAAGTTTATTAATCAGAAAAATGTCTTAATTGCCATTCAGGGGTGAAGTTACATTGTACTACAGCCATTTACGTTGTATATTAAAAGGAAATATACGTACGTACCATTAGCCATTCTGCAGTCAATTGTGATTGTTATATTTCTTTTTTTGGTGTGTAGAAATAGGGAATAGAATATGTCTCAATTGCCATTCTATGGTGAAGTTAAATTGTACTACAGCCTTTTTGGGGAGTATTATTTTAATTTAATTATTTTTTTTATACAGCATGTCAGACAGACAGGTGACAGGCCCTTCAAATGGGACTGGCAGTGGCCAAAATGTTTCTGTTGCAGGCAGCATAAGCAGAGGATGTGGCAGCAGGAGTTGCAGCGAAAGGCCTGAGCTCCTGATGTCATCTAGTGGTCATGTCTTGACCAGCAACCCAGCGGTGCTTGAATGGTTGACTCGGTCTTCGACTTTGTCGTAAGTGACATCAGACACCCCCAGCCAAGTGTCAGTGGGTTCCTCTGACATGACGCTTAGTTGGCATGGCCAGGGCACAGGCCCTGTGCCCCCACCTGTCCTCAACCTGCCTCTGTCATTTTCAGTTCCCTCAGCGCAAGAAGTATTATATGCCGTAGGCTCGGCTCCACTTTTCAGCGAGGAGAAGCTACTAGAGAACAGTCAGCAGCTACTGCCCAGTCAAGATATGGAAGAGATATCCGCCACTTCCTCCAGTAGGCGGGCTAGTAGTGATGATGAGAGTCGTGTGGAAGCTGATGTTGCAAGCGGTCATGCTCCTGGCCCTGAGACTGTTGAGGGGGACATCAGTGACGTGCAGACAGTAGCGGATGATGATGATGAATCTGATCGCACTTGGGAGCCAGGTGAAGAAGGGGCTTCATCATCATCAGGAGAAGAGGGTGGCAGCTTGCGCGTGTGTCATGGCGGGGAGTGGGGAAAACACCCCACCGTGCAATGACAGTGGCTGCAACGCCAGATAGCAGGGAACAGGGAGCAGGTCACCTCCTAATGCAACCCTGAAATCTCCCTAGCTAGGAGCCTACCTGCCCGGAAAGTAGCGGTACAGGGGTTCAAGGAGGCAGCGGTAGCAGGCAGTCAGCGTGGAGTGTTAGGGGGGAAAAAGTCATACTCAGCGGTGTGGCAATTGTTTGTTAGGCCGCCGAAGGAGACAAACATGGCCATTTGCAAAATTTGTGGGCAGAAGGTGAAGAGTGGCATGGCTCTGCGTCAACACATGCAGCATCACCATAAAATGGCCTGGGAGAACCGTGGCTCTGATGTGGTGGTCCAGCCTGCCGCAGCTGCATCAGCCAGTGCCACTCACCCAATTTCATGCAGTCAAGGCTCCACCACCTCAGCCGAAGGGAGCGGTCTGTCCTTCCCATCATCTGCTGGTCCTGATGCTCCTGCTCCTCTTCCTCCTACTCCTCTTCAGTCATTCCGTCACCAATCGATCACCGAAGCCATTGCCAAGAGACAACATTATGCGTGCACTCATCCAACAGTGCAGAAGCTGAACATGCACCTGGCCAAGTTGCTGGTACTACAGTCCCTTTCCATATCGTAGACTCTGAACCTTTAAGAGAACTGATGGCTTTTGCCCACCCATATAGCAGGAGGAGCATGAAGAGCTGGAGGGCCACAATGCAGATGACCCCGACAGACTGTGTCGGTATGCAGTGGGGATGGAGGCTGTGAGTCCCTTAGAGTCCCTTTTGCAAATGGCCAGGTGCATGCTGAGTTGCTTGTGTAGTGACAGCCGCATTATCACCATTCGCCAGAGGGGTGACTACTGGCCCTCCTCCATGTTAGACCTTTACTGCCAGTCCAAAATGGGGGCCTTTTTTTACACCTTCTGAGGGATAAAAATCTCAACTACTATCGAGACATCCTTACAACAGTATGCGTGCACTCATCCAACGGCGCAGAAGCTCAACGTGATTCTGTCCAAGTTGCTGGTGCTGCAGTCCCTCCCTTTCCAAGTGGTGGACTCTGCACCTTTCAGAGAACTGATGGCTTGTGCCGACCCGAGGTGGAGAGTCCCAAGCCATCATTTCTTTGCGAAAAAGGCAGTACCAGCCCTGCACACATATGTAGAACAGAAGGTGGGCCAGTCCTTGAGCCTGTCGGTGTCTGCCAAAGTGCACAGCAGAACTGACGTGTGGAGCTTTAACTACAGTAAAGGACAATATATGTCCTTACGGCACACTGGGTGAATGTGGTTCCTGCCCAGACACACCAGCAACTTGACCAGGTGACACCGATTCTACGTCCACGTTCTCATGGAGGGCTGAGCCATGCGCCCTGCATGGCGCACGTGTTCAATCTGGTTGTAAAGCGGTTCCTGAAGTCTTCACCCCATCTGCAAGACATCCTGAAAATGGCCTGGAAACTTTGCATGCACTTCAGTCACTCGTACACCACAAAGCACACCCTCATTGAGCTGCAGAGGCAGAACGGCGTCCCCCAATATTGGCTAATATGCAACGTTTCCACCCGTTGGAATTCTACCCTCCATATGTTGGACGGATTATATGAACAGAGAAAGGCCATAAACGATTTCTTGATGGTACAGGTGGACAGAGGTACTTCCCTGTGTAACTTCAATGTTAGCCAGTGGCATCTCATGCATGACACCTGCCGTTTGCTCGGGCCCTTTGAGGAGGCCACTTTTTTTGTCAGTCGCCAGGACTATTGGATGAACCACGTCATACCACTGATTCATGTCCTGGCTTGCCAGGGGACAGGAGACGTAGCGACTTCATCTCACAGCCACATGAGCCCTGTGGTTGCTAAACTAGAGTAGGAGGAGGACATTTTAGCACAAGCAATGCGTTGAGAAATGGGTGGTTTTTCTACAGGGCCACTGCTACACGCGGGACGCCAGGGAGCACCCTCCACCTATTCCTATCTGGGAACAGTTACCATCGACAACTGGATAGATAAGCCGTTTATGCTTACATGCTTTCATATCAGATTGTTCTAGCATTTGATAAGCAAAGAGCATTGCACTGGTCTCTAACGTCTGCTAGTGACATTACTAGTGGGAGATCGGCTACAATGTACACCAAATAGATACTATCAACTGATGTGATGCATTTATAATTGGTTGGGAGGTGTACTAAATAGATACTTCTAACTAATGTGATGCATTTATGATCTGACCACCATTGGTTCACTATGTTTGGATTAAAGCCTCACTGACAAGTATATTCTTGTGCAGTTGAGACTGGTGACCTCTGGTTATTCCTGGTTTATTTCCCAGGTTTTGGCACTCATACCTGGATAATAGTGTATATCAAATACTGACTACACTATCTTGTTCTCTATACGATCAGAGACTAAATACCAGGAACTACCACAGGCCATGTGAACTAGAGGGAAACTCGGCTTTTATTACTACAACGTTTGGCTGGCTGGAGCCCACATTATAACCTACCTATGCATTTTAACTGCTGCACAGCTGTCCATTACAAGAGGGACTGTATTAGCTTATTAGGTATGGTAAATTAATGTGCTCTCTGTGACCCCTCTATTTTGCTGGATAAGTGACCCCAATTTAGGGGCTTTTTGGATACAATTTTGTCCCCTGACGAATCAGGTATTACTGAGGAAACGCGTCGGGACTCACTGATCACTTGAATATTTACATTCTTGGGACATTATGATCATCTGATAATATACATCCTTGTGTGTATGAACTTGTTCAGGCATTACAGGTGACTTATTGCCAGCTGTGAATACACCTGATCTTGTCCATCACATCTTTATTGCCAGTTTTTCCTTTTTTTGCCCTCTTTGTTAGGGATACTATCTATAGGACCGTATTCTGGCTATCGGGCAAAGCTGGGCAGTCCACAATTAGGGAGGGTGACAATAGGGATATTGAAGTAGATAGGAGGGAGGATATATAGGGACAGGGCTACCTAGGGTCTAGACCCAGCGCTGTGTCTTTCTGCCTTGGTACTTGGCTACCCTTCACCCTGTTTCTTTACATTGTTGCTATCCCTATACATGGTCCTTTCCCATCTCCGCCCATTTTTTATAGGAGATTAGTGTAACTAGTGGTTATTATAACATAGAATGTGTCGGCAGATAAGAACCATTTGGCCCATCTAGTCTGCCCAATATACTGAGTACTATGGATAGCCCCTGGCCCTATCTTCTATGAAGGATGGCCTTATGCCTATCCCATGCATGCTTAAACTCCTTCACTGTATTTGCAGCTACCACTTCTGCAGGAAGGCTATTCCATGCATCCACTACTCTCTCAGTAAAGTAATACTTCCTGATATTACTTTTAAACCTTTGCCCCTCTAATTTAAAACGATGTCCTCTTGTAGCAGTTTTTCTTCTTTTAAATATTCTCTCCTCTTTTACCTTGTTGATTCCCTTTATGTATTTAAAAGTTTCTATCATATCCCCTCTGTCTCGTCTTTCTTCCAAGCTATACATGTTAAGGTCCTTTAATCTTTCCTGGTAAGTTTTATCCTGCAATCCATGTACCAGTTTAGTAGCTCTTCTCTGAACTCTCTCCAAAGTATCAATATCCTTCTGGAGATATGGTCTCCAGTACTGAGCACAATACTCCAAATGAGGTCTCACTAGTGCTCTGTAGAGCGGCATGAGCACCTCCCTCTTTCTACTGGTAATTCCTCTCCCTAATTCCTAATTTATAATTCCACTATAAAGAAGTGTTTAGTATAGAAGGGCCCATTATTTTATCATTATACATCAATAAATGTTATGTTTTAAACCTAATAAGCTACCCATTCACTGTGAAGTATGTTTTTCTACAGGGGTGACAGGAGAGGAGGAGCAGGAGCAGCCGGAGGACCTAGAGGGTGATGAGGAAGACGAGGCAGATGACCAAGACACACTGTGGAGCGGAGATGGAGGGAGGGAGTCCTTTCCAAGTCACTTGATCAAATGGCCCGATGCATGCTCAGTTGCTTGCGTAGTGACAGCTGAATTGTCACCATTCGGCAGAGGGATGACTACTGGCTCTTAACCATGTTAGACTCTTGCTACCGGTACAAAATGGGGGCCTTTTTTACACCTGCTGAGAGGGAGGACAAACTGAACTACTATCAAGACATCCTATGTAGTGAGTTGGCCTCTGCCTATGTGCGCCATCGCCCATCCTGACGCAAGTCTGACCGGGAAGGCCCTCTGCACTCTGGAGAAGTGGGGGGAGGCAGGAGCAGTACCAGCTCCATCAGCAGCAACTTAAGTCTAGAGCTGCTGATGAGCAGTTTTCTTCACTCGCCTACTAAAGAAACTACTCACCAGCAGCAGCAGCTAGACATAGAGCAGAACCTGAACCAGCAGGTTGTGGCATACTTGGAGTGCACCCTGCCACCCCACATCAAAGATTTCCTGGACTACTGGGCAGCCAAACTTGATTTGTGGCCGCAACTGGCCGAGTTTGCCCTGGACAAGCTTTCCTGCTTAGCCAGCAGTGTGGCATCATAGCGGGTGTTTAGTGTAGAGGAGGCCATAGTTACCCCAAGGAAAACTCGCCTGTCCACCCAAAATGTGGAGAAACTGACCTTTGTGAAGATGAATCAGGCGTGGATCAGTCAGAATTTTCAAACAAAAGTGCCTGATGCATCAGACTAGATCATCCATGGTGCCACACCTACACTTACATAAGAGACCTGTTTCTTCTGACTACCTGCTTCAGCTACTATTCTGATGCAGCCACCCGCCTGATGCCACACACCTGCAGCCAGGTGCTCCTACTGCCACCCACCATCTTCAGCTGGTACTGGTATTGCCCCCCATCTCCCCACTCTGTTACTGGGCCACTCTGTGGTCTTCTCATGCTGCTGCAACCTCACCACTCTGAGGTCTCCTCATGCTGCTGACACCTCAACAATATGTCACTGGGCCTCTCTGTGGTCTCCTCATGCTGCTGCCACCTCACCACTTTGTGGTCTCCTCATGCTGCTGCCACATCACCCCTCTGTGGTCTCCTCATGCTGCTGCCACCTCAACACTATGTTACTGGGCCACTCTATGGTCTCCTCATGCTGCTGCCACATCACCACTCTGTGTTCTCCTCATGCTGCTGCCACCTCACCACTCTGTCGTATACTCATGCTGCGGCCACCTCAACACTATGTCACTGGGTCACTCTGTGGTCTCATGCGGCTGCCACATCACCACTCTGTGTTTTCCTCATACTGCTGCCACCTCATCACTCTGTGGTATCCTCATGCTGCTGCCACCTCAACACTATGTCACTGGGCCACTCTGTGGTCTCCTCATGCTGCTGCCACATCACCATTATGTCACTGGGTCACTCTGTGGTCTTCGCATGCTGCTGCCACCTCACCACTCTGTGGTCTCTTGATGCTGCCACCACCTCACCACTCTGTGGTCTTCTCATGCTACTGCCACCTCAACACTATGTCACTGGGCCAATCTGTGGTCTCCTCATGCTGCTGCCACCTCACCACTATGTCACTTGGCCACTTTGTGGTCTTCTCATGCTGCTGCCACCTCACCACTCTGTAGTCTCCTCATGCTACTGCCACATCACCACTCTTTGGTCTCCTCATGCTGCTGCTACCTCAACACTATGTCACTGGGCCACTCTTTGGTCTCCTCATGCTGCTGCCACCTCACCACTATGTCAATGGACCACTCTGTGCTCTCATCATGCTGCTGCTAACTCAACAATATGTCACTGGGCCACTCTCTGGTCTCCTCATGCTGCTGCCACATCACCACTCTGTGGTCTCCTCATGCTGCTGCCACCTCAACACTAAGTCACTGGGCCACTCTGTGGTTTCCTCATGCTGCTGCCACATTACCACTATGTCACTGGGACACTCTGTGCTCTTCTCATGCTGCTGCCACCTCACCAATCTGTGGTCTCCTCATGCTGCTGCCACATCACCACTCTGTGGTCTCCTCATGCTACTGCCACCTCAACACTATGTCACTGGGCCACTCTGTGGTCTGTTCTGTCAGAAGGAAGGTAAAATGAGACACACAACGGATCCTGTCTATGTAGCAGCTGTAAGGCCTGTATGACATGGTCCCTATTTTGCATCATTATTGGCTTATGATTTGGTAGCTGTAAGCAGGAGTTGGTACAAAACACAGAAGACATGCAAATATTCCATTCATGTGTCATCTCTGTTTTGGATCCACTCCTGTTTTTGTTTGGTTTTAGCAATACTGATGGATTACTGACCAAATGCTTGATGTAAACCTCATCAAAATGGTTTGGAAACATTAAGCAGATTAAGAGGATGGCTGGACGCATCTTGAACTCCTATTATTTATGACATACAATAGACAACCACACAAAGGCTATATGTCAAAAGCCAGGTATGTGGAAGCCAACAATCTATCCATCAGACAGATAACAGTCAGCATACCTTACAATGGCAGCCTTGTGCACTATGAGACATTCCAAACCAGCTCTCATCTGACTGAGAGCCAGTAAGCCTCAAAGTTGCTTCACATCTGTTGGATGGCTTGGGTGGACCTGCGCACCTAAATCAATATCATTAGGGTGACAAAAAGTTTTCTGATTGTCCTAACATAATATTCAATAACCTTTCTATACAGTTTTGTCATTTAAAACTAATTTGCATAAACATGGGCATATGGGAAAGACATGCAAATGAGCAGAATCTGCCTTGTTTTTCAGCTGAAAAACAATTTGCATGGAAAATTTGCGATCTACACTACTCATGAACAGCGCTATCTATTGGATTCATAGTCTTGTCATAAGACTATGAAACCAAAAGATGGCACTGTTCCTCTTGTTGGGGCGCTAGTAAGTGGGACACCCTGCTCAACAGAGTCCACACACCGTGTAGCACTCAGTCTATAATAGCCTGCGCTAACACTGAGGTGCATATCGGATTGCTGCTATCATTTACACATCTAGCACTCTGCAGTAATATAAGCTCGCTAGGGTGTATCTGAGGACTATTGCCCTGCTTGTAATGACTCATGAACAGCGCCATCTATTACTTTCATAGTCTTATGACAAGACTATGAATCCAATAGATGGCGCTGTTCATGAGTAGTGTAGATCACAAATATTCTAATCGCTAATTTTTATCGCAAATTTTCCATGCAAAAGGCTGAGTGCTACACAATTGTAGACTCTGTTGAGCAGAGTGCCCCACTTACTAGCGCCCCAACAAGATGAACAGCGCCATCTATTGGTTTCATAATCTTATAACAAGACTATGAATCCAATAGATGGTACTGTTCATGAGTAGTGTAGATCACGAATATTCTAATCGCAAATTTTTATCGCAAATTTTCCATGCAAAAGGCTGAGTGCTACACAATTGTAGACTCTGTTGAGCAGGGTTCCCCACTTACTAGCGCCCCAACAAGATGAACAGTGCCATCTATTGGATTCATAATCTTATGACAAGATTATGAATCCAATAGATGGCGCTGTTCATGAGTAGTGTAGATTGTAAATTTTCCATGCAAATGGTTTTTCAGCTGAAAAACAAGGCAGATTCTGCTCGATTGCATGTCTTTCCCATATGTCCATGTTTATGCAAATGAGTTTTACATGACAAAACTGTATAGAAAGGTTATTGAATATTATGTTAGGACAATCAGAAAACTTTTTGTCACCCTAATGATATTGATTTAGGTGCGCAGGTCCACCCAAGCCATCCAACAGATGTGAAGCAGCTTTGAGGCTTACTGGCTCTCAGTCAGATGAGAGCTGGTTTGGAATGTCTCATAGTGCACAAGGCTGCCATTGTAAGGTATGCTGACTGTTATCTGTCTCATGGATAGATTGTTGGCCTCCACATACCTGGCTTTTGGCATATAGCCTTTGTGTGGTTGTCTATTGTATGTCATAGATAATAGGAGTCCAAGATGCATCCAGCCATCCTCTTAATGCTGTTTCCAAACCATTATGATCGGGTTTCCATCAATTTCTAACCTTTTTTTGTGAACCAGACACCCTTTCTTCTTCAGAGCAGGGGGTGCCTGGTTTGATGCTCAGGTCTCCCATTGACTTTGATTGTATTAAATTGTACTCGAGCACCCACAGTATTCGTCCAAGCACTGCAATGTACCGAGCATAGCGATGCTCGAGGCGAATAGTAGTTCGGCCGAGCATGCTCGCTCAACACTACTGCTGACACCCTCTTCATTCTGTAAGGGGGGCTCTACTTGTATAAGCGTTTAATAGAACAGGTTCTGTAGACATCTATGTGGAATCAGCTGACGACGGTGTAAAAGGAGTGCACTCTTTCACGCTATAGTAGGATATTGGGCCTCTGTACGGTTCTTTATACCTGGCGCTAACATTGACCTGTAAGGCTGAGTTCACACTTGAGTTATTTGGTCAGTTTGATTCTAAGAGTGACATCTGTCATCTGTGTGTCATACTGACTCACAGTATTGTTTCACTACCACAGCAGACTCCCTATGCATGTTACTGCAAGGCACAGTGTTCTACGCCACTATAAAGGCTCTCTGCAGCCAGTAAATAAAAAAAATTTTTACGCAATTTGCTACGAATAAATTAAGATCGAATACAATCTTTTCAGAAATTTCGGCGAACTGACCGAATAAAATTTTTGAGAAATTCACTCATCTCTAATCCCAATGTACTGTACATCATATAAATCACTAATCTTTTGCAATATTAATCCTGATGCTGATAGTATACTATACTTAGGCTACTTTCACACTAGCGTTCGGAGCGGGTCCATCTGATGTTTCATCAGACGGATCCGCTCCTATAAAGCAGACGTTTGCATCCGTTCAGAACGGATCCGTCTGCATTATAACTTAGAAAAATTTCTAAGTGTGAAAGTAGCCTGAACGGATCCGTCCAGACTTTACATTGAAAGTCAATGGGGGCGGATCCGTTTGAAGATTGAGCCATATAGTGTCATCTTCAAACGGATCCGTCCCCATTGACTTACATTGTAAGTCTGGACGGATCCGCTCGCCTCTGCACGGCCAGGCGGACACCCGAACGCTGCAAGCAGCGTTCAGGTGTCCGCTCGCTGAGCGGAGCGGAGGCTGAACGCTGGCAGACTGATGCATTCTCAGCGGATCCGCTTCCACTGAGAATGCATTAGGGCTGGACGGCTGCGTTCGGGGCCGCTTGTGAGCCCCTTCAAACAGAGCTCACGAGCGGACACCTGAACGCAGGTGTGAAAGTAGCCTAACTGACATTTTTTTGTATGTCACAGTTGCCATGTATTGTACTGTGCTCTGTTTTATTGACTATTACAAAAATATTGCAACGTTTCTTTAAAAAATTCTGTTTCTCACAATGTACCTGATGTATTTGTCTGTATCACAGTTGCCATATTTTGTAATAGACTCTGTCTCTTTGCAAAGTTTCTTAGAAAACTGGAGTTAATCACATATTACCATACCTACATATACTGTATATACAGTATTGTGCAAACATTTGCAAAAAAAGCTGCAAAGTTATAATCCTTTCAAAAATAGAAGTGTTAGTAGTTTGTTTTATCAATTAACAAAATCCAATCAATATTTTTTGTGGCGGCCCTTTGCCTTCAAACAGCAATTCTTCTACATACACTTGCACAGTTTTTGAAGGAACTCGTCAGGGAGGTTCCACAAATCTTTTGTGGAAGTAGGTTTGCTCAAATTCTTCTGTCTTTTCATGAAATCCAAGACAGACTTAATGATGTTGAGATAAGGGGATATTGTTCTATGCACTAAAGATAGTTTTTAATGACATTAGGTTTGTACCATTGCACCCCCTGTGCCAGTGTCTGTTGCTTCTCTTCGACTAATTAGTTTGTTTAGTGTGTTCTATGTCTGATGATTATGTCATGTCATGTCTTTCTTTTATCCATTTGGAGACTGTCTGTGACCTGTATGGGAGTTTATATATATATATATATATATATATTTATTTATTTATTTTTTTAATTTTCAAAAGAGCTTTATTGTAAAATGGTTATCATATACAGAGTACTTTGAAAAGGAGATGAGAACTCCATTATATAAGAGTTTTCTTACAATAATAAGCATCAAACAACATAACAATAATAAATCGGATGTATGTAAAACAGAGCTATATTTCACGATACACATGTCCGCAGGTAAGAAGGAGGTCATAGATGGATTTTAATCTTGGAGATCTCTATAGGATCTCCAGTATTTCCAAAGGATAACAAATTTGTGGTGGGATCTGTTTTCCCAGGCTGCTATTTCCTCAAATCTATATAGGGATTCGACCTTGTTGAACCAGTGATCCACCGATGGAACATTAGGTGATAACCATTGTGTGGGAATCAGGAGACGTGCGGCTACAATCAGTATTTTAAACAGGGGAGGAATGATTGTCTTGCCATTGAAATGTAGTCCTAGGAGAGCTAAGAGTGGTGATGGCTTGACATTAGATTTGCAAACTTCGTTGCATTTCTTAAAGATTATATTCCACCATTCAAAAATTAGGGGACAGGCCCACCAGATGTGTAGCATAGTCCCACGTTCTCCTCCGCACCTCCAGCAAGCGTCAGAACCCACAACGCTATAATGATTAACATCAGGTGTTCTATACCATCTGGTCAATACCTTATATCCATTTTCTTGGATTCTGGTACATCTAGAGGATGAATGTGGGGTTTTAAACATGAGGATTTGTTCTTCATTGGTGAAGTGTGTATTTAGTTCTCTTTCCCACAAGGTTATAAAACTGGGTTTGGGTGGCATAATTTCTGTATTGAGGTATTTATAGAGAAGGGATATAACTTTCCTCGGGGGGGGGGGGGGGGGGTAGGGCTTTGAATAAGACTTTCAAACCATGTAAGTGGTCTCAATAGGGAGCTTAGCTTAATATGTTTGTTAATATATGTCATCAAAAATTGAAGCATATGTGGATGGGATTTAATTTCAGGTAGATGAGAAATCAGTGATTCCCGATTTAATGGTTCCTTCCCACTTTTTAGTAGAATGTCGATTATAGGGGTATCAGAGACACGTAGATGTTTATGAATGCTTTGTCTGAGCTCCAGAGGGGCTAGCCCTATTACATCTCTGATTTGTACCAAAGGGGATGGCGATGGGAAACCCCATTTCGAGTCTTGGAACCATTTCCATACCTCGAGTGTCGATTTGGCTAGCAAGTTATGTTTAAGCGGAGGGGACGGGTCGTGGTGTGGGTCTATCAAAAGGGACCTTAATGAGGTATAAACAGGGGTCTCCATATTGACCCAGGACTTCTGTTCAGGGATTCTAAACCAGTCCAGGGCTCTAGAGAGGAGTATCGCTTTGTTGTACAATTGAGGGTTGGGGAGGCCTATGCCTCCTTGATCTCTGGACCTCTGGAGGGTGTTGATGTTGATCCTTGCTTTTTTACCATTCCATATAAATGAGCGTATATATTTTTCCAGAGATTGGAAAAAAGATTTGGGGATCGGAATGGGGAGGACTTGGAGGAGATATGTCAATCTAGGTAGGACCAGGGACATGACCATATTTTTGCGTCCGAACCAGGATAATAGCGGAGGGTTTAGGTTTTCAAGTTGGCATTTGATAGAGTTTAGTAATGGGATATAATTTAGTTTATATAGAGAGGAAATATCGGGGTGGATCTTTATTCCTAGATATGTTATAGAGGGAGAGTCCCAGTTAAAGGGGGAGGTGGAGGCCAGTTCAGTTTTAAGTTTTAGGTTGATTCCTACACTTAAGATGAGAGATTTCTTCATATTAATTTTGAAATTGGAAAGATAGCTAAATTTTTCCAAAATAGAGTATATGTATTGCAAGGATTTACCGGGGTTGGAGGACATTATGAGGAGATCATCGGCGAAGGCCGCAATTTTGTGTTCTTGATCTCCCAATCTTGGGCCTAATTGTCATTACGAATAAGAACAAGGAGGGGCTCTAAAATCAAGACAAAAATCAAGGGAGACAGGGGGCACCCCTGTCTAGTTCCGTTTTTTATAGAAAAAGGATGGGATATGGTGTCATTGATCAGCACAGACGCCGAGGCATTCATGTACATGGCCTTAACAGAGTTTATAAAGGCCTTTGGAATTCCAAAATGTTCCATTGTGTGATACATATAGTTCCAGTGAACTCGGTCAAACGCTTTTTCGGCATCCGTGCTGATCAATACTAAAGGGTGGTGATATTTTGAGGCATTAGACAACAAATTCAAGACTCTGGCTGTATTGTCTTTCCCCTCTCTACCTTTAATAAAGCCTGTTTGATCTCTATGTATCAGTTGAGGGAGGATAGGGGCAAGTCGGTTAGCTAACATTTTGGCCAGTAGTTTTAGGTCCAAATTTAATAAAGAGATAGGACGGTAATTGCCACAATCTGTAGGGTCTTTCCCCTCTTTAGGTATTATAGTGATATTAGCTTTTGTCATTTCATGGGAGAGAGGATCGCCATGTAGAGTTCTGTTACATACAGTGAGTAGGTGAGGTGATAGAATAGTTTGGAAGGATTTGTAATATAGGGCTGAAAAGCCATCAGGGCCGGGGGCTTTACCTTTTGGGAGTTGATTTATAGCTAATTGTAGTTCTTTATTAGTAAAAGGGGAATTTAAGGTATCAATGTGATCAATATTTATCCGGGGCGTATCTATAGAACGGAGGAAGAGACTTATTGAATCCTGGTGTGTAGTGTTGTTGGTAGGATTTTCTTGGGAGGGAAGGTTATACAGAGAACGGTAAAATTCAGAGAACCTACGGGATATGCTTTCGGTATTAAGGAGTGTATCTCCTTCTTTATTGTGAATTTTGCTAATGAAATTTTGGGTTTTCCTTTTTTTTATTCTGGACATCATAAATTTAGATACTTTGTCTCCATGGGCAAAGTATTTGTATTGCGCATGAAGGAAAAATTTGGCCGATTGAGTGTTTAATAGGTTTTTTAGTTCTGTCCTTAGGAGCGTAAGTTTAGTCATGTGAGATTCTAGGAGGGAACTCTTATGGAGGGTCTCAGTATCTTTAATGTTTTTAAGAAGGGAGTCGACGCGGGCGAGTCTCATTTTTTTAGTGTATGCGCCTAAACTTATGAGATGGCCTCTGATAACAGCCTTATGGGCGTCCCACAGGATATAGGGGTGGATATTAGGGGTATTATTGGATAGGAAGAAATCTTTTAACCAGTTAAGGATTTTCTCTTTATTTTCAGGGGATTGGATCAACATCTCATTGAGTCTCCATTTATAGGAGGAGATAGGTCTGTCTGGAGTTAGGATGTTAATCCATTTAGGGGCATGGTCGGAAATGCTGATAGAACCAATCTGGGCCCTAGAGCATAATTGAATATGGTCAGCTGAGATCAGAAAGTAGTCCAAACGTTGGTATGAACTGTGAGGGTTCGAGAAAAAGGTATAGTCTCTAACCGTGGGATTCAGGGATCTCCAGATGTCAACCAGGCGACGTTCATGGAAAGACTTCCTCAGTTTGCATAAGGCTTTGTTTGATAAAGCAGATTTTTTAGATGAAGAATCCTCAGATGGGATCAAAGTAAGGTTAAGGTCGCCACCCAAGATGGTCACACCTTCTCTAAAATGGTCAATTGTCTGCAGAATCTTGTGTATCCACGTGGCCTGATCGACATTTGGGACGTACAGATTAATAAATGTGTATATCTGGTTGGCTATACGACCTTTTAGGAGGATAAATCTGCCCTCAGGATCCAATATTTGGTCTATGAAGATAAAAGGAGTGTTTCTACTAAAGCCAATACTGACTCCTCTGGATGCAGATGAGTTTGTGCCACAGTGGTACCAATTAGGAAAACGAGAGTGGGACAAATTTGGAAAGTGATTTACCCTGAAGTGCGTCTCCTGAAAGAAGACGACGGAACAACCCATTTTTTTTAATTCTGATAAGATTTGGCAGCGCTTGGAAGGAGCATTAAAGCCCTTTACATTGTAGGAGGTAATTTGTATGTCTGCCATATTACCTTATGACATGAATGGGACTGCTCCGCCGCCTCCCCCCAAAAGAAGCTCCTGGTCCAGACTTTCTGTGGGATGCAAACATATATGTATCATTATATTTTCTTGCGGAATGTTTAAGGGGGATATAAACATTATACATCCTGAAACAAAAAAAAATGTTAACCATATACCAATAAGGTATTAAACATAAAGTAAACATTGAAGTATCAGGTCTAGTCGAGCCTGAAAAGTATTGAAGGGGGGGGGGGGGAGGTAAACATGTTTGAGATCACCATTTTTATAGAGTACTGGCGAGTCCGGACGGATATACGAGGATATCATCAGTTGTCCATAGGAAGTCTTCTGGACGAAGATCCTCTCGGGTTCTTGGGGCTCCTGAGTCGTTTTGGGGTACGTTGGCGTTCCCAGATGCCTGGTTGTGGGATGTCAGGGAGGTTGGAGAAGTCCTGAATGGGATTCCGGTCCTCTATCTCCAAAGGGTCGATCTGTAGGTGATTGAACACCGGTTCCAGATCTGCGTGGTTAGAAATAGAGAATCTGCGGCCCTCGTACGCAAATGATAGCCCAAAAGGAAATAACCACCTGTATGGAATCTTGCCTCCTCTCAGCCAACTTGTCAGGGGACCCAGGGCTCTTCTTTTATCCAGGGTGGACTGAGCTAGGTCTTGGAAAATTTGGATGGTATGACCATCCCAGGTCACTTTGCCGGTCTGGCGGGCTTTAATGATAACTGCTTCCTTAACTGGGAAACTAAGGAATTTGAAAACAATGTCTCTTGGTGGAGCAGTGGCAGGGGGTTTGGGCCTTAGGGCACGATGGGCCCTCTCAAGGATGACTTTGTGGGCTGTGTCGGGGCCAAGAAGCGACATGCAAATCTGCACCACGGTGTTTGGCACTTCTCCCGCTTCAACCGTTTCAGGAACCCCACGGAAGCGTAAGTTGTTCCGCCTACCTCTGTTTTCTTGGTCTTCCAAGGAGCTGCAGAGGTTGTTCATCTTCCGTTGGATGTTCAGGAACCGCTGTGAGACTTCGGTCTGATGTCTGATAATGGCCTCTTGTGTGTTCTCAAGTGTTTCCACACGTGTGCCCACTTGAGTTATTTCCTGTTTTATGGCCGCTAGATCGGAGCTCAGAGGCTCCAAGGCTGATGTTAATGAGGAGGATAAAAGCTCCTTCAGAAATGAGCGAGATATAGGGAGATCATCCGCTTCTTCTTCCTCGCCTCCTGTAGCCTGGTCTGACCGGTCTGTATGTTTAAAGCGCGGGGTGCGGGTAGGAGTCGGCGCCATCTTGAGTTCTTTGGCTACATGCAGCGTCGCTGCCTTTTTTATGAATTTGTCCATATCTCCGGTAATAGGATTCTTCCCATCCGGGGCAGCTTGCTCTCCGGTCCTCGGGCCTCCGATTTTAACCATGGTCGGTGTGCCAGCTTATTAATAAAGCGCTTCAAAGGTGATCTCTGTACGGAGCAGCAGCCTCAAGCGTCCATACTCTTTCGGCGCTAGCTCCGCCCCCCCAGGAGTTTATATTTTAAGCTTGTGTCTGCATTGTTCTGGTAAGGTCTGTGTCTTAATTCTGGCCTAGTGTTGTACGCGTATTGTTCTATGCATTCTATGATCTCATCTGTTTGTCTGCCAGTGCTCTGTGTTTTCCCTCACACCTGTATTCAGTGTTTGCCTTGGATACGCCCATGTTCTGCCTGGTTCTGAATTGTGCCATCACTGTAGCAGCCTTACAGAGCATAATGGCAGGTAGCGGCAGTGACATGATGGCAGAAGAGGCATGATGGAGGCAGTAGTAGCAGTAGCAGCCTTACGGAACATGATAGTAGGCAGCAGCAGCGACATGATGGCGGAAGTGGCATGATGGAGGCAGCAGGAACATCAGCAGCCATACAGAACATGATGGATGGCAAGCAAGATGATGTTAGGCAGGAAGGAAGGCAGATGGCAACAGTGGCAAGATGGGACAATGTCAGCAAGGCCAGATCTATTCATCAGTCTGTGACTGCTTAAGCAAGTGAGCATACAGGTTGCCATTCTGGCCAGTGTGCCAGAGGAGCCAGTTCTTTACAGCTCTGCCCCCCACTGAGACGATTCAGTGTTATGGCCGGTGCCATTGTCATCATTGTCATCTTGCTAATCCATCTCAACTGTATGTTGAAGGCAGATGGGGAGGGGGTGATGTTATTTACATAGGACTGTATATTAGAGGGGCTGAAGGGAGGAAGGTGATGTTATTTACATGGGACTCTATTTTGGAGGGGGCTTTAGATAGAGAGGGATGTTATTTACATGGGGCTGTACATTGGAGGGGGCTGGAGAGATGGTGTGATATGTACATGGGACTCTACAGGGGAGTGAGGGAAATTGTGTTATTAACATGGGACTGTATGGTGGAGGGGCTGAGGAATTATGATTTCTGAGGAGACTAAAGGGAGTAATATAACTGCAGGGGGCACTATAAATACTGGGGGCACTTCAGGGCTAGCATCGTAACAGTAGGCGGTGATATAAATACTGGGGGGCACTGTAGGGGCATTTTAAATACAGGGGACATTAGGCACATTTATAACTACTGGGGGGCTCTATAGGAGTGACTGATAGATCCACCTTATTTCTACTAAGAGCACTATGGGGTCCTTAATACTATTGAGGGGACTGTAGAGAGCTTTATTACCATTGGAGGAACAATAGGAGGGCCTTATTTCTACTGGTGGCTCTGTGAGGGGACTATTAATACTGGAGGGTTCTTGAACTAATGGAGGCACTCTTGAGTACCAGCAGATTCCTGGATGTGTTTAGTTGTTTCCTGGCCATGCATTCTGTTATTGATGACTGATGACAGAGCAAAGGAGGAAGAAGAGTCTAAGTGGGAGAAGCAGAAAATCATGATGAGGATGTCAAAGACCTCATACTGCCCGTGGATGCGGCCTGGTTCTTGCAAGTGAGACTGGAAGAAGGAGGAAACTCTTCTTGGGGTAGCTGGCGGCCACCTTTGTCTGCCCACGGGATGGGGTGATGCCGCTTAATGTGGTTCAACAGAGCTGTGGCGCCTATTTTTGTGTTTGCTTGCACATGGTTTATTTTACTCTTTCAGAGCTTGCTCAGGGCAATGCTTCTGTCTTCTGGCAGCATGGAGAAAAACTACCAGATGAGAGATACTTGCTCAGAACTAGAGACAGCAGAACTCAGCTCATTTTTGGACCTGATGCACCAACAGTGTTAGCAGCATCACCAAATGGTGAAGCATATATGGCACTGGCTGTTCGTTAGGAAGTATGTCACCTCTGCTCTTTATTGCTGACACTGCAACCACCCTGCTCCTCTGAAGTTGCCTTCTTCTCAGCACGCCAATCCAGCTCCCAGGTCCTGTCTGACATACAGTCATCATGATGGGATCCTAGGCCCCCACCCTGCTCTGCATTTGTCTCAACTGCTACTGTCATTCCCCCTACTGCCAATAATGTGGCTATGGGTGTCACTATTACCACCACCAACACAGCTATGCATGAAGACTCAGCCTCTTCCTGAACCACCTCCTCAGGCATTCCAAATACTGACTGCTCTCACACTAGTCATCAACAGTGTGATTCTTTTGACTATCTGTCGTAGAGGTAAGTAGGGTTTTCTTGCCACTTTTTAGGCAAAAGGAAGGTCCCTCTACTAGGAAGGGGCAGTAAAGACAGAGAGGATTCCACTGAAAGTCTTCTTTAGGACTGCAGGAGTAGATGCAGAAGGAATGCTGTAATAATGGTGGTGATTTCTGAAGCCAGGGACGACAACTGCCTGCTGCTGCTACTACTCACATCATGGTTCTGGGAGAACAAGACCTGGCCCTGTGTCTTTTGTTTGGAACCCTTCAGTATTCCTGACATTTTTTGGACTAATATACACAGTCACACAAAGTATGGAATCGTTTGCTTCTTCGTGACGCTAACATCGACCTGTAAGGCTGAGTTCATAGTTATTTGGTCAGTTTTGGCCCCATGACTGCCCAAAAAAGTGAAGTGTGCAGTGATTCTAAGAGTGACGCCTGTCATCTGCATGTCATACTGACTCACAGTATTATTTCACTACCACAGCAGACTCCCTAAGCGTGTTACTGCAAGGCACAGTGTTCTACACCACTATAAAGGCTCTATGAAGCCAGGAAATAGTCATTTTTTTATGCGATTCGCCGCAAATAAATTCGGATCGAACCAAATTTTTTCAGAAAGTGTGGCCAACCGGCTGAATCAATTTTTTTTTTAAATGTGCTCATCTCTAGTTTGGAAGTCTGTTGTCTGGAACTGAAAGACATACAGGCGCAATAAAATGTCCTTCCCTTTCCAGATACACACTGAAGACACTGCTACTGATAATTGACTTTAGAAATAATTCAGTAGCTACGCCACTAACATATTTGGGTCTAATGTTTCTGTGCATTCAAATATGCAAATTCAGAAAACAGCTTTCTCAAGTGTAAAACACAAGTTGTCAACATACTATGGAATTATTTCCCCCCCTCCTTCCACATGTCACGAGTTGGAGGTCCCAGGAGAGACCACCGCGTCGTCAGGCAATAAACAAACGGAAATCAGGTACAGACACACAAGAGTTTATTGCACAAACAAAAAACAGGGAAGGCAGCACAGACAAAACATGAGCTCTATGTACCGTCAGCACAGTGGGAGAAAACCCCCACTGCGCCACTGTCTAGTAATACTCCAGAGGGGCGTGACTAAGCAACTCCTGGTATTCACTAGAGCCCTAGATGGTAGGGTTAGACTTTGCCGCAGGAAGTTGCAGGGTCCACTCTGGAGCGTGAACTAGACAGTGACAGCAGGAACGAATGGACAACAGGTACCAGAAGGTACCGACGGCACATAGGCAAACATAACAGACAGGCAAATACAAAACAGGGCAACTAATAACATAAACAGAAATACATAGCAAGGAAACAGGAGTGACAATGAGCAGAGAAGGACTTGCTCCACCAGTGGTATACTGCGTGGCCTTGCGCATGCCACTCTGCAGCTAGGCGCTTGCTGAACCGAGACATATGAATAAACACAAAGTAACTAAAACATAACTGGCAGAACAGATAACAGAAAGACAGGAAAGAGGATGTCAAAGAGGACGGGAAAGAAGACGTAAATGAACAAGTAGGGAAACCCACAGAGCACAGACAGACACGGATCCCATGGGTCAGCAGCATGGGAGAGCGAGTACAAACCAGGAGCAGGACAAGACAACACACACCAGGAGAGCTGACACAGAACTGAGGAAACCTCAGCCTTAGGGTCTATTCACACGTCCGTTGTTTCTTTCCTGATCTGTTCCGTTTTTTGCGGAACAGATCTGGACCAGATCTGGACCCATTCATTTTCAATGGGTCCTGAAAAAAAACGGACAGCTCAATGTCTGATTTTTTTTCAGGACCCATTGAAAATGAATGGGTCCAGATCTGTTCCGCAAAAAAACGGAACAGATCAGGAAAGAAACAACGGACGTGTGAATAAGGCCTTATATACAGGTTCCATGGGTGCAGCAGAGAGACCACACCCATGGAGCAGACAGAGGATTAACTCCTAATAGGAACACAGGGGAGTTAACCTATACAAAACCACAAATAACACACAGAAACAAAACTTCAGCGAGGAGCGCCGAACGAGCAAGGACGGAAGGTCACAGCCAGAGATAGTGGCTGTGACACCACACCAACACTTAAACTGTCTGGAGATACCCTGACACAGATTTCTGCGTAGTATTTCACATTTACACTGAGATTTTAAATGTTATGAATACTTTGGACGGTAAAACATGTGTTATATAGTTTTTGAGCTTATTCGATCCCCCCTCCCCACAAAAAAAACAACAACAACAACTATATTTCTTTTAAAATGGGGAAAAGAAGAAATGTTCTTGCAGCTTTGCAGGTAGCTGCTTTTGAGGTGCTGCAGCAGTTTCAGCTGTGTTATAAAGCATTAATTGCAGCTAGAAGGCACTGCCAGGTGCACCCAGCTTCAGCTCCTCACTTCTCACTTCCTGGCTGAAAGTTTTCCCTGTCTTTCCCTTTTCTATTAAATTATTCTTCTTTCTAGCCTTTCCCTTCACTATCCCTGACACTAGAATAGAAGCTTGATTGTGACTGTACACTGCTACACCCATCCACCCTCATTCACAGACCAACACAGAATGACATCCTAGTCCAGGGATCAGCAACCTTTGGCTCAAGCTGCTCTGAAACTACAACTCCCATCATGCACACTTACTCACTGTTCTTGTAACTCCCATTTAAATGAAAGTGAGAAGAGTGATTTGTGTCCGAAAACACACAATAGGGTACCTCTTTGGCGCACAGGGACGACTACAGTTTCAGGTTTTTAGGTAAAGATACTATTTATTGTTCAGTTGACAACGCGTTTTGGAGTTTATAACTCCTTTTTCAAGTCTTGGGGGCGCCAACAGCAAGGGGCAACAGGCAGAAGGTGGCCGGGTGGCTGGGGACTCCTTCTGATGTGTGCTGCTGCTGTATCTGGCGGCGCCCCCAAGACTTGAAAAAGGAGTTATAAACTCCAAAACGCGTTGTCAACTGAACAATAAATAGTATCTTTACCTAAAAACCTGAAACTGTGGTCGTCCCTGTGCGCCAAAGAGGTACCCTATTGTGTGTTTTCGGACACATCACTCTTCTCAACCCTAACAATCCCTAGGAGTTTTTGGCAACTCCATCCAAAGGGACTGAACGGGTACCGGCAGCACGGACCTCCCTCACCCTCCCAACCTATTGTGTGTCTAAACCTGTTGTGCGCTTACACCTGCACAACACCCAAAGGTGAGCACATTTTATTCATCACGTCATCTGCGTATCATCGCTTACCACCCTATGAGCGCCTCTCCCTTTTCTCTTTTGCCATAATTGCTATATAAGTGAAAGTAGGATTCTGGGAATTGTAGTTTCAGAACAGCTGGAGTGCTGGAGGTTGCAGATACCTGTCCTACTCGTTCTGCAAGGGCACCTCCCTAAAAGATGCAGCATTGATTGGCTCATCCAGGCTGTCTGTTAGCAGCAATCAGGGCAAGCCACCCCCCCCCCCCCTATCAGGCTCATGTCAGCATCCATCTTTTTCCTTCCTGGTGCTTTTTCCCACTGACATGTGCAGTAAAATGGCTCTGTGCTGCGTTTTACTGGACTCGTCCAAAGCAAACCAGAAAACCTTTGGGTTCGTCTGCTGGCTGAAATTTTGGGATGATTTGTAGTGTTGATCACGAATATTCGAATTGCAAATTTTAATTGCGAATATCGGCACTTCGAGAATTCGCGAATATTTAGAATATCGCTAAATATATTTGTTTTTTTAAAATACCAGTTTATGCGAATTTTTATACACATTTTTATGCAAATTTTCGCAATCAAGAAAATAATTCCTGGAGATCACGAATTCGTGAATTCTCGAATATATGCGGAATATTTGCCCAAATATATTTGTGAAATATCGCAAACTCGAATATTGCACCTGCCGCTCATCACTAATGATTTGCTCATCTCTAATCGGGACCATACCAGAAGGTAGAGGTTTGGTTGCTAACCTGCAGCGAAGTCCACAGGGATAAACAGTGAATACCAGGGAAGTGCCAGTATAACACCCTTAGGGTTGGCTCAACATCAAACTGGTTACTTGGTACAGTGGATCCACAACCATTGTCCATATGCATGTCCGTAACATATGTATATATATATATATATATATATATATATACATATATATATATATATATATATATTTATACTGAACAAAAATATAAAAGCAACAGTTTAGGTTTTGCTCCCATTTTGCATGAGCTGAACTCAAAGATCTGAAACATTTTCTACATACACAAAAGACCCATTACTCTCAAATATTGTTCACAAATCTGCCTAAATCTGTGCTAGTGAGTAGAGTTGAGCGAACACCTGGATGTTCGGGTTCGAGAAGTTCGGCCGAACTTACCGGAAATGTTCGGGTTCGAGATCCGAACCCGACCCGAACTTCGTCCCGAACCCGAACCCCATTGAAGTCAATGGGGACCCGAACTTTTGGGCACTAAAAAGGCTGTAAAACAGCCCAGGAAAGAGCTAGAGGGCTGCAAAAGGCAGCAACATGTAGGTAAATCCCCTGCAAACAAATGTGGATAGGGAAATGAATTAAAATTAAAATAAAAAAAATAAAAATGAACCAATATCAATTGGACAGAGGTCCCATAGCAGAGAATCTGGCTTCACGTCAGCAGAGAATCAGTCTCTTCATGCCATAGCAAAGAATCTGGCTTCATGTCAGCAGAGAATCAGTCTCTTCATGCCATAGCAGAGAATCTGGCTTCATGTCAGCGCAGAATCAGTCTTCATGTCATAGCAGAGAATCAGGCTTCACGTCACCCACCACTGGAACAGGCCACTGTCACACATTTAGGCCCCGGCACCCAGACAGAGGAGAGCGGTCCCGTAACAGAGAATCTGGCCTTATGTCAGCGCAGAATCTGTCTTCATGTCATAGCAGAGAATCAGGCTTCACGTCACCCACCACTGGAACAGGCCACTGTCACACATTTAGGCCCCGGCACCCAGACAGAGGAGAGAGGTCCTGTAACAGAGAATCTGGCCTTATGTCAGCACAGAATCTGTCTTCATGTCATAGCAGAGAATCAGGCATCATGTCACCCACCACTGGAACAGGCCACTGTCACACATTTAGGCCCAGGCACCCAGGCAGAGGAGAGAGGTCCCGTAACAGAGAATCTGGCCTTATGTCATCACAGAATCTGTCTTAATGTCATAGCAGAGAATCAGGCTTCACGTTACCCACCACTGGAACAGGCCACTGTCACACATTTAGGCCCAGGCACCCAGGCAGAGGAGAGAGGTCCCGTAACAGAGAATCTGGCCTTATGTCAGCGCAGAATCTGTCTTCATGTCATAGCAGAGAATCAGGCATCACGTCACCCACCACTGGAACAGGCCACTGTCACACATTTAGGCCCAGGCACCCAGGCAGAGGAAAGAGGTCCCGTAACAGAGAATCTGGCCTTATGTCAGCGCAGAATCTGTATTCATGTCATAGCAGAGAATCAGGCTTCACGTCACCCACCACTGGAACAGGCCACTGTCACACATTTAGGCCCCGGCACCCAGACAGAGGAGAGCGGTCCCGTAACAGAGAATCTGGCCTTATGTCAGCGCAGAATCTGTCTTCATGTCATAGCAGAGAATCAGGCTTCACGTCAGCCACCACTGGAACAGGCCACTGTCACACATTTAGGCCCAGGCACCCAGGCAGAGGAGAGCGGTCCCGTAACAGAGAATCTGGCCTTATGTCAGCGCAGAATCTGTCTTCATGTCATAGCAGAGAATCAGGCTTCACGTCAGCCACCACTGGAACAGGCCACTGTCACACATTTAGGCCCAGGCACCCAGGCAGAGGAGAGAGGTCCTGTAACAGAGAATCTGGCCTTATGTCAGCGCAGAATCAGTCTTCATGTCATAGCAGAGAATCAAGCTTCACGTCACCCACCACTGGAACAGGCCACTGTCACACATTTAGGCCCCGGCACCCAGACAGAGGAGAGAGGTCCCGTAACAGAGAATCTGGCCTTATGTCAGCGCAGAATATGTCTTCATGTCATAGCAGAGAATCAGGCATCACGTCACCCACCACTGGAACAGGCCACTGTCACACATTTAGGCCCAGGCATCCAGGCAGAGGAGAGAGGTCCCGTAACAGAGAAACTGGCCTTATGTCAGCACAGAATCTGTCTTAATGTCATAGCAGAGAATCAGGCTTCACGTCACCCACCACTGGAACAGGCCACTGTCACACATTTAGGCCCAGGCACCCAGGCAGAGGAGAGAGGTCCCGTAACAGAGAATCTGGCCTTATGTCAGCGCAGAATCTGTCTTCATGTCATAGCAGAGAATCAGGCATCACGTCACCCACCACTGGAACAGGCCACTGTCACACATTTAGGCCCAGGCACCCAGGCAGAGGAGAGAGGTCCCGTAACAGAGAATCTGGCCTTATGTCAGCGCAGAATCAGTCTTCATGTCATAGCAGAGAATCAAGCTTCACGTCAGCCACCACTGGAACAGGCCACTGTCACACATTTAGGCCCAGGCACCCAGGCAGAGGAGAGAGGTCCCGTAACAGAGAATCTGGCCTTATGTCAGCGCAGAATCTGTATTCATGTCATAGCAGAGAATCAGGCTTCACGTCACCCACCACTGGAACAGGCCACTGTCACACATTTAGGCCCCGGCACCCAGACAGAGGAGAGGTTCATTCAACTTTGGGTTGCCCCACAATATAATGGTAAAATGAAATTAAAAATAGTATTGAATGAGGAAGTGCCCTGGAGTAGAATAATATATTGTTAAGGTGAGGTAGTTAATATCTAATCTGCACAAGGGATGGACAGGTCCTGTGGGATCCATGCCTGGTTCATTTTTATGAACGTCAGCTTGTCCACATTGGCTGTAGACAGGCAACTGCGTTTGTCTGTAATGACGCCCCCTGCCGTGCTGAATACACGTTCAGACAAAACGCTGGCCGCCGGGCAGGCCAGCACCTCCAAGGCATAAAAGGCTAGCTCTGGCCATGTGGACAATTTAAAGACCCAGAAGTTGAATGGGGCCGAACCATCAGTCAGTACGTGGAGGGGTGTGCACAGGTACTGTTCCACCATGTTAGTGAAATGTTGCCTCCTGCTAACACGTTCCGTATCAGGAGGTGGCGCAGTTAGCTGTGGCGTGGTGACAAAACTTTTCCACATCTCTGCCATGCTAACCCTGCCCTCAGAGGAGCTGGCCGTGACACAGCTGCGTTGGCGACCTCTTGCTCCTCCTCTGCCTTCGCCTTGGGCTTCCACTGGTTCCCCTGTGACATTTGGGAATGCTCTCAGTAGCGCATCTACCAACGTGCGCTTGTACTCGTGCATCTTCCTATCACGCTCCAGTGCATGAAGTAAGGTGGGCACATTGTCTTTGTACCGTGGATCCAGCAGGGTGGCAACCCAGTAGTCTGCACACGTTAAAATGTGGGCAACTCTGCTGTCGTTGCGCAGGCACTGCAGCATGTAGTCGCTCATGTGTGCCAGGCTGCCCAGAGGTAAGGACAAGCTGTCCTCTGTGGGAGGCGTATCGTCATCGTCCTGTGTTTCCCCCCAGCCACGCACCAGTGATGGGCCCGAGCTGCTTTGGGTGCCACCCCGCTGTGAACATGCTTCATCCTCATCCTCCTCCACCTCCTACTCATCCTCGTCCTCCTCGTCCTCCAGTAGTGGGCCCTGTCTGGCCACATTTGTACCTGGCCTCTGGTGTTGCAAAAAACCTCCCTCTGAGTCACTTTGAAGAGACTGGCCTGAAAGTGCTAAAAATGACCCCTCTTCCTCCTCTTCCTCCTGGGCCACCTCCTCTTCCATCATCGCCCTAAGTGTTTTCTCAAGGAGACATAGAAGTGGTATTGTAACGCTGATAACGGCGTCATCGCCACTGGCCATGTTGGTGGAGTACTCGAAACAGCGCAACAGGGCACACAGGTCTCACATGGAGGCCCAGTCATTGGTGGTGAAGTGGGTCTGATCCGCAGTGCGACTGACCCGTGCGTGCTGCAGCTGAAACTCCACTATGCCCTGCTGCTGCTCGCACAGTCTGTCCAGCATATGCAAGGTGGAGTTCCACCTGGTGGGCATGCCGCATATGAGGCGGTGAGCGGGAAGGCCGAAGTTACGCTGTAGCGCAGACAGGCGAGCAGCGGCAGGGTGTGAACGCCGGAAGCGCGAACAGACGGCCCGCACTTTATGCAGCAGCTCTGACATGTCGGGGTAGTTGCGAATGAACTTCTGCACCACCAAATTCAGCACATGCGCCAGGCAAGGGATGTGCGTCAAACCGGCTAGTCCCAGAGCTGCAACGAGATTTCGTCCATTATCGCACACCACCAGGCCGGGCTTGAGGCTCACCGGCAGCAACCACTCGTCGGTCTGTTGTTCTATACCCCGCCACAACTCCTGTGCGGTGTGGGGCCTGTCCCCCAAACATATGAGTTTCAGAATGGCCTGCTGACGTTTACCCCGTGCTGTGCTGAAGTTGGTGGTGAAGGTGTGTGGCTGACTGGATGAGCAGGTGGAAGAAGAGGAGGAGGAAGCTGAGTAGGAGGAGGAGGAGACAGGAGGCAAAGAATGTTGCCCTGCGATCCTTGGCGGCGGAAGGACGTGCGCCAAACAGCTCTCCGCCTGGGGCCCAGCCGCCACTACATTTACCCAGTGTGCAGTTAGGGAGATATAGCGTCCCTGGTCGTGCTTACTGGTCCACGTATCTGTGGTTAGGTGGACCTTGCCACAGATGGCGTTGCGCAGTGCACACTTGATTTTATCGGACACTTGTTTGTGCAAAAAAGGCACGGCTCTCTTAGAGAAGTAGTGGCGGCTGGGAACAACATACTGTGGGACAGCAAGTGACATGAGCTGTTTGAAGCTGTGTGTGTCCACCAGCCTAAATGACAGCATTTCATAGGCCAGTAGTTTAGAAATGCTGGCATTCAGGGCCAGGGATCGAGGGCGGCTAGGTGAGAATTTACGCTTTCTCTCAAATGTTTGTGAGATGGAGAGCTGAACGCTGCCGTGTGACATGGTTGAGATGCTTGGTGACGCAGGTGGTGGTGTTGGTGGTACATCCCATGTTTGCTGGGCGGCAGGTGCCAACGTTCCTCCAGAGGCGGAGGAAGAGGCCGAGGCGGCGGCAGCAGCAGCAGAAGAGGCCGAGGCGGCAGCAGCAGAAGATGTAGCAGGGGGAGCCTGAGTGACTTCCTTGTTTTTAAGGTGTTTACTCCACTGCAGTTCATGCTTTGCATGCAGGTGCCTGGTCATGCAGGTTGTGCTAAGGTTCAGAACGTTAATGCCTCGCTTCAGGCTCTGATGGCACAGCGTGCAAACCACTCGGGTCTTGTCGTCAGCACATTGTTTGAAGAAGTGTCATGCCAGGGAACTCCTTGAAGCTGCCTTTGGGGTGCTCGGTCCCAGATGGCGGCGGTCAGTAGCAGGCGGAGTCTCTTGGCGGCGGGTGTTCTGATTTTGCCCACTGCTCCCTCTTTTGCTACGCTGTTGGCTCGGTCTCACCACTGCCTCTTACTCCGAACTGTGAAAGTCAGTGGCACGACCTTCATTCCATGTGGGGTCTAGGACCTCATCGTCCCCTGCATCGTCTTCCACCCAGTCTTGATCCCTGACCTCCTGTTCAGTCTGCACACTGCAGAAAGACGCAGCAGTTGGCACCTGTGTTTCGTCATCATCAGAGACGTGCTGAGGTGGTATTCCCATGTCCTCATCATCAGGAAAAATAAGTGGTTGTGCGTTAGTGCATTCT
This sequence comes from Bufo bufo, assembly GCF_905171765.1. Taxonomy (NCBI): domain Eukaryota; kingdom Metazoa; phylum Chordata; class Amphibia; order Anura; family Bufonidae; genus Bufo; species Bufo bufo. The sequence continues at coordinate 401,032,507 of NC_053392.1, forward strand.
ATCTCTTCCACCCCTGGGGAAGGGCTAGGTGGATGCCCTTGGGAAACCCTGGCAGCAGAGTCTTCAAACAGCATAAGAGACTGCTGCATAACTTGAGGCTCAGACAGTTTCCCTGATATGCATGGGGGTGATGTGACAGACCGATGGGCTTGGTTTTCATGCGCCATCTGTGCGCTTTCTGCAGAAGACTGGGTGGGAGATAATGTGAACGTGCTGGATCCACTGTTGGCCACCCAATTGACTAATGCCTGTACCTGCTCAGGCCTTACCATCCTTAGAACGGCATTGGGCCCCACCAAATATCGCTGTAAATTCTGCTGGCTACTGGGACCTGAGGTAGTTGGTTCACTAGGACGTGTGGCTGTGGCAGAACGGCCACGTCCTCTCCCAGCACCAGAGGGTCCACTAACACCACCACGACCATGTCCACGTCCGCGTCCGCGTCCCTTATTAGATGTTTTCCTCATTGTTCCCGTTCACCACAATTTTCAGAATGGCAAATTTGGGAATGCTTTTTTTCAACCCAGAACAAAAAGTCTGCTTTGACGGTCACTACAAATAACTTGACCAGCTAAAACTGTGCAGATTTGGTTGAATAGAGATGTGAGACCTGTTTTTTTTTTGCGCTGTGTGACAGTTATAGGTTTAATCACAGAATGACACTTCTATCAGCACGCTAGCGTGTGTCTTAGGTTTTTCTGAATGATACTATCAATAACTTCAATGTAAGATTTTCTTTTTGGGATAGATTTCAAGTAGGCCTGAAATACCACAAACTAGTTATTTTCAGAATGGCAAATTTGGGAATGCTTTTTCAACCCAGAACAAAAAGTCTGCTTTGACTGTCACTACAAATAACTTGACCAGCTAAAACTGTGCAGATTTGGTTGAATAGAGATGTGAGACCTGTTTTTTTTTGCGCTGTGTGACAGTTATAGGTTTAATCACAGAATGACACTTCTATCAGCACGCTAGCGTGTGTCTTAGGTTTTTCTGAATGATACTATCAATAACTTCAATGTAAGATTTTCTTTTTGGGATAAGATTTCAAGTAGGCCTGAAATACCACAAACTAGTTATTTTCAGAATGGCAAATTTGGGAATGCTTTTTCAACCCAGAACAAAAAGTCTGCTTTGACGGTCACTACAAATAACTTGACCAGCTAAAACTGTGCAGATTTGGTTGAATAGAGATGTGAGACCTGTTTTTTTTTGCGCTGTGTGACAGTTATAGGTTTAATCACAGAATGACACTTCTATCAGCACGCTAGCGTGTGTCTTAGGTTTTTCTGAATGATACTATCAATAACTTCAATGTAAGATTTTCTTTTTGGGATAGATTTCAAGTAGGCCTGAAATACCACAAACTAGTTATTTTCAGAATGGCAAATTTGGGAATGCTTTTTCAACCCAGAACAAAAAGTCTGCTTTGACGGTCACTCCAAATAACTTGACCAGCTAAAACTGTGCAGATTTGGTTGAATAGAAATGTCAGGTCTATTTTTTAGGCGCTGGGTGACAGGCTCAACTTGCCCCTGATGTAATATATGGCCAAAAAATAACCAGACTGTTGATGGTTAAATGCACTTCGGTGACACAGGCTCAGCCTGCAGCTGATGTAGTATATGGCCAAAAAATAATCAGACTGTTGATGGTTAAATGCACTTGGGTGAAACAGGCTCAGCCTGCAGCTGATGTAGTATATGGCCAAAAAATAACCAGACTGTTGATGGTTAAATGCACTTCGGTGACACAGGCTCAGCCTGCAGCTGATGTAGGATATAGCACAAAATAACCACACTATCGATGGTTAAATACACTTGGTGATAGCTCGTGCTGGCGCACCACAAGTCACAAAATGGCCGCCGATCACCCCAGAAAAAAAGTGAGCAAGTCAATAATAGCACTTCAATGATCCACAGCTGCAGAATGAAGTCTTTTGGAGGAGTTAATCTGCCTAATCTCGCCCTAACGTCGCAGCTGCAACCTCTCCCTATACTGATCATAGCAGAGTGACGTGCGGCGCTACGTGACTCCAGCTTAAATAGAGGCTGGGTCACATGGTGCACTGGCCAATCACAGCCATGCCAATAGTAGGCAAGGCTGTGATGGCCTCTTGGGGCAAGTAGTATGACGCTTGTTGATTGGCTGCTTTGCAGCCTTTCAAAAAGCGCCAAGAAAGCGCCGAACACCGAACCCGAACCCGGACTTTTACGAAAATGTTCGGGTCCGTGTCACGGACACCCCAAAATTCGGTACGAACCCGAACTATACAGTTCGGGTTCGCTCATCCCTACTAGTGAGCACTTCTCATTTGCCGAGATAAGCCATCCCACCTCACAGGTGTGGTATATCAAGGTGCTGATTAGACAGCATGAATATTGCACAGGTGTGCCTTAGACTGCCCACAATGAAAGGCTACTCTGAAATGTGCAGTTTAATCACACAGCACAATGCCACAGATGTTGCAACATTTGAGGGAGCTTGCAATTGGCATGCTGACTGCAGGAATATCTACCAGAGCTGTTGCCCATGCAATGAATATTCATTTCTCTAACATAAGCCATCTCCAGAATTTGGCAGTACATACAACCGGCCTCACAACTGCAGACCACATGTAACCACACCAGCCCAGGACCTCCACATCCAGCATGTTCACCACCATGATCGTCTGAGAACAGCTGCAGCAACAATCGGTTTGCATAACCTGCACAAACTGTCAGAAACTGTCACGACCTTGGTCATGGTCGTGACTCCTGAACCGCATGCAGTTGCCTGTGGTCTGGGGTTGTTCAATCACAGGTGAGGGCCGCTAGTTTGTTGCCTCACTTGTGGTTGCCACTGGCAACATAAGGTATGTGGCAGTAGAGCAGCTGGAGCTGGTTGCTAGGC